>NC_140435.1:11200000-11645000 GCF_965140295.1 Lepidochelys olivacea | reverse complement strand
TTGGGGGTTGGGGGTGGGGAGAAAACCTGGATTTGTGCTGGAAATGGCCCACCTTGATTATCATACACATTGTAAGGAGAGTGATCACTTTACATAAGCTATTACCAGCAGGAGAGTGGGGTGGGGGGAGAGAAAACCTTTTGTAGTGATAATCACCCATTTTTTCATGGTTTGTGTGTATAAAAACATCTTTTGTACTTTCCACAGTATGCATCCGATGAAGTGAGCTGTAGCTCACGAAAGCTCATGCTCAAATAAATTGGTTAGTCTCTAAGGTGCCACAAGTCCTCCTTTTCAAATAACACGTAGACGCCTAACTCCTATTAATTTCCAATAGGAGTTAGGTGCCTATATGACAGCGGTGTCTTCCAAAAGCATCTCCTTTAGGCTCCTAAGTCACTTAGGGTATGTCTACAGTGCAGCTGGGAGCGACCGCCACAGCCCATGTGATAAAGGAAGGAGGGGAGCTCCCTTTTATGGACACCGAGCCAGCCAGCTAGCTATAAAGTCCCACTTGGTGTCTGCTTGCTTTACCTGTAAAGGGTTAAAAAGTCCCCCAGGTAAAGAAAAGGGAGAGGGCACCTGACCAAAAGAGCCAATGGGAAGGCTAGAACTTTTTTAAAATGGAAAAAAAGCTTTCCCTTTGTCTCTTCTTTGTTCTCTCTGGGCGCTGAAGAGAGAGGGGCAGCTGGAATGCTGTGTAAAGTTTGGGCCAGGTAATAAAATTCATCGTCCATACCTAGAAGGGTTCACTGGGACAGGGAATGTTTAGAAAGACGCGATCAGGGTTATTTCTTTTATTTTTTGTAAGGCTTGTGGACTCCTCTGTGTTAACCCCAGGTGCTCTTGTTTTGCTTGTAACCTTTAAGCAGGAACCCCAAGGACGCTATTTTGAGTGCTTAATTTTGGGAATTGCTCTTTTAAAATCTAGCAAAAGCCTAAGTTCCAGATGTATTTTCTTTCTTTTTGTTTTGAATAAAATTTACCTTTTTAAAGAATCTGATTGGTTTTGTGTCTTAAAAGGTCTGTTTTTCAGTTAGCTGGTGGCAAAAAAAGTAAATTTTATTAAAAACAAAAAGAAAGAAAATACATCTGGAACTTAGGCTTTTGCTAGATTTTAAAAGAGCCATTCCCAAAATTAAGCACCCAAAATAGCGTCTTTGGGGGTCTTAAAGGTTACAAGCAAAACAAAAGCACTTGTTTTGTTTTTGTTTTTTTTCTCGGCTTCCCTGAGGGAGGGATGGAAAAGCTGAGGGGCGTCAGGGAAAACTTCCCAAGTGAGTTTTCCGGGATTTGCAAGAGGCAGTTTTTGACTTGGGCAGAGTTTACCAAGCCACGGTCGGAGAAAAGCTGTAACCTTGGAGTTTAATCCAAGCCTGGAGCGGCCCGTATTAATTTTCAGAACCCTTGCGGCCCCCCACCTTCTGCACTCGAAGTGCCAGAGCGGGGAATCAGCCCGTGTAGACAGACTCATGCTTGCAAGGTTCGAGCAAGTGCTCTACAGATAGCAGTGTGGATGCTGTGTCGTGGGCTGGCGCTCAGGGTCTTAAGCCTAGGAGGTCAGGGGGGCTTCAGAGCCCAAAGCGCAAGCCCCCCATCCCCTGCTATTTTTAGTGCCCCAGCCACACTAGCCTGAGTCTCTCACTGGCAGGCCCCCTCCAGCTGCCGTGTGGACGTACCCTTGGGGGCTGTTGCAGATCATACGCCCTGAAGACCTAACAGCCTTGGGTCACTGAGACATGAGCACCTGAGGCAGGTGAGGCAGGTGAGGGGCAGAACGGGTCTCCTGCTGCTGCTTCCCAAAGCAGGGAGCTGCAGGCCTGTCTGTGAAGTTTCTGCCCTTCCCCCAGGACCCAGCCACTCTTGGATAGCGCGCCCCCTCCCCAACAGGTAGAACCGGGTGACAAGAGCCACCTCAGCGGGGAGTGTGAATGGTGCACTTCGATGAGGAGAAAGAGCCCTCCCTAGGGACGGGAGCCACCGAAGCCCAAGGGGAGCCTGTCCGCCGTCTCCAACCACCTTTGCACTAGGCCCTAAAAGCCCAGCATCCACCTGCGGGCTGGATCTGGGGCTTGGCTGTGCAACATGTGTCCATCGATTGCTGATCAGTTCCACCGAGCGATGCCGCCTACAGCTCAGCCCGGGGGGGGCTGGGACAATGTGTGCGGGGGGGGGGCTGGGAGCCGTTGAACCAAACTGCACACCCTGCATGGGCTGGGAACCGCTTCAAGCCAGGGCGTGCGGCAGCCCCCTAGTTCCAGCTCCTAGAGCCCAGCCTGAGAGCTGGGGGGAACCCTACGATCTAATGGGACTCCCCCCCCAGCTTCCAACACCAGCGGCGTGGCTTTCTAGGCTGCCATATGCCGCCAACCTGGGGCCGGGGGGGGGCTGGCTAGCTGAGGAGCGTTGTGGGTCAGGTGTTGGCTCGTCCATCTCTGTCCCTCCTGGATATTCGCTGGGGCTTTGACCAGCTGCGCTGAACCCCCCCTCTCCTCCTGTGTACCTCGCGCAGCAACTAATGCAGGCAGCCTACTGCCTGGGCCTGATCCTCTGCCCGTTTCCTCCGTTGGCACCTGGCAGAGCGGCTCCCGGTTTACTCTGGCACGGGATCCCGCCTGCCTTTCCTTCCATTCCTTCCCCCTCTCTCAGCAGATGATTTAAAGAGACATGGGCGTGCGGGGAAGAGCCAGTGTATCTGCAGCTGCCTCTCGCTCCCTCTAATCCTCTCAGCTGCAAATGTGCAATTTACCCCAGCGAAACACCTGCCTGGAATCTGTCTCTTCCTATTAAGCATCGGGGCAGGGATAAATTGGGGACGAGTCGGGGAGTGGGGGGCTCGAAGCATATGATCCAGTCTTGGCCAAAGCACTGCAAATTAATTTGCACGGAGATGGAATGAAAGGCTGCCTTCCCCCACACCCCGCTACCGAGCTTGAAGGGGATACGGCTGCATCTTATATAGGGAGACAAATATATGTGTATATATATCTCCCTTCCAGAGAAAATGGCTGCAGAGAAACGACTTATCTCCACGGAGCCGGAGCCCAGGGGCCAGCAGCAGCCAGAACTTCAAAGGGAATCTATAAAAACGGCATATGCCCCAAATACTAATAATAAATGGGGAGATGTTGTTTGTTTGGCTCCCCCTAAGTGCTTCCCACCTTCCAAGCCTATAGATCTGTATTGATGCAGTTTGTCCTATCTCTTCAAAGCAGCTCGCCATGAGGAAACGCTACATTACCCTAATTGCCAGCAAGCCTATCTTCCTTCTTCTTGTGCTGCCTGGCTTCAGTGAGAGGGCCTGGCATGCAGCTGGGAGGGCTGGGGTGTGAACGGGGTGGGTGAGAGGGCGTGTTGGGGATCATTAAGAAAGGGATAGATAATAAGACAGAAAATATCGTCTTGCCTCTGTATAAATCCATGGTACACCCACACCTTGAATACTGCGTGCAGATGTGGTCGCCCTGTCTCAAAAACTATATATTGGAATTGGAAAAGGGCAACAGAAATGATTAGGGGGATGGAACAGCTGCTGTTTGAGGCAAGATTAATAAGGCTGGGACTTTTCAGCTTGGAAAAGAGATGTCTAAGGGGGGATATGATGGAGATCTATAAAATCATGACTGGTGTGGAGAAAGTAAATAAGGAGTTGTTGTTTACTCCTCAGAACATAAGAAGTAGGGGTCACCCAATGAAATTAATAGGCAGCGGGTTTAAAACAAACAAAAGGAAGTATTTCTTCACACAGCACACAGTCAACCTGTGGAACTCCTTGCCAGAGGATGTTGTGAAGGCCAAGACTATAAGAGGGTTCAAAAAAGAACTAGATACATTCATGGAGGATAGGTCCATCAATGGCTATTAACCAGGATGGGCAGGGATGGTGTCCCTTGCCTCTGTTTGCCAGAAGCTGGGAATGGGCGATAGCGGATGGATCACTTGATGATTCCCTGTTCTGTTCATTCCTTCTGGGGTACCTGGCATTGGCCACTGTCAGAAGACAGGACACTGGGCTAGATGGACCCTTGGTCTGATCCAGTATGACTGCTCTTATGTTAAGGGCAAGCCCCCTCACCTTAAAGAAGCTTGGGGGAACCTGGCTGAGAGGCAGTGTAGGTCAGTGGGGAGGGGACTTGCCTAGGTTCTAGTCCCCCCTCTGCCACTGATCAGCTGTGTGACCATGGATAAATCGTTTCCCAGCCTACCTTGGGCATAACCACTGGGTTTTGAGGCTTTGCTATTTAAGAAACCCTTTGAGAGCCATTAAGGTCCGCTGCCATGTGGGGTCATTAGAAACATCAAGGTACTTGACATGGTAAGGGAGGGAAATACAGTAAAATGGCCACCTCTCCTTCCCGGTGCTCTGGTAACATATGGTATTAATGACTGCTGTTGCACAGGGCGTGGCTCTCCGATGAGACTAGGGCACAAAGGGGCTCCCACGTGGGCTCGAGTTCCCTTTGCACAGGCACGAGAAGGCGCCTGATCCTGGTGCAGTCATTTACACTAGTGCAACGGGAGTGTGCAAAATCAGATCAGTAGCATTTTACACACTTGTTCTACCTGGTGAAAATGGCTGCCCCGTGGTGCGGGGTGGAATCCAACCCCAAAAGCTTTCAGAAGGGACAGGGAATGGGATACAGGCCCTTTCACCGCTAGGTCACTGTTCAAATCTGGCCCAGACTGGCAGGGACTGATAGCCGATCCTCTCTGACCGCTGCTTGGTCAGGGCATATGTGAGATGGGTTGACATGTGTCAGCTCAGTTCTAGCAAACAGGCATCCATGTGCCAAACTACACACTGCAGGTGGGCTAGCTCTCAGCAGAAGGGCTGAGGCTGGGCAGGCTGTGGGTCATGAGTGGAGGGGTGGGTCCGCCAGTTCACGTTGGCAGCATGCATGCGCCCGCCTGGTGCTCCTAGAGCTGCCTCGCTGAGCCGCATGCAGGATGCGGCCAGAAGCAGCTGTTCCCCGCGGCTTGTCACATTCCTCACGCACGTCGCCGCAGAAATCAGCCCGCAGACAGGTAGTGATTTGTAAATATTAAAAAACCCTCAAATTGTAGGTTTGCAGCACTGCCTTAATGCACTGCCTGGCTGCGGTGACGCACGACACGAAGGGGCTGCTTTCTGCTGCTGGAGAGAGCAGACACATCTGAATGGGGGCCTAGCCCCCTTCCGCAATCCCATCGGACAGTTTCTTTCAGACCCAGAAATCCAAGGCTCCCAAAGGATCCCAAGCCTGCTCAGCTCTTATCCCCTTTGCACACGCCTCTCAACATCACTCCGGGCCATTCAGTGGCTTTTGGGCTACCCGGTGAGATCCCATCATACCTATCTGTCGTCTCCCACCATCTTCACCCAGAGCACTGTGGAGGCTCTTGGGGTCAAGGCAGTAGGCTGGGACTCCGGAGACCTGGCTTCAAATCCTGGTTCTGCCCCAGGCTCCCTGGGAGGCCTCAGGGGAGGCATGTCACCTCCTATGCCTCAGTTTCCCATTAGTAAACTGGAAATGATAATCCTTCCCGCGTCTGTCCTGTCAGTATAGACCAGGAATCGGCAACCTTTGGCACACAGCCTATCAGGGTAAGCCCCTGGCCGGCTGGGCCAGTTTGTTTACCTGTCACATCATTGTGGGGCCAGGAGGGTCCCTTTGGAGAGCAGATCTGTCTGGAGCCCAGGGAGGGAAGGGGGGCTGGTTCCGGGTGCATCGTGTCCTTTCAATTCTGCTGAGTGGTAACACCCCATCCCCCTGCTGCAAACTGGACCTTGCCCCTTCAAGCCTCCCTGCACTTTGTCCATCACAGGAGGGTGATGTCACAGCTATTCCAGGCTGGAGTCCCACGCCTGGGCCTTGGCAAGTCCTTCACCTCCCTGCTGTGCCCTCTCACGCAGAGATAATGATAATTGCTCTCCATCAAAGGATCCCCAAGCACTTTCCACACAGATTAGCCAGCCGCCCCAGGAGGCAGCTAAGTGTTAACTCACCCAATTTCGCATAGCGGGGAACTGCCAAGCTAAATGACTCACTTCAGGTGGCAAGCTGGCGGCTGAGCTGAGGATGGAACCCAGGAGTCCTGCCAGGCCTGACCCTCTCCAGGTGCCTGGCTAGGATTTCAGACCAACCAAGAGCACAGAACTGAGCACATCCCTCCCGGCAGTGGCTAGCACCAGTTGCTTCAGAGGCAGCATAAGGAACCCTGCAGATGTGGAATAATCTACACCCCTAACCCCCACACACATGGCTTATCCAAAACTCTGACGGGTCGAGTTCATCTTAAACCCTGAAGTACAAAGTTTACGTGCCCTTCCAGCACTCTGGCTACTCTTGTTATCCATCCCCCTTTGGACCTTGCCAAATTCCTCAATGATATCCGGTGGCAATGAGTTCCGCAGGATAAGCACACATTGTGTGAAGAAGAGGCTGGTCCCCTAAGAAGCCTTCCCAGGCTTTACACAGAGACTAGTGCATGGTGAAGCAGGATTTCAGGGGCCAGATCCTCCAGTGGTGTAAATAGATATGGCTCCCCTCTCTGTGTAGCTGGTTTACACCATTTGGCCCTGGGAGTTTCGCCTGTGGGTGCCTGTGCAGTGCTGATGCAGTCAATAAAGCCCAGCATTAAGTAGTCCCTGCAAGTGTTGTGACTGAAAGAACCTCTGACTTCCAGCCCCCATGCTCTAAGCACTGGAAAATAGCAGCAGGCAGGCAAAGCAATGGAGAAGATTCCTGGGGCTGCTTAAGTCACCGGAGCCCAGATCCTTCCCAGGACCCATGGGAGTTAGGCACCTAAATACCTTTGAGGATCTGGGTCTGGGATCCTTGCCCACTGGCCAGAATAAAGGCAGCGGGAGGTGCCTGCTTCAGCGAAGCACCAAGCACCGGCTTAAACTCCATTGAAGTCAGTCAGACTTCAGCATGTGGCAAGCGCTTTGCCTGAATTGGGTCCTGTATGCCCATGGGAAGCCTGGGGCTGCGTGGGGGGCTGCACGTCTAGATTCCCCGGCGGGTTTGGCTCCCAAGCCCTGACCTACTTTCCGCCTCGGGGAGCCCCAAACCCAACTGCCTCGGAACCTATTTACAGTATTTACCAAGGCCTAATGATGAGCACAATTAGCAGGGGACCGTTCCTGCCGCGGAGATCTGTGAAAGTTAAAAATACCATCGCAGCCTGGCTCAGGGAGGCGGCTCCACGGAGCCAGGCCCGACATCAAAACCCGAGTCTCCTTTTACCTTGGAGTCTTCATCTTTTTGCATCTCGTTTCACAAATGAGGCTCATTTGCAAAGACTGCCACAAAGCTCAGCGCCTTTCCTCCCTGCAGATCAGAGCCGTCGGGCCCGCCTTGTCTCCTTCGGTACTGCTGAGCCGGGACCCTGGGGCTATGCCAGGCCCGGGTTTGGTTCAGAAACCACAATGCTGGGCACAGTATACGACACGGAATGGCAAAGATTCAACCGGGCTGAACGGTTCCTATGGGCAAGCTCTTGCAAGACAGTTAGGCCTCCCTAGCCCATCGTGGGAGCGACCAATATAAATAATGGTTTTCCAGGGAGGGTTCCCGTGGATTTGCTCAGCACCTGGCCATAACCTGATTTCCACCAAGGAATAATAATCCTCAAAATCTTGCACCGTGAAACATCTTGGGGCAAAATCACAGGAGAACCTCTGTTCTCACAAGCTCGAGAGCTATCTGTTATCTACCTATTTATCCCCATACATACCCGGGTATCTATCTTTCTATCTACCTAGCAACCTACTGGCAGTCCATATATTGTCCCATCCTTGTATATCTTGTTGCCTGGCTCAGGAAAGCAGCCCCCTACCAGCTCTAATCCAGACCCCATAATTGTAGAGAGGGCAGCTTTGAATCCGACCGCCCGGGAATTGCAGGAGGGACTGGCTTTGTGGTTGCAGTTTGCCTGGGCAGATTCCTTCGCCTGACGGCAGTGCGGGGTAACAGCTGTAGAGGAACGGCGCCGTTTATTAGTGGCCTATTAATCTGTTAATCATTCAGTGCAAATGAAATGAGTGTGTCTATGCAAATGCCAGGTCCTTTGCATACGCCTGTGAATGCCTTTTCCATTCATTAATGCCGGGGAACCATAGGCCTGATGTCTAGGAAAACACAGCAGAAATGTACATTAAACAGCCAATTAAAAAATTAACAGATTCAAACTGAGCCTGATTTGCATGTGTAAATTAACTTAATTACCACCATTTCTCCCAGCCCTCCAAAGCGCAGCTATGGAAAGGGGCTCCCCACGGCATCTCGAGCGGGCAGGTGTCTCCTTTAATGTTATTAACCCATTGCAACAAACAGCTAGCGTGCCCTCCACTGCACGGAACGGGAATTGAAGGAGCATTTGTCTCAGCCCCTGTACTGCGATGCCGGGGTGGCGATTCTCCTGCACTTCAGCTGGTTGGGGCCTGTGCGTTTGGTGCGCGAGAGGGAGAATCTGTACTGCAGCTCCTGGGAGGACCAGCGCCTGACGGTGGGGGACAAGAGAGGTGGCGTGGGGCAGGGAATAACCCCCTGGTGTAGGGTAGCGAGCAGCCGCGATGTAATAAATTGGTTAGTCTGTAAGGTGCCACAAGTCCTCCTTTTCTTTTTGCGAATACAGACTAACACGGCTGCTACTCTGAAAGATGTAATCCAGCTATGCTGAACTCTGGCAGTGGGGGGAACTCTCCCCTGAGAATCCCTGAACCTCCCTAGCTAATGCAAGGGTCTCCTCTGCCCCTGCTCCCAGCCCCAGTGTTGTGAGCATGAGGGGGTTGTCCCGATTGCACTGTACTGTGGCTATTTGCTACATCCCCAGGGTCTGTGGGGGACCGTGGGCACAAGAGAGGCAGCTTGTGCAGCAGGAGCTGGGTAGCTCCTTGTGCTGCCCCAGGATATGGGGAGCTGCCTTCAAGCCACCTCCCTGCATCCCCGTCCCCCATGCAAGTGCAGGGCCGGGGTGACCAAGGCTCAGGCCAGGAGAAGAAATTCCCCCCGGCATTTAAAAATCTCCCTCTCACCCTTTCCCCTCCCCGTCTCCCAGACACAGGTGCCTCCCATGAGCCTTTGCAATCAGCCATGTCAAGGCTCCAAAGGGAGCATGGGGGTGGAGGTACCTGGCTGGGCCAGGTACCCTGGAAAGGAAGCAGCCAGCCCAGCCTTCCAGCTGCAGCAGTCGTTTCCAGCTAGAAGAGGAGCAGGGGTGAGGGCGGCAGAGCCCGGGGCCAGCTCAGGAAGAGAAGGGGGGCGGAGAGGGAGATGATGATACCTGATGCTCTGGAGATGGCCTAGCTCCTTTCAAAGCTGTTCCCCACATTTCAGACGCAGAAAGGGGAAGAGATTTGAATGCTGGATTTGTCCAGCCTTTCTGAGCCTTGGTATTAAGGGTAAGGGGCCTTCTGAAGACTCAGGCCTTGGATTGGTAGGTCACTCTTATTATTATCCCCATTTTACAGATGGGGAAACTGAGGCACAGAGCAAGGCAACGACCAAGGATCTACAGAGATTCAGTGGCAGAGTTGGGGACTGAACCCAAGAGTCCTGACTCCTAGCTCCATGCTCTGATTACTAGACCACACTCCCTACTAGTGCTGGGGATGGAACCCAGGAGTCTTGATTGCCACTCCCATGCTCTGGCCACTAGCCCACACTCCCCATCTTTTAATGGCAGCAGAGCTGAGCCCTATATAACTTCAGGAACCCCAAGAAGGAGTGAGACGGGCTCCTTCCCTGTGCCTCCCCCTACACTGAATAGGGGTTCAAACACATTTACTCTGCTAATTTGATCATCACAGTGTTGCCAACTCTCATGATAATTACTGTTTTCCTTAAAGCCCCAGCTGAAGGAGTCAGGTGGATCTGTGATGCTTTCAGCCTTCGTTCTCAAAGAAAAAGTAAGTTTCTAACCCTCGTGGCTGTGCAGAAAGCATCAAAATGTGAACCGGAAAGGCCCCCAAAAGCAGGAGGCCAATAAAAAGAACACCATGGCTAGTGTTTTTAGAAAATCTCATGATTTTAGGTGAGCCTGATTCCTGATTTCTGAACATTTGGGGTTGGCAATGCTGTCCTCCCCTCCTCATGCACGAACCAGCCAGAGCCCTGCTCCCTGCCCGACCCTGCCTGGACATCTCCCCTCTGCGCGGCTTGGCAGCTGAGCCCGCAGCGTGTCCCCCCGCCCCGGGCCTTGCGCCATGGAGATCTCTCTCGTCACAGCCTGGCTTCAGCCACAGGAACTAATTAGGAGCGAAGCTAGGAGATGGGGAGGGGAGTAGCGGAGCGTGGGAGCCTCTCGCGGGTGCTGCTCCCTGCACTTGGACAGATCCCGGCCCCATTTCATCTCCATCCACCCCTGGGCTTGGCATTAGACTGTGAATCACCAGGCCGATGCACTAGGGGGGAGGCTGGGCACCAAGGACTGCACCCAACCTTCCCCCGGCTGACACCCCCTGCTGCCCCCGGCACAGCATCTCGATCCAGCGTGAAGCCCGGTTCCCCTCCAGCCGCTCAGCTGCAATGCACAATGATTTTGGCAGCCATGTGGTGGAAGAGCGGAGCTGGAAAGGGGAAGAAGCTGGAGGGGCACCTTGCGAGCTCCCCCTAGATATCCCCAGCCTGCCCCAGGCTCTCTCTCCCCTGCCCGACACCTCCGCCTGTAGACGCTTTGTCCCAGCCTCACCTTACCCTGGCTGGGCTCTGTTCCCTCCCCTAGTTCGAATTGTGGGGCCAGAGCTGTTTTATCTGTCCGCTGGAGAGACACCTTCCTCCTCTCTGAGCCAGGCTCCCCCACCCCATCAAACACATGCAGGCCCCCGTTCAAACACCACGGTCCACATGGGGTCCGACCTGGTGATTTAATGATCCCTTCTGGCCTTTGAATCCATGGCTTCATGGGAACACACCCACCCCCCCAGGTGTGCTAACCCGCTGGCACCTTCAGCCTCACGCCTGCACGCAGGTACGCCCGCTTCCATATCACACACTGACATCCCCCCGGCGAACACAGCCACCAGCGAAACACCCACGCTGTGCCCCCCAGACACACACTGGCCCGTTCTGAAAACACGCACAAGTGCACAACCCCAAAGGGACGCTCACAGGCACGCCCAAGCATGCCCACGCACCTTCCGCTCTGCACACGCGCACACATGGGAACTCCCAAGTGCACACACACGCCGCCCTGCACACACATGTGCACTCCCCGACATACACGCACCCTCTGCATACACATGCCATGCACTCCCCAGCAGCCCCAGGGTGCCATGGGTGCCAGCAGGGACCCTTTGTGCCACCCAGCCTGCCTCGGCGTTTGAAGTGAGTGGGCTGGTTCCCTGCCCAGGGCCGAGCCCCAGGTGGGTGGCTCTGGCACGGCAGTCCCAGGATGAAAGGCACCGAGCCCGGGGAGGCTGAGAGGAAAGGCAGGCCTGACTCACACACACGCAAATTCACACTCGCGGATGCCAGCCCGGCCCCCTTTGGCTGATCTGCCTTGGATGCGGGCAGCGGAGTGCCACCGGCGACGGGCAAAGGGGCTGCGTGCCAGGGCCAAGCTGCGTTTCCCACGACGGTGCCAGGGGACCTCGTTTTTTCCCAGCTTCTCTTCCCTGCTCCCAGCTGTGGCAGCAACCACTGATATTAGCGGCTCCCCCCCAACCCCCCCGGGACTCCCCCCTATTGCTTTACAGACCCTGTCACCCTGCTGCGCTTCACCATGGAGATTAAAGGTAGCTGCTTCTCTCCTCAGCTGAGCCATGCTCCGCCATTTCGTTAGGGAGGCTTCCCTGACAGCCGGGCTTTGGAGATGGGGGACTAGAAAGGAGAGCGGCTCTGGCAGCCTCTGGGAAGGCAAGGGAGGCGAGGGACGCTCAGCGTGAAAATTAATCAGCACAGAGACATAGCGGGGCTGAGCCACAAGAAATCCCAGGTTTCAGAGTAGCAGCCGTGTTAGTCTGTATTTGCAAAAAGAAAAGGAGGACTAGTGGCACCTTAGAGACTAACCAATTTATTTGAGCATAAATTAAAGAACTAAGAATTAAAATTAAGAAATCGCAGCTAATGGGCCGGTGTCCCAGCCCCCAGCCTGGCACCGCGGGTGGGTTTCTTCACCCTCCTCTAGCCCCTGCCATCCAAGGATCTCGAAGCACTTCACAAGCAGCCATGAATGCAGCGACCTGGCAATAGGAAAGTGTCGTTATCCTTCTTTTCCCCGGGGGGGGGACTGAGGCAACAGAGCAGGGAGACGAGCAAGTCACAGGACCCGAAATGGCTCATGCCTGGCTCTAACCACTAGACGACGCTCCTTCCCTGTGTCTCCTTCTGCCAGCCCCACTGCTGTCTTGCAGCCCTGTGTTATTATGGGCATGTGTTATTTGTATTGCGGTCTTGAGGAAAGGCTGATGAATTCACACTGGCTTTGTGAACACAAACGAGAATTGGCGAGGGTCAGAAAACCCCCACAGGGTCACCCAACCCTTGTCCAAATACAGAGCCCACTCCAGCTGCCCCTCGCTCCATGGGCTGACGGACCAGGCCTCTGCTTTCATGCGTCTGGCTCAACACTGTGTGGTTCCTAAGTCAGGGCATTGGGTTGGGCTTCGGGAGGCAGAGATCCTCAAAGGTACGTGGGCTCCTAACTCCCAGTGAAATCAATGGGACTTGGGCACCCAAGTGAACCCTAGCATCTGTCCCAGATCTGTGTCAATGGGGCAAAGCCCTTATGGAACCAGGAGTGATGGGAAAAGAGCTGATTGGCTAGACAAACTGTCAATCATCCAGCAAGACAAGGACGGGACTTTCCTTCTCTGCAAAGGGTTCTGGGTAGGGAAGCTCTCTATAAAACCCCTGGCTTCTGGCTTGCTGGGGCATTGGAGTTGTGAGGTTGATGAGGCAGGTTGTTGGGGTCTGGTGTGAGGCAGAGGGGGCACGGTGGATGAGTGAATGGACTGATGTTACCTTATGGAACAATATCCTTTGTTGTTCTTTTGTCTGTAGGTTATTAATGTTTGTTTTTTTCCTAAACTCCTCTGTACTAGGTCCTTCCTGCAGGTCTGTTTGGGCCACCTGGCTGCTGTGGCCTTCCAGGGGAGTCAGGCACTGAGATCCCTTTGCGGGACTGAGACTGTCCCAAATCTGCCATTGGTCTCCTGGGTGACTTTGGGCAAGTCCCTTCCCCCTTTGCTTCCGTCCCACCCCTTTGTCTGCTTAGACTGCAAGCTCTTGGGGGGGGCTGGGGCCGTCTCTCACCATGTGTCTGTGTAGCATCTTGGAGCCTACAGGGGCTACTGGAGAATAAATCCTAGTGCTAATAACAACGCACCTGCAGACACGAGTCTCTGACGTGCGCTTTGTGAGCCAGAGCAAGCTGCTGCCCTGGCCGTCTGGGCACGCACAACAAACTGCATGCAGATGACATGTGGGTGTTTCACATGTATGATCCCAAATCTCACAGAGGGGAGCGCGCAAGCAGCCTCAGGGCAGGCTCATGCCCCAGCATTTGGATGTGGATTTCCAGCTCCCCACAATTGAGGGCTGCTTGAATCCAGGGCCTTTTGCACCAGGCTCCTCTGTAATCCATATGCCTGCACCCAGCACCTGCTTCCCCCCACGCCAGGCAGGAAGAAGGGGGGATGTGGCGAGGGAAGGTTTGTCTGGCCTGAGCAGAGAGCCTGGCGTGTCACCTTGATGCATCTAATGCCGGGTCTGCTCCCGTGGGTCTGCAGCTGCAAGGAGGGAGCCCATTAAACTGCCCGCTGCCTTCCTCTGCCGACGGGAGGATAAGGCTGGCGAGCCTCTAGTGACCAAACCAGAGAGGATGGCACCCCCAGAGGGGAGGACTTTTGGCAGGAGGCTCTTTAAGAAGCTGGAGATTAGGGAGCTGCGGATGGCAGGCAGGTGCTGCCTGTCCGGCCCTGGAGCCTGGGACTCGGAGGCAACTCAGTTTGAGAGGTTCTGGCTCCTCTCAGCACCGGCTTTGCCTCGCAGCATGACTGAAAGCCAAGCCGGCGCGCACGCCTCCCAGCCGGTGCCTCAGTGCTGTCCCCCCAGAGCGCAGCACGGGCCATTAGCCTCGCAAGCCGGGAGGAGGTGGAGAGAAATCCTGACCTCAGCAGTTAAGCTACATTGGGTTTCTTTGGAAGGACGCACAGGAAAATGCCGGGCAGGCAGGAGAGGAGGGTGGGCTACCATCCAGCAGCCAGGAAGTAGAAGAAATCCGCTGATACACCGCGGGAGAGCAGTAGATCCAGAGGACTTTCTCTGTCCATCCTGACACGTACTCCTTGGTCTATTCTTCCCCAGACTACCTGCAGGGACAGCTTTGTCCCGATGATGCCCTAGGGGAGGCAGAGTGGAGTTAACCCAATTAGAATGTGCCCAGGACATGAGGTGTGATGCATGGGATCCTGTCCCGTATCGCCCCCCACCTGGAACAGTTTGGACACCCACAGACCCCTCCTCCTCCCCCAACCCCCCAAGCTGAAACTCAGGATCTCGGCCCTCCTGTCTGGCAGGAAGTGTGATGGGATCTTTCCTGACCCTGAGTCCCTCGTGGGAAAGGCGGCAGCACCGCGCCCCCCTAGGACCACATGGGGGTTCGGTACTGGCTCAGAGGGCCCCACTTTTCCCTCCCAGGCTCGACCAGGCCCAATGCTGCTTAGCTGGGGCTGGCCCTGACCCTCAGGACTCATTGGAGAATGCACGTAATGACTCTGGATTCTCTGTAACTGGAGGTCTTTAAATCCTGTTTTGAGGATGGCAATAACTCAGTCAGAGGTTAGGGGTGTGTTGCGGGGGGGGAGGGGGGCAAGGGTCTGTGGCCTGCGATGTGCAGGTCAGACTAGTGATCACGATGCTGCGTCTGGCCTTAAAAGTCTAGGAGACTACTAATCGAAGCCTGGGAGTGGGGTCTCGAGCAGAGGGCTGCTAACGGGAGCCACCACGTAGGAGTACACCACAGTAGGGCAGGGCAGTGACCCAGCGAGGTGTGTCGGGGCAGTCCGCATGGAGGCAGAGGGGGAGGCCGCTTCCCCTATCCGCTGGAATTATCTCTGCCTAGCGCAGCTCTGGCGTCTGCTGCTCCCTGCAGGTCTGTGCCCTGGCTAGGGGCTCACGGCCCTGGGGCTGGCTGGAAGGATGGGGAAAGATGCCCTGAGTGACCCGCTGGAGCAGTGGGCCTGCCTTTGTGCCTTCTCTTTCGTGGAGAGCCTCTCTCTTTTCAGCCCAGGATGGCTGGCAGGTCGTGGGACCGCAGGGACCTTTTCCTAGGGGATCAAGCCAGTTCTTGGGCCTAATCCAGGACCAGATCCCCACTGGTGCTGCAATTCCTATGCAAGTGGGTGGGCCACCCTCCCCCAGCTTCCATGCCGGTTGGAGCTCAGTGGGAGTTGTAGGTGCTGAGCAGGTGCCTAGCACCTCAGGATTCAGCTCTGTAGGTTGCATGTCCCCCATCCGGAGATCTGGTGGTTTCCCAGTGCTGGGAGCTGTAGATGGAGCCGTCCTTAGTGCGCGAGGCTGGCACCCGCAAAGGCCCGACTTAGTTCACTAGCAGGGCGCAGTATAGACACTACGAGCGGGGACCTGCCTGCGTCCTCAGAGCATCGCTCCGTGCAGAATGAACAGCAGCAGGGAGCCGAGGTGGTGACCCGGGAGGAGTTGGGGCAGGACAGATCCAGCGGGGGCTGCTGCAGGTCAGGCTGGGATGCATTAGCAGAGTGTGTGGGGAGCCCAGGGCTGGGATAGCAGGAGCTGTGAGCCAGGATTGGGGTGCACTAGGACAGGACCAAGTAAACGTAGACCATCTCTGACAGGGGTTTGTCCAGCCTGTCCTTAAAAACCTCCAGTGACGGGGATCCCAAAACCTCCCTGTTCCAGAGCTTAACTACCCTGAGAGTTTAAAAATTTGTCCTAACGTCTAATCTAGATTTCCCTAAATCAGTGCCATGGTCCATCCAGTCTCACTGGGGTGCTGCAACTGTGGGTTCTATCCCAGGCTCTGTCACTGACCTGCTGGGTGACCTTGGGCAAGTCACTTCCCCTCTCTTTTCTACCCTAGGTAGATGTAGATTGTAAGCTCCTCGAGGCAGCTGAGGGGCAAACCGCCCCCAGAGAGCAACCTCCTGGCCCATGCTAGCTAGGGGGTGGCGTAAGCCCTGGAGTGGGAGAGTTTATTGCCCTGCCAATCAACAAAAACAGGCATGGCCCACCAGCCCCATTTGCTGGCTGCATTACAGCAGAGGGGAGTCCTGGACAGGGTCCCTGTGGGAGACTCGGGGGATTGACACAAGCAGGCTCAGGGGAAAGACACAAGCAATGGTACTGTAAAGGAGTCCTGTAGTGTTCACAGGAGCCAATGGGGAGAAGAGCGGGGGGAAGGGAGTGTGCACTGCCGGTGGGAAAGGCAAAGGGATACAAGTCTGAGAACATCACCCACCTCTGAGAGACAGGGCCCCAGGGACCGAACCGCAGGGGCGGGGAGGATGCTGCATGTGTCTGGTGGAGAGACCTCAGTCGTCCTCAGCTCCTACAGGGGGAGAGGAGCAAGCAGAGAGCTTCTTCAGGGACACCGTCTACCAGGCACCTACAGCAGGCCCCTCACCACGGCACCTGGCCTTCCCGCTGCTGGCCACCAGGACTCTTGTTTTGCATCAGTCCAAACCGTCTCCATTTCGGACATTGGTTTTCCCTGAGCAAGGAGGTCAGGGTGGAGATTGGCTACCAGCAGCTCTCCATGGGCCAAGTTCAGAGCATTGGGCCCCGTGAAATACAGGCCAGGTAGTGCAGGGAAGTCCTAGGTGTGCGTCTAGCTCAGGGAGCCAGGGCCCCCTCGGGACATGCGCTGCCCCCAACAGGTGAAGCCAAGAACTGCAGACCCCACTGTGCCAGACTAAACCTGGGTTTCCCTTCTGCCTCTGCCTGGTTGGAAGGAGACCAGTAGGAGTTAAGGGAGCTCAGCACCGTGCTGGGGACACCTGGAACCCTGCAGGATTGGGCCCGTAGGGGGTTAGCAGTCTGATGTACAGTGCCCTACGTCGGGGGGAGGGAGAAGCGGCTCAGGCCAGTCCCTTAGAGCCTTTGATCAGAGGAGGTGTGTGAGTGGGGAGTAGCCCAGGTAATTAGGGAAGAGAGGTAGTCTGGCTGTTTCTGCAGATCCAGCAACCTCCCCAGTAAGAGGGAGCTGGGGAAGATGAAACCCAAGCACGGTTCACAAGGCATCACTCCGAAAGGGGGCCTGGCTTTGGCTGAAGGATGTTTTCTCTGTCAGCATCCCTAAACAGAAAAGGCCTCCCGGCCAACAGAGGAAGCCTCCTCTGCCCCAAGTAGCCAGCCAAGAGCTAATGAGGCCAGGACCCCATTGTGCTAGGCACTGTACAAACCCTGAACACAAGGATAGTCCATGCCGCAAATCTGTATCTGCTCTGTACATGTGCTTATCCCCCTCCCCGTTCTCTGGGGCAATCCTCCTTTCTCCAGGGGGAGCCCACAAGACAAGAAACACCCACAAGGACCTCATAGTGTCTCCATGTTGCCTGGCAACGTGCCACCAAGCAACAGTATTGGGCCCCCCTGGGGCCCCCCCAGGGTGAGAGGGTGGGGTGTCAGTTTCAGGACAAGTGACAAGGTGAAATCAGAGATGGCATGACATGGTGATGGCATGATGACATGCAGTGATGCTGCGTTGTGTCACAATGCAACGTGGTGACAATGCAGAGGGATGCAATGGCATATGGCAGCATCCCCCCCAGGGCACGATATGGTGCCCTGGCAGTGTCCCACTGGCACTACCTATAGGACTGGAGGGGACCTGCTGGGTCACTGAGTCCAGGCTCGGCTATTGCAGGCTGGCCCATATTGGAGGGATCATGCTGCCAGTTAATACAGCAGCTTGTTACACAGGAACACCGGTGTCCAATGCTGGGAGACAGGATGGCTTTATCCAGCAGGACAAGGAGTCCAGAGAAAGGCTGGCCTTGTGAGTGAGGGACCCAAGAGATCTCAATCCATGGACTCCCTGTGTGCCATTGGGAAAGCCACGTGGTTGGGAAAGCCACCATGCCTCAGTTTCCACACCTACAATGTTGGGGATTGGTCCCGCTTTGAGCAGGGGGTTGGACTAGATGACCTCCTGAGGTCCCTTCCAACCCTGATATTCTATGAAAACAGGGCTAATAATCCTTCCTCCCCGCACCCTTAGCCTTCCTTGGCTATTTAGGTTTGAGGCAGGGAGTGTCTTGCTCTGTGTACGTACAGCACCTAGCACAATGAAGCCCCGATCTCAGCCAGAGTCCTATAGGCACAACTATGGTACAATGAATTAATCTAACGGGGGTGCCCTGGCCACCGTGCCTGGGTCACGGCTGGGTGCATGCTCTGTTCTTCCTCCTGCCCGGCTGGAAGACGGAAGGGATGCTGCTGTGTTTTCCAGCCAGAGTGTTAACAGAGTTGGGCCAAGGCCCTGCTCCCTGGGCTTGCGGAATCCCTGCTCCCAAGCTCGCTGTCCAGATGCTGCTCCGAGTTCCAAATGCAAAGAGAGGGTCAGCCAGCGTGAGGAGATCCTGGCTGGGATCAGATCCTAATTAGCTGCAGCCTCTGCCTCCCAGCTCCCTCGGGAGGGCGCCGGATAATGGAACAACTTGTTTGGAATTATCTTGATTTTTTTCCCAGTTTTCACTCAGGGGTTTATTTATTTCCCCTTCCCTCCCAGGCCCTCGAGCACCTCGGAGCCCTTTGCGGGAAGGCGCCAGCTCCCAGGGAAATGCATCTCCCCTGCTCACCTGGCCAACAAGTGCCATCTCCATTTCCCAGGGCAAAGCCACCTCCCGTACCAGTGGAGTGGGTGGAGGTATTGCAAGGCTCCAGCCTCGCCCAGCAGGGGGCGCTGCGGGAATGGTGGTGGGGGTGGGCTGGCTGAGCGGGAGCCCCTGACTGCGGGAGCCCTAGCCAATGCCAGCAGGGGGCGCTTGTCAGGGGCAGGGCAGGAGTGCTTGCTGCGGGAGGAGGTCCCCTGGCTACTCCAGTCCTGGCCTCTCCCAGCAGGGGGCGCTTGTCAGGGGCAGGGTAGGAGTGCTTGCTGCGGGAGGAGGTCCCCTGGCTACTCCAGTTCTGGCCTTCCCAAGCGGTGTGTGCTGCAGGGAACACTGGCTCTGCGGGGAGCTCTTGGCTACTCAGGTCCTAGCCTGTTGCAGCAGGGGGCACTGTAGGGAGCGGGGCAGGAGCGCTGGATGTGGGGGGCAGCTCCTGGCTACTCCAGTCCTGGCCTCTCCCAGCAGGAGGCGCTGTAGGGAGCGGGGCAGGAGCAACTGCTGCAGAAAAGAGATAAAAATGCCTCCCTAGAGGAGCGACCAGCCGATGCTTAATTGGGTGCGCAGGATCCACTGGCAGACATCTGCTCCCAGGGAGGGAGCCATCAGCAGCTACTTAGGAAGGAAGCAATTAGCGGGGCCAGGGGAGCAGGAGGCTTCTCCAGCAGGGTGCACAGCTGGGGCTGAGGCAGGGGGTGGCTGCCCCATGCCCAGGAGGATGGTGAAGGTGTAGGCTCAGCAGGGGGTAAACTGATGGCTCTGCCATGGACCTGGAGGGGCCGCAAGCAAAGGCCAAAGCACTTTGCGGATCCAAATCTTCCCAATTGGATCGGGCCCTAATTCCCAGCTCCTTCTCCTGCCCCCCTGGGCTGGGCCTGCGCCTTCCTGCCTGAACAGAGCAGGACGGGAACGTGGCCCAGGGTGAAGGCTGCCTGTGATCCACCCAGCCTAAGGCGACTGTCCCAACAGGCAGCGGGAACCCAGGCTGGCCGCCCGTGCTGCAGGCTTTGCCCACTGTGGCTCGGTGAATCCCAGGCGTAGAGACGCAAGAAGCTACTTGAGCCTGTGTCCCTGGTCTGGGCTCGGTACTAGAATCCCACAGGGCCTCATAGGGCAGCTAATTGAGTGACAAGGGTGACTGGGGCTCCCACCCTGGCATGGCCTGGGGGGGACAGCCAGGCCCAGCTGGGGCTGCCCTCAGCACTCACAGGGGGCTCTCTCTGGGCAGTGCTGGAGCGGGGTCTGCCAGGCAGCCGGGCTGCATGCCTGGGTCAGGGAGGGCTCCGAAATGGAATCTGGCGTGATCTGTACCTTGGCGAGGAGACTCCATGGAGCCAGGCAGCACCGGCTGCCCGAGGTGGGGTTTGGCAGGAGACGGGGGGTGTCCCTCTCTGCTCGGGTGGGTGGGCTGGCGGCTGCCAGGTCTGTGCAGATTTGGGGTGCGCTGGGTGAGTGGGCAGGGCAGAGCTAGTCTAAGAAGAGAGCCACAGGTCAGGACCGAGGGGCAGCGGCAGAGCTGTGGGGACCCCAGAAATGGAAGGGCAGAGGGGGCTGTGGGTCAGGATCGGCCGCGCTGCGTGTGGAATCGATGACAGAGATGAGTTTGCTACTGAACCTCCTGGGTGCTGGGCCATCAACCTCTGTTGCCCAGGGACAGAGCACCTGAGCCCCAGATCAACACCACCAGGCCCCCCGGCAATCCCGTCTTGCGGGGAAGATAATCGGGCTGTGATGCTTCCCAGGGAAGAGATCCCTGGGGCACCGGCTGTGTTCTGAAGGAGGGCCTCGTCGGCAGGGGGCCAGGAGGAATCTCATTCTCTACTCAGACTGATGGAGAGGATGAAAAAAATACCCATCCACACGGCAATCATTCCTTGAGGCTTCACTCCATGCAGCCACCACCCTGAGGGCTCCTGGCTCTAGATCCTCCAGCATGAGAATCACAGGAGGCTGGAAATCTGAGCTGGGAAAGACCTACAGGGTCCTTTCCCCATCCCCCAGGAGCCACCGCTGGATTGTTGTTATCATGTATGCCATGGTAGCACCAAGAGGCTCGGGTACCAGGTGCCAGGCGCTGCACAGACACAGAATGAGTGACGAGCCCTACTCCCAAAGACCTCCACGTCTAAACGGAAAAGGCAGACACAGGAGGGGAAACTGAGGCACAAAGTGAGGAAGTGACTTGCCCAGGGACATCTAGGCAGTCAGCGGCAGAGCCGGGAACAGAACCCAAGGCTGAGATCCTGGCCCCATTGATGACAGTGGCAAAACTCCCTGTGATTTAAATGGGGCTAGAATTTCACTCCAGGTGCCCCGTGTCCTTGTCCAATCCCCTACCCACTGGGTCATGCTGCCGCCTCATCTGAGACAGGCCCAAGGGGTTAGGGGGCATCTCTACAGCTTTGCTCCTTACCCCCAAATTAGAACTGGAGCTTTGGAACATGCTGGCCAAGCCATGGTCCGGGTCCTGGCTGGTGCAGGAATAGCTGGGGTGAGCAGGGAGGTGTGTGTTCCTAGGGGATAGTGAGCAGTAGGTGAAAAAGAACGTGGGTTTTACGTGCTTCTCCATACATGTGGGTGTATGGCCATGGCCTGTGCAGTGGGGCCTGTGTTAGAATACACTCGACATAGGTGATGTGATTGGGACTATGCGTGTGTCACGTCTGTGGGGATGTACATATGGGCATTGCAGGTAGTAGGTGTGTGAGTTCATACATGCAGGGGTGAATCTATGCTTGTTACACGCTTTGCACACCTACATCCCCATGTAACACTTTATTGTACATGATGTATGGATATGCACACAGGAAGGGTCTTCCCCCAGGTGGCACGGGTGGGGATGTAAGTGTGCAGAGCAGGCCACCCGTGAATGTACATGTGACTTGATGCGTGTAGCGTGTGTGTAGGGACACGGGTACAGTTGCATGCGCATGCAGGACAAGGCCTGCCAATGTGATTGAGAGCTTATGAGCATCGAAAGCTGCTCCGGCTTGGTGACCCAAGAGCCATCCAGGGCCCCCGGGCGATTTCCCCAGGCCCTGCTCCCTCCCTCTCCAATTACTGCATGCAGATTGCCAATCAATGCTATCGATTCCCTTCCTCAAAACTGTATCTCGCTGCTGCCTCCTGTCCCAGCCGGGAGCAGCTGTGCAGGGCCCGCGTGCTGGCCTGAGCCACCCCACCACACTGGGAGCTGGGGAGAACCTGACCCACTCGTTCTGCCAGGGACCGACTGGGCCAGACTGCCGTCCTGCAGCAATGCCATGGTGCTCCCGGCATCCCCGAGTCCCCTCTCACAGCACTTCCAAACCAGCTTTGCAGACCCAAGAGGCTCAGGATTCAGCTCCCCTCCCGAATTGGGGGGCAGGATTCTCTAATTTGACCCTCTGTGGCTGCAAGGGCACCGTGGCAGCTGTTCTCCCTGCTTCTAGCATCCATCTACCATGGTCACTCATGGGAGCAGCCCCGGTGAGGCCGAGAAGGGCTGCCCCAGCCTCTGCTGGGCATAGGTGTGCACTTGAGGGCAAGGGGCATCACAAAGGGTGATGGGGGGGAAACCTCCCCTTCCCCCAAGTTTCAAGTGGCCTGTGCAAGTTGGAGGCACAGCCGACAACACAGGGCCGCCCTGCAGAGCTGGGACGCTAGGCTGGGCTTGCCTAAGGGGCAGATGGGCGTTAGGTTCCCAGGTCCCCATGGAAATCCAGTGCGAGTCGGTCCCTATGGAGATCCCAGCCCAGAGGCTGAGCAATACCTGTTACCCACAGAGAGATGCCAACAGAGCCCGTCCCTGGCCTCCACTGGTTTCTGCTGGCAGACCGGTCGCCCTGCAAAGCTGTTGGCCTCTTGCTCTGCTCCAAAACTTAGAGGCCAGCTGGGAGCAGCAGGACCCCCCTGGAATCCACCCAAGCGAGGACGGGCAGGCTCTGACCGAGTTCCCCTTGGTGGGTCCCTGGCCGGGGGAAGGCGGGGGGGCATTTCATGCCGCATCCCCGCACAGTTGCCTCTTGCAGGCTCCGTGTCTTTGCATCCCCTCCCACGGGGGCCTGCGGGTCCCGAGGCTGAGCCAGGCAGAGAGTAGCTGCTGCGGTCCGGGTGGGAGCATGGGGCCAGCTTGTCAGCACCCAGCAGCTGCCACCCATCTCGGTGCTGGGGGGTTGGTCTCATTTGCAACACGGGGTGGGGAGGGATCTTTGTTGTTCTCTGTGGGGCTGTTGCAGGCGGGGGATTCTCCACTGTTCTCAATGGGATTTGCTGGGTGTTGAACCCTTCTCTAATGGGGTCCTATGTAGCCCAGTCCCGCTTTTCAGCCACGCCCAGAGATCGGCTGAGCTGAGCAGAGGTGGATTTGGCTTTGGCTTATGTCTGCTGTTTGCACAGCTTGGATTTCATTTCATTGGCCCCGAATGGCCCAGGAGAGTGGAGTGTCTGCAGATCAGGTAATAGACGAAGAGAGTGGGGGTCAGGGACCTCTCGCAGGCTGGTTCAGGGGTTAATTGCTAGAGCCCCGGGAAGGCCAGGGTGGAAGGAATGTGGGGACGGGGCACTGTCTGGGGACAGGCCCCAAGAAATACCAGCAAGTGTCTGAAAAGTCCAGCCTGGTACTGCTCTCCCAGGGATAACTCCCCACCCTGTTTTATTCATGGGACCAATCCCTCCCTGTGAGTCACAGGCTGATCCTTTCCCCATTAGGGCTTGGGAACACTTTTCAATCCTAGTGAATGCTCTTCAGTGGCTCTTTATTGGCAACAGGTCACTGGATATTAGACTGCAGATAAGGCCCGACCTTTGAAACGCACAGCACATCTTCACCCTGCGCTGGGGGATGCCCATCCTGCCGTCCCACCCGCAGCTGAGGGGCAGAGGGGTGACACGCACGGCTGCTGTGTTATCTCTCACTCGCCAGCACTTATTTGTCTTTAACCCACCTTTCCTGCCTTGCTTTGATCTATTGATTTCCTTTTGCTTTCCATGATCCCTTCCCAGATCACTCTGTACCTGCCTTTCATCCGTGCCTCTGGCGAGAAAGAAATTCATTGGGACTGTAACAAACTATCACTGGCAAAGGGGTTAACTCACCTTTCTTCTAACACTGAGACCAAAAGTTCCCTCCCCACACCTGCTCCTGTCATCAACTCCACCTCCCTGGGTTTGCAGAGTCCAGGTCCCTGGGGCTGGTCAGTTTTGCTCTGTCACCATCTCCTCTCTCTCTCTCTCTCTGCTCCCTGTCTGTCTCCCCTGTAATGGGAAAGCATAGAAATGAGGTAATTTACAAGGTAATTTATGAGTCAATGGGCTCATCTGCTGCCTATAATCCTAGCTGGCAATTGTGTGTAGTTTATTTTCTCAGATGCAAGCTATTAAAAAAAAAAAGAAAAAAGAGGAAAGATGAAGACCAAGCACAGGATCTGAGCACAGCAGGCTGTTGGTGTTAATATTATGGTACCAAGGAGAGGCCCTGTTGTGCCAGGCACTGCACAGCGAGACAGTCCCTGCCTCAAAGCGAATACAGGTTAAATAGACAACACAAGCCCAGAGTGGGAGGGGAGGCGACTGCCCTAAAGTCACCCCCCAGGTCAGAACTAGGACTAGCTTCTAAGTCTGCTGAATCCCAACCCAGTGCACCATCCTCTAGCCCACCCTGCCTGAGGCTCTGCCAAGGTCTTTGCTTAGTGAATATCTCCTGTTACAGATTTGGTTCCACCTCCTTGGAGCTGTGGCGTGTAATCACTGCCCTTCATTTAAGACAGCTGTAAAAACAATTAAGCTCCTTTATAGCAACCCCCACCGAAAACAAAGGCCTGTGTGAGTCAGCCCAAGAATTAGAACTATGTGAGTAGAGGGCTGGGCTGGGCTGGGCTGGGCATTGGTCTGGGTAAAGGGGTGTGTGTAAGGGCTACACACCCAGGAAGAGACTCAGCAGAAGCTCTGGAGGCACGGACAGACCCTGGAGAGAAGCAGACAGAACCAGAGAAGGAAGGTGCAGACGCATCTGGTGTGCTGGCTGGAAGAGGCTTTTTGGGTTGTGAGCACAGCAAACCATCTCCCGTTGTTTGGTCCCCCCGTGTTCAGGGAAACTGGACTTTGCACAGGCTTTGTAGATAAACAGGATTGCATCAAAGGCACCTGACTCCATCCTCGATTTCTCCCAGCTGGAACCACTCACAGGACCTGGATTTTTGTCTAGCTGCTCAGTTCAAAGGGAGTAACAATCCACATGTGTCCATAACACCATCAAACAGATGGCCCTAGGCTGCCCCGTTCACCCAACCCATCAAGAATCCTAGTGCTCCTTTCCTGAAGGGCTTTGTGAGTGTAAAACGCACCCGTCACACCCTCCTCCCAACCCGTGGTCCTCCTGTCTGCCTGGAGGGTCAGGCGCCGGCATTGGCCTCGGGTGCTCTGGGTACAATTCCCGGTTCTGCCACACACCCCCTTGGGTGAACCCTGTGACTCCCAGTTGCCCTTTGCCGCCTCTCTGCTAGAAAAGTGTGGTTACACTAGAGCCATTTGAAAATCGCTGGCGAGTTACCAGGAGGAAATTGACATGAGCAAAGGGGTTAAAGTGTGTCTTAACCCTGCAGGCCAGGTACCCAATGGGGGGGGTACAGCCTAGCACCGGTGGTACCGGCCACTACCAGGCTCTGACGGGCTCCAATTCCTAATAAGTCACTTCCTGCCTTCGCGCACCCTTTCCCTATTCTGAGCAGCTAATCAAGCCCATAGCAAAGATACGAGGCTATCTTGCCTCCATCTTTCTAAACCAACAGCTGCCCCTTTAGTGTGGGGAAGTTCACCCCAGAAGGCCAATGCTCCCATGGACTTTGAGGCCTTCTCCATGCCCCGGGCACCCCCATAATAAGAAGAGCAATGATCTGGGCACTCCCAGTTCACCGAGAGGGGATCCCTGGCCCCCACCCGACACCATGCCAGCCCTACCGCTGCTTCATGGGCCTCCGATTGAAATCATCCCTCCATCAATTTCCAGGCCAGCCGAAGGAAACTTAAGCCAGGCCACTGAGATAGCAGCAGGGCTGAGGCGGGGGGGTGGGATGGATTCCAGGATGCCTGATGGATGCAGCTTATTACAGCTTTGAAATATAATTTCCATTTACACCTCTGTTTATGTTTTCCTCATAAATAACGACTGCCTCATAAAGGCAGAGAGGAGCGCGCCCCACTCCCGTGCCAGCTTTAATTGTAAACAGGGCCATCAATCCTCAGGACAGCGCCGACGGAGTTGCTGCCTGGACAAAGCCCTTTGCCCATGCAACAGGAGATACTGACCAGCGTTCTTCTGTGCAAACTCCCCCCAGCCCAGCCCATCAACATCAGTCTTTGAATCCCCTGCTATTTGAGTCTGGGGCTACCCCTGCCCCTAGCGTTCTGCCAATGCTCCTCAATCCCAGCCTGCAGCCCCACTATCCCCGTCCTGGGCTCCCCACACATACAGCTTTTATTGATGTTCCTCCATCCTGACCCACAGGTCCCCTGGCATATCAATCCAGGGTCTTCCCGCTAGTGCCCCTCCATCCCGACCCATAGCCCTATCTGCTATTTCAGTCCAGGGCTCGCACAACTGCAAATGCCCATCCATCCCAACTCACAGCTCACAGCTCACAGCTCCCCTGCCATTTCAGTTGGGGGCTCCCCCCACCCCAGCTCTGCTGGTGCCCCTCGATTCCAACCTGTAGCTTCCTCCCTTGCACTCCAGCGTTCCACCCATTAGCCCTCACTCCCTCCTCTAAGCATCCCGCCCTTGCCTTACTCAAGCCAGCCAGCGACCAACCAACCTATGCCAAGCACTTGTCCGACAGACACGGCCAAACGTCCCCTGGATTGGAAGCAATGGCTCTTGACTGGAAAGTTTCCCTTTCAGGGCTGCACTCGGTGGCAGGGTAGGAGCTGTGAGGTCCCAGCAGTGGAATTCATGCATCAGGCCTCCAAGCAGAGCTAACACTGAGCGCTCAAGCACCGTAGGGACCAGGCCAGGCCTGCAGAGAAGGAGCTGTCACTTCCCGTGGCTCAGGTTCGGAGGGAGTTGGCGAGTCATTGGAAGAGGCTGGGAGTTCAGACCCGTTTACCCTGCCACCCAGGGAGAATTTTGAGCAAGCCAATTAGTTCCTCTCCCACAATATATATTTCCAAAAGGTCAAATAAAATCCACAGGCCATGAATAAATCTCTCTGTGCAGGCTGTGTACAATAATAGCCCTCTCGATGCTACAGTTTCCAGACTGCCAGCCAAACTCAGACTTGGGCGGATTTATATAACCATCACAATTCCACTTTGCATTTATATAACGCCTTTCGGCCAAGGCTCTCCAGGCAGGAGGCAGCTTGTAACCATCTATCTCACCCACAGCTGGAATGCAGCCACTTCTGGGGCCGAACGCAGACACTGTTAAACGGCCACACTGCTGCATCTCAGAGGAGTCGTTCAGCCAGGAAATGCAGCCACCTCTGGGCAAGGGTGAAGCTATTGTCTGAAAGCCCCATGACAATTCAGCTTAAGGGTCGCTCACTCAGGGCAGGTCTACGCTACAAACTTGCATCGGCTGCATGCAGCTACGCCTCTGCTGCACTTCTGGTGAAGACGCTCTGAGCCAATGGGAGAGAGCTCTCCCGTCAGCATCATTACTTCGTGAGGGGTGGTGCCTACCTCCCGCTGACATACGCAGGGGGTTACAGTCAGTATACCTGCATCGCCCAGGAGGATGGATTTCACACCCTTGAGCGATGTAGTTATACCAAAGCAAGTGTGTAGTGTAGACCTGGCCTCAGTATTGAAATGCAGCCACCTCTGGGGTGCAACGTGGCAGCTGTTTAAGAGCCACCAAGCAGTTCTGCAGAGGGGCCACTCACCTACCATTAATGCAGCCACCTCTGGGGTGCAACGTGGCAGCTGTTTAAGAGCCACCAAGCAGTTCTGCAGAGGGGCCACTCACCTACCATTAATGCAGCCACCTCTGGGGTGCAACGTGGCAGCTGTTTAAGAGCCACCAAGCAGTTCTGCAAAGGAACCACTCACCTACCATTAATGCAGCCACCTCTGGGCTGCGAAGTGGCAGCTGTCTAACAGCCGCCTAGCTGCAATGTGCTGCAGTTTTAGGATAGGGAGCAAAGAACAGTTCATTCAGTTGAAATAATGGGGAATTTAGGTCAGCGGAATGTAATTAACCGGATTGGAATTGGGCCAGGACGCCGCTCTTAACAACCCTCCCTGTGCGAAAAAGGGCAGTGGGCTCTGTAGCGCCCTCTAGCACCCCACTATGGCATCAGTTCAGCAATGACTTCAAAGAGAAGAGCTCAGCACATGGACCAACACAGTTCTCTACTGCAGCCGGGTTTTCCTTGGCCATCTCCCATTCAAGCCCTGACCAGGCCTAGCCCTTCAACCACTGGCTGGGCCTTCCCTTGTGCTGACAGATACGCCCACGGTTTCCAAAGAGTTAATTTCTTCAGGCCTGAGAGAGGCAGTGAGGCTGGTCTCTAGCGGGCTGTTGAGACTTGCCCCAGGTGGCAGTGCTGGCCTGTGGCCTGTAGAGGGAGCTGTATGTGTTCCAACCATCATGCCCCAGCACCTTAATCTGAATTAAGTTGGAGACTCATCCAGGTTCCCTGCTATGGCAGAGCGTGGCAGGGAGCTGATAGCTTTCTTCCTCCTCGGCTGGAGGCCTCACTCTGCTCCCTTACGTCTGAGGGGAGATGCAGGCGGGGGCCAGGCTTGGGGAGAATAGGAACCAAATGCAGGACTGCAAAGGAAAGCAGCCAGAAGGGGAGGCAGTGGGAAACTCCTGCCTGAATCCCTTCCACAGCCCCGTCCTGCTACCAGCAAGGTCTGGATGGTGTCACCTTCCCAAATGCCCATGGGGTCCCCGATGTGAGGATTTGGGGTGGGGAGTGGGGCTGGCCCCTGGTGTGAGACAGCGCTTGCCCTGTTGGGGCCTATACAAGCCACGACCAAAGAGCTGAGCGAACCCAGCAGGGATGGGGCCATTCCAGCTGGTTTCACCCAGCCACTGAAGATGGAGAGGAAATGGCAGAAGGAAGGGGATGAGTGAACACTTCCCGCAGGGCCCTATTTTGAGCCCAGCATGCCTGGAAGCTGCAGGGCGGAAATACAGCTTTGTAAAGACTGTGAGGCCCTTCCTAACTGGAGCTGGCTTTGTGCCTTGTCTGGCTGCCTGAGAGGGACCCGGCCAAGCTGTTTGCCTGGAAGGTTGGTAAGAAACGGACCCTAAAAATGGCTTCAGTGTAGCCCACAGTTTCCTTCAGAGCTCCCTGTTTAATGTGAATGCTCTGCATTTCCATCACCCCTTCCAGCCAAGGAGCGTGACGGGCTTTGCCAGCATTTGTTAGCCTGGCCTCACAACAGCCCGCCTACCACACGTCTGGCACACCACTGCAATGCAGCCACCTCTGGGCCGGCGTGCGACAGCTGTCCACCAGCCACACGGTGATGCTTAAGGACCAGGAAGTGCAGAACGCTCCTAGCCAGCTGTCATTGAGACAGGAATCGGGGGGGGGGGGGGGAGGCAGGATGGCATCACCTGAGTGGGAATTCAACCCAGCTGGCAGGCCAAATGAGAATCCCCTAGGACTTTTGGGGGTGGTCCCAGCTATGGTGCTTCCAGCAGCCCAGTGCCCCCTAGCACCACGCTGGGGCATTAGCTTATTACTGACTGAGAGTGAAATCTGCCCCTGGAGCTGGGCCCTCTGCACAGGAGTGGATTTCACCCTCAGACAGACATTGCCCGGTTTCCTGCTGCTCAGTTTTGAGAGGTCTCCCAGCATCGCCAGGCAAGGAAAACCCCTTGTTATTGCTAGGACATGGAAGAAGCAAGGAGGTCATCACCTGGGGCAAAGAGACACCAAAGAGAGTGTGCGTGAGCACCCCCTGCTGGGGTGCAGCTTTCCCCTGCCTTGCCTCCTCCCTGCCTGCCGATGCCTGGTCGCGCTCAGGGCATAGACAGAGAAGTGAGCAGCCAGGCGCCGTGCCCGTGTTGGTGTCTCGGCTCTTACAGGTACAGGAGAGGGGGGCAGAGGAGAATCAGTGTTAGCCAGGAGGCAGGGTGGGAATACGTCTTATTTTCAGGCAGCAGAGTGGGATTTAAAAGCAGCAGAATGTGCAACAGTATCTATTTATATTGCAGTGATCACTTAGCACTTGAGCTCCTTGCTAGAGACCTGATTTATTCCATCTTCCATTCCAATGGGCTGTGCATTGTACGAGCTTTACAGTGCTCCGCCCAGTCTCTGTGTCTGGGAAGCTCAGCCCTTAAAGGCACCCCAGGACCACAGCAGTACCACCCACTAAGATCAGGGCCCCATTGTGCACATACACATAGAGAGAGGCAGGCCCTGCCCCAAAGAGCTTGCAGTCTAAATGGACAGGTCAGACAAAGGGGATGAAGAGAAACTGAGGCAGAGCAGGGAAGTGACTTGCCCAAGGTCATCCAGCAGGTAGGTGGCAGAGCTGGGAATAGAACCTAGGTCTCCCAAGTCCCAGCACAGTGCCCTGGCTGGCAGGAGAAGAAAATGAGATGTGCTATAAACTGACAGGACCCTTTCAACATCTCCCTGCGTGTTAGGGGCGGCTGCGCTGATACAAGTGGCTCAAGGTGGCTTGGGGGTGGTGGGGGAAATGAAAGGTCATTCTTGAAACAGATAATATAAACATTAATTTTCTGCCCAGTGGTTTTTAGGGGTTTGACACTGGTGGAGTTTGACAGGACTAGATCCGCTGGCCCGAATGCGGGTGATATACGACCCCTCGCGCTAAGCCATGTCGGCATGGGAGGCCTTCCAGAAATACCCTCTCCAAGTCAGTGCTGATCTGATGCCCCAAAGCAGTGCCAGGGGGCGCTGTGCTGCCAGAAGTGCCGTTTTCAAAGCCAGCTGTGAAACCCAGGTCTGGCCCACCGATGGCCACTGAGAATTTCAGGGCTCTTTCCATGAGAGTCAGGGTGGGAAGCCCTGGGGGTCTGAGCCAGACCCAACCATCCTGCCTCTAAGATTCCCCTGCTGTTCGCCTGTCCTGACCCTGAGCAGCACCCCCGGTAAAACGTGATGCATTTTTCACAGGAGAGAGGGCTGGAATTCATCTAGCGGTTTGGCCCTGACGGACAGTCCTTGCAGAGAAATCCCACATCTAAAGATTGGACGGCCACATGAATAAAGTTTCCCCCCTTATCTTCTACAGGGGTAAGGAGTTCAATCCATTGGCCACCAGTTGGAGACAGATTAAACTACTAGATACTAACAATATCTAGCATTGTTCAAATGCTTTATATGTTCAAAGCCCTGTACAGATATGAACTAATTAATCTACCCAACACGCTTGGGCCTGGGAAGCATTATCATCAGCTATTCGATGAGCTTCTGGACAAGACTTCGTGGGGTATAGTTGTCCTCAAATATATGGGGTCAAATCCCATTGGCTGCATGAACTGGGCCTATTGAGTAGATATTGTTCCACTCTGGTTATTCCAGGCCTCCTACAGACTGTGGGGAAGCCCAGAGATCTCCGTGGAATTGGCCGTGACTCACCTACTAGTCACTGGCTGACGTCTGTACAAACTGTTTCTGAGTTTGCAAATCAGCAGCGACATTTACATTTGGTCGTATGCTTTCAGCTAGCGTGAGCTCCATAGCCAGGGTCTGCAAGCAGGTGAATAAATAGATGGAATAGATCCAGGACCAAGAGGTAATATTACAGGCAGTGCAGGTAATGCCACCTATAGTTAAGGTCGCCCATCATTTGCCATGATAAGATCCTGTTTTTAGTTGCTTACAGCTTTGCTAAACTTTAACTGGTCAGGCTGAAATTTTCCATGGCCAGTGTCTGCCTTAGACTGATGGATTGATTGATTTTTGGAACGCTTCAGCTAAAACAGGCCAGCTATTGCTAAAAAGGAGGTTAGGGGGGAAATACCTTGTTTTCCCATTATTAAAAAAAAATTCTTCCAATTATTTCATGAGATGCTCAAGCACCTCTATGCTTTGGAGCGGGGATGGGAAATTTGGCAGGGAGCTCACCTTTTGCTATCCCCATGAAAATCCACCCAGATCTGGCCCAGTTAGAAGAGTCTCTGTTTGCACATGCTCAGAGAGTTAGAGTCAGGCAGCTAAATGCTCCGAGGAGTCCGTCTACAATGAGTGTGCTCCGTCCCCACCCAGCTCTTCCAGGCATGCGCCATCCCTGCAGGGTGGCTGACTGTGCTCCATCCTCAGCGTGGCAGGAGCTGAGCCGGACTCTCCCTGCAATGACTTCCAGAGGCTGCCGTGGCATCGCATTCAGGCACGGACCATGGGACGCCGTCTCTCCTGTGCACTCAGTGGCCCAGCCCCACCCTGGCACATGGAACCCAGGGAGTGGTGCAGGGGAGGAGAGGAGGAATCTGCCTGACTCAAAGGCAGAGGGGTGAGGAACCGGGGGCTGGGGGAGAGATGCAGGGCAGAGGGACGGGGCAGAAGCAGGGAACAGGAGCGGAGGGGGACAGAAGACCCAAAGTGGGAATAGGCTCAAGAAGGGGCTAGGGATAGTCATGATAGGAGAAGGGCCTGAACTGAGGAGGGAACATGGGTGGGAACAGAAAGGGGAGGCAGGCAGGTGTCAGGGGAGGAATAGCAGCAGGAGGGGACAGGAGTGGGGGAAGGGGTGGATAGGAGCAGAAGGGGATTTGGAGGAAATGGGACAGAAGGGTCTGTAAGCACCAAAGCACACTCCTCTATAGAACATGGAATGAACCCAGGAATCCTGAGTGTCAACATTCCTCTGCTGTCAGCAAATAGCGGGGAAGCCCACTAGCAAAGTGTGTCTCATCTTTCTCTTCTGCACAGAATCGAGCACTCCAGAGTTAGGAAATACCAGAATTCGGGTTGTCCATGCAACCTTAATTCAGCCTTCTTGTGCATTTACCAGGCCGTTATGATACAGTCCTTAATTACATGATCGCCAGTGATTTTTCCCACAGGCCCCCTGCCTCAGCCAGTGTATGGGCTGGACCTGCTCTGGGGATGACTCGGGGCTGTCCACCAAAGCTGCCTCTTGGAGCCCTGCGTCGTTTTTGCAGAAGTTGGGAAGTGTGCAATGAATGAGGTGGGGGACTGAGGGAAGGGAAAAGGATTCCTGGCTAAGAAGGCAGTGGAATGCCGTCCTGGACAACCGGGTTCCATCCCTGCCTCTGCCACGGAGTTCCTGGATGGTGCTGGGCAAGTCACTTAAAGCAAACTTTTCACAGCAGCCATTTTCTGGGTACCCAACCTGAGACACCTTGGGTCTGCCTTGCAGAAGTGCTGAGTACTCACAGCTGCCACTGAGGTCAACGGGCACCGTGCTCTGAATAATGAAGAGCTACACAATGTTTTGCAAAAGATCCTACACTTGTCAAACTGGGCCTCCAACCTTCCTTGGCATTTTTGGCTCTAATGGCTCAGTTTCCCATGTGTGAAATGGGGATAATACTGTGACCTCACCACCCCAGGGTGTCACACCAATAAATTCATTCATGTCTGTAACGGACTAAGATCCTCCAATGAGAGCAGCATGGAAAAGTCCACGGGGAAATTTAATAATTCTGTATTCAGTTCAGGGCTTGGCTGCTGGGCAGTGAATAATGCCTGGGGCCATGCACTGAAGCATGAGGATAAAAAGGAATATTGAAGAGAGACCCATTCAGTGAGCACCGTCCATCCTGAGCACTGAACGAGGCAGGGGGCTGGGGGAAAATAGACAGTAGGTGTAAGTAAAGACTGGATCACAATGCATGTGCCCGAGACAGCTGAGTTAAGGATGCAAAAGCTACCTTGATCCTGGCACTTCCTAACATTTGAGTGCTTGATTTTGCAACCTTCACATCCTTTGCATGTGGTTTGCTGTATGAAATAGCCATGTGCGTTCCATAATAAAGACGGGCCGTAAGGGATCGTCTATTCTGTGTTTCTGCAGTGCCTAGCACAGGGGTTCTCAAACTGGGGGTCGGGACCCCTGAGGGGGTTGCGAGGTTATTAGATGGGGGGGGTGGCGAGTTGTCAGCCTCCACCCCAAACCCTGCTTTGCCTCCAGCATTAATAATAGTGTTAAATATATAAAAAAATGTGTTTTTAATTTATGGGGGGGTCACACTCAGTGGCTTGCTATGTGACAGGGGTCACCAGTACAAAAGTTTGAGAACCTCTGGGGGCCTGGGGCACGACTGGTGCTGCTCGGGGCTGCGGTAATACAAACAATAATAATACCCGGATTGCCAGCCTGGGATCAGCTCCCAGCTGTGCCGGGTGAGCAGGGCTGTAGGAAGGCAGTCTGGGGCCCTGGGCATGTGGCATCCCCAGAGCCCTACCTAAAGATCATGGCCTGGCCCCTACTTAGGGGGACAGCAGGTTTGTCTGTCTTGTCTGAGATTTGGGGCAAGAAATGGCTCGTGCTGTGTGTTTGTACAGCACCTGGCGTCACCTTGGTCAGGACCTCTTGGCGCCACTCCCGTACCAATCATAAATCAAATACTACCATCTCATAACTAGCTCCAATGTAGACACAGTGCCCCGTCTGGCTACCACAAAGACCTAGGAGGAGTACCGAGGGCTGCGATTGTGTCCCCATTGTGCATACAGAGTCGGAGGCGGCCCCTGCCCCGAAGAGCTTACAGTCCAGGGGGCGGGGATGGGCAAAGAAAGAGTGCTCCTGATGCTGCAGATGGGGGAAACTGAGGCACGGAGCGGGGCAGTGGCTTGGCCAAGGTGGGCTGGGCTGGCAAGTGGAGACCTCGCCTCTGTGGCCTCAAACCAACCCACCCCTGGGCTGGCCAGGAACGAGCCTCCCCCTGGCAACCGGCCTTCAAATCCTCCCCCCGCCCGCTCGGAGCCTCTCTGACCCCCCCCCCCCCCCACGCCAAGCGGGTCCCCCTCGCGATCCGGCTCCTGCCGGAAGCGCCGGAATCCAGCCCTGCTCTTGCCGGGAGCCCGGCGGGCTGGGTGCAGGCTGGAGCTGCGGCGGAGGGGAGATGCAGCCTGCAATGTGCGCGCTCCTGATAACGCAGGAGACGGAGCCAGCAGATAGAGCCAGCGCCTGGAGAGAGGGGGGACGAGACCCGCTCTCCGCCCCCCGCTAGCCCTCCCCCCCCCAGCAGGCTGACAAAGGCAGCAGGGAGGGGAGGGGTGGGGTGGGGGGAGGTAGCAGGAGCCCTCCTCCGTCCAGCGAGCTATAGCCCCCCCCCTCGCAGGAGCCCCTGGCTGCAGCTGTTCCCAGCCCCCCAGCGCTGTTCCCCTGCCCGGGGGGGGGGTGCTGGAGAAGAAGCTGCCGGGGTTTGCATGCACACAGCTGGTGGGGAGCTGCATTGCACCGGGGGGGGGGATCTGTCAGGGGGGACCCCCCCCCGTCCCTCCCCGCCTGCCTGGTGTGTGTCTCTGCGCCCTGGCTCCGGAGCTGGGTGCGTGGCCAGGATGCCAGGCGGGTGCGAGGCAGGGACAGGTGTGAGGGGGAGAAGGAGGAGCGCCGCCCCTTAAAGGAAAGAGCCGCTCGGAGTTGCACGCTGCAGACAGCCCCAGCCTGGCTCCCGGGGAGCCGCCGGCACGGTAGGTGAGGGCGCCGGGCGCTGCCGGGGAGCGGGGGGCATTGCCTCGGCCGGGGGGGGCTTTTCCCCTGGGAGCCCTGCAAACTTTGCGGCTCTCGGCCGGCGATCGTCCGCTTGTGGGGGGCTGGGGGAGCAGCCCAGGGCAGGGGGTGCGTGGTGGTGGTGCGGGGGGGCGGTGTCGATTTCAGTCGTGGGGGGGGGGGTTATCCCCTGCCAGGGCAGCAACGTGCCTTTGTGTAGTCGGTGAGCAGCCCCTGCCTTCCCCATCCGAGCCGGGGGGCGGGGGGGGGGACACACAGAAGAGCCTGCAGCGAGCTTTTGTTACGGGCTCCAATGCCGAAGGGAACCTTGAAGGGTCACTGGCTCTACCCCCCCTCCCGGGGAGCTGGCATTTCCCAGCAGCTGGTGGGTACCGCCGGGGGGGGGGTCTGTTACAAAGGGGGAGGGGCAGGAGCGGCGAGGACCCCCCCCCCCAGCTGGAGTTGTTCTACAGGGGGCTGGATGGGGGGCAAGGTGAACGAGGTAGCCGAGTGGCTGCCTGGGTTTGTTTTGTCCAGCCCCAAGCCCCTTGGTAACCGCCTGGGGGGCGAGGGGGCAGGACGGGACCTGCCCTTCACCTGGGGTGCAGCCCCCACTGTCAGGCAGAACCTGTCTGGGGTGGAGCAGGGCGCAGACCCCGCCTGGGGACCGGGCACAGGGAGCTGAACCGCCCAGAATCCAGCACACGGGTGGGCTGGGGAGGGCTGCCGGGGGCCCTGGCATAGAGACGGGGTGGGGCAGAAAGGGTGACACTGACCCTTCCCCGGGGAGCCGTGCGAGGATCTGAGGTTTGCCACGGCTGGAAAGGTTGGCCTTGCCCTCGGATGAGGGGCGGAGGCTGGGGAACGGAGCCTTTCCCCCCATGTGGGTTCCCTCTGCCTCCGGGTGCTGGGTGGCCTCTGGACCCTGCAGCTGCAGGGAAGGTGTCTGCCGGGCTGTGGGTCCTGGTTTATGACATTTCTGCTTGAGGAATAAGGTTATTGGCAGGAAAGGAGAAAACAGCAGGGCACCAGGGGAGTTTAATACTTTTAAATGCGGGGGCTGGGCCCTGCGATTTCCAGGGGTGGGGGTTCAGCAGTGGGGAGCCCGGCTCGAGAGAGAGCCCTGCTAGACGTCACTCCACTAGGCACTTCATGGTTCCATGCTGGGCATCAACCACCCTCACCCGGTCCTGTGAAACCCCTGTTCCCCTGACGCTGGTCACGCTAAAGATAGCCCACCTGTGTTCCTGCTCCTATCGGGGGGCCCATCCTGCAGAGTGCTGGATAAGAGCTCTGAGAGACGAAGGTGCTCAGCGCAGGATCGGGCCCCCCGAGATCCTCCTGGCTGGTTTCCAGTTGGCCTGACGTCTGTGCTAATGTTGAGCCCCTCCTGTTTTCTGCTTTGGGAACAGTCACTGCCAGGGGTGGGGGACAGGGGCAGGGACCTGGGTGCCGCCTGGCATGTGGCTGAGGACAGGGCTTTGCCTGCTAAGCACCTGGGGCAGTATCCCAGCTCCCTGTGCAGAGACTGCCTGCCTCCCCCTTCCCTAAACGCGCACCCAGCCTCCCACATCATGTGGGATCTATAGAGACACAGCCATGGAATCTGGAGCCACCCCGGGCATCGGAGCGGCAGGGCCTATCAGTGCATCCACTCTCCCGTCTGGGGCTCGCAGGGAGCACGTTGGCTCTGCCTCGCAGACAAGGCTCTCCCATCTCCCTTTCAGTCTCCCAGGGAGCAGGAGCGGTTGGCTTGGGGATGGGGAAGTGGGGCGGGCCGTCCGGTGCTCCATGCCAGTGCCCTGAGCCCATCGTAGCAGCGGGAAGTGGAATCTGGCCTGGAGCAAGAAGGTGATTGCTCATCTCTGTGCAGGTTCGTTAGCACTTGGGATCTCCGGAGTGCCGTACAGCCCGGAGCGTGCCGGGAGGCAGCATGGCCCAGTGGGTCAGTGCAGCACCCCGAATGGGGAAGTGGGGGGACCTAGGTTCTGTTCCCAGCTCTGTCATTGTTCTCTCTGCATGACTGTGGCCCTGTCATGTCCCTTCTCTGCACCTCAGTCTGCTTGTCTGTAGAATGGGGCTGTTGGTATAATGAGAGCGTCTAGGGGTCTCTGCTGAGATCAGGCCCTTCTTGTGCTAGGTTCTGTACAGACACAGTCCCTGAACCTGTGAGTGTACAGTCTAAATGGACAAGGGCAGGAGGGGAAACTGAGGCACGGGACGACTGCCCAAGGTCACAGAGCCGAGAGCCCAGGTCTCCTGAGCCATCACCCCATGGGCTGTCCACTAGCTCACACTGCCTCACTTTACCTAGCTGCTAATGATACCAAAGCCCCTTGAGATTGCTCCTCCAGAGGCCCTTTTCATCCAGCAAAGTGTTATTAACGGATGATGAATAACAGTGCTGGGCAAGGACGCTGTCCGGGTGAAAATTCCATCAGAACAAAACTTTTCTGATCTGCGTCACTGGTAAGAGTTCTGCCGAGAGATTGGGAGAGGACATCATACAAGCAAATACAGGCCTGGCTTTGGTGCTGGCCTGTCCCCTTTTCCAAGGTCTTCACTTAGTTTCACTTTCTGGGCCAGACCCTTCGGCTGCTGGAGATGGAGTGAAACGGGTGCTCTGCTGGCTGTTGAGAGCTCACGCTGTAGCCTGCCCCGTGAATAATAATGAATAATCTTAACCCATTGTCCATTTCACCTCTGGTTCCTGTCCTGTGGCGTTGGGAGTTGCCCGTGCTGTAAGGGGAACGCAGGGCTCCAAGATTCAGTCTTCATTGGTACGATCATCGGAATAAATAGTGTTTAATGCTAATAAAATCGGTGCCGTCTAAATCTCTTTCACGCACCCCTCAGCCCCATCATCTAGTATTTTGAACCTAAATGTAGGGCATGGACTACATGACGCTAGGGGGCAGATTTTCAACTGCATAGCACCCAGTTGCTGCCATGATGCCGGCACTATCCGTTTAAAGGATAAGCATGGGCCCTTCACCTGCAGCTGGTGCAATTGGGGGTGGAGGGTGGGTCTTGAGAACATTGGTGTGCTTGTTTTTTCTTTTGTGCTTTTAATTTGAAATCGGGCAGGGTTGTGTTTGTGAATGAGGGGCCCAGTCCTGCCAGGTGCAGAGCACTGTCCGGCCCCGTTGAAGTCAGCGAGGGTGCTCAGCAGCTGCCCGCCGGATCAGGCCTTCCTATGGAGCGTGTACTGTGCGGGGGGGAGGCAGGCTGCCCCTTTGCTGAGTGATGCAGGGCTGTGTGGATGTAACATGGATGCAGTTGTCCTCCTTTGTGGAGGGACGCTGGCCCACAGCCTGCCCCCGAATTTCGCTCCATTCTGATGGGTGGGATGCCATCCCCCTGGAATAGCCAAACCCAGGGCTCTGCCAGTGGTAGATCGATCAAGGGGTCAGAGCCAGGGGGCTCCCAAGTTGTCTTAGCTGCCGCTCCGGATTCTTTTGCAGCGTGCAGGTGGCGTCTGGGCGGTAGCGAGTCATGTGCTGGAGGGCGGGAGGGCTGTGCCGTGGGGTAGCAGCACCATGGGGAAGGCTGCCTCGTAAGAGAGAAGATGGGAGGGGGGGCAGGAGACTATGGAAAGGAGGAAATAGAGGGGAATATTTCGGGGGGCATCGTGAGGTAGGGGGCAGTATTCATTGGGTTGCTATGGAGAGGGGGAGAACTGGCGGTGTTTATAGGGGTTTGGGGCTGGGAAAAGATGGGGGGGGGGGAGGAGGGATGGACTCCCCTTCCCTGCCCCGCCCCTGCAAAGGCAGCACTTTACTGAAGGCAGCTGGGAAACTTTGCCCTGGCTCCGCGCGCCGAGGGTACCAGCTCCCAGCTGAGCAGGTGGTTTCAAGCTTGTATGCTGTGACCACAGTCACCGCAGACCCCGCCTCGGGTGGTGCCGCTGGGCTTTGTGCCGTTCTGTGACCAGGATCTCGCCCGGGTTCGGGGTCAGTGGCTTTTGGGGAGCGGGTCGTTGCAGGGTTCGTAGCCTGCTGCGGTTTGGGCCGATCCTTAACGGCAATGTTTGCAGACCGGCTGCACGGGTTGTTTTATCCCTGCAGCTTTGCTGGCCGTTCGGAAAGGTCACCGTGTGTGTGTGTTTTATGGCGCTTTCAGACCCATTTTTCACCCGCTCTGGCCATAAAGAAGCTGGCCGCTTTGCGGGAACCCAGCCTCGAGTGCGCCATTCCCACCTAGACCCAACCCCGCTGGCTTATGGACGCTGCTTCTGAGCCAGACTAACCGGGCTGAGCAGGCTGCTGACCTGGGTCGCTCTCGAACTCCGTTTCCTACTGTTGGGCAGGAGGATTGAACTCCCCTGCCGGCCATCGGCAGCGCCCGGGGGTCACTAGTGATCAACACTTGCCTCCTGCTTCCGCCTTCACCCTGAGGCTGTCGGTCCTTGGGGAAGGGAGGGCTCGAGGAGAGAGCTTGTGACCTTGTCGCTGGGCAGCACAGGGCCCTTTGTTACTGACTGCAACCGGCTGCCATAAGCAAACCTCCAGTGAGACTCTGTCGCCCTCTAGAGGTGGCTTGGACAATCCAGGATCGCCCTGGGGGCCGTGGGAGTTGAGGTCACTGAAAAGGAGCAAGATCTTGCTTGGAGGGGCTGTCCCCTGCAGCTAGCATGGGGAGTATTTTATTAATGAAGTATCGAAGATCTCTGCCCACCTTCCTGTTTGGCCACTTTGTTCCTTCTGTGGCTCTGGCCTTTGCGTGAGTGGTGCGCAGAATGGGGGCCGGAGGGGTGGGGAGGGGCTCTTTAGTATGCGGTGTTGCAAGAGTTGGCAGGCTTCTCGGCCAGACGTGATCTACTTGGAAAGGGAGCTTGGGGATCTGATGCTGAGGCTTTCCTTCCAAGGGGGGCGGGGGGGGGGGCGGGGCTGGTTTCTCGGAGAAACCCGAGAAACTTCCCAGCGTTCCGCTTGGAGGCTGTTGAATTTTGCTGCACACATCTACCCTCCTGGCACGTGCCCCTCTGGTCTGTCTCTGTTCACCCCCTCTGACTCTGTCACTCTTGCAGCCCCATACCTGCCCCTCGGTCTAATCTAGCATGTGTCTGTCTCCCATATCGATTGCCCGCTCACTCGTGGCTGGCCCTGCATGGATGAGCTGGAGGGGGGAGGCATTCAGCTACTCCAGCGTCGATCACCTCTCCTTGGGAGGCAAAGGGGGTGCGTGGAGCCCCTTTGTCCCCAGGGCACCTGCTCAGGAGGTCACTGTAAATCTGGCCACACGGGCTGGGGAGCACAAAGGGGGGAGACCTGCTGATGCTGCCCCCAGCACTCGCTGGCCTGGAGAGGTCCTAGTTTCACCCCACTTTGTTTAGGGGAGTGGGTGGAGGACCCAGGGGAACTTGTTTTTGAAAGGACAACCGGATCGACTGCTCATCGTGCGCCTCCCGAGTGCCCAGGGGAGTGCTGCACAAGCTCTCTGCTTGGTTGCAGGGCCTGATCCTGCAAGCCAGGGCCTCCCTGAAGCAACTGGGTCAATCTGGGGGAGGAAGTGCTGCTCCCATGAGCCAGGGGGAAGCTCTCATTTGCTCCAGGTATTTTCAAGGCCTGGCTGTTAAACTCCAAGAAGCGGTTTATTACCCTGGTGCTGCAGCTCCTCTGGCTTGGGATCCGGGTGGAAGCTGCCATGGGCCCGGTTGCCTTGCCCGGAGCCCACAGGAGCTGCATCCTAGAAGCTGGAAAGAGGACTGGTCTTTTCTCCTACACCCACGCTGCCTGGAGCCTGGATCCCATGTCAGCCAGGGAGCCGCTTGTAAATACGTTTTTGTTCCGCCCTGCCGTTCAGATAAACAATGGGAAATTAATGAATTCAAACCCCGAGCAAGTAAACCAGCCCGAAGCCTCACACCTCCCGCAGGCAGGCAATTCAGAAGCAAGGCTGAATGACTCCATGCTTGTGTGCCCTGCTGTAATGCAGGGAAGGGGATGCGTGGTGCTTTTCTCTTGGGGCAGGATCCGTGAGTTACTCCTAGCAATGGCCGACAAATTCTTTCCTGGTTGGGGTCGTGGGGAAGGCTGCTCCCACTGCAATCCAGTTTAAGGTGCTGAGGGGTAATTTTATTACTAGTTGTGAATGTTTATCTGATGGGCATGACCAAATTCCCCGATTGTGCAAGGCGCCGTACAGACACAGAAGAGACAATCCCTGCACAATCTAAGGCCCCTGTTCAGGGCAGTGCTTATGCACTCCTGGAATTCCCAGGAGATTGAAATCAATGGGAGAGCATAGATTTTTTCCGGCCAAAAGGGACCATCGTGTGGATCTAGCCCAAGCCGCCTGCGTTCACACCAGCCAGAGAACATCCCCTGGCGATTCCTGCATCAGTCAAAGCCCAGAACTTCGGGCTGAGCTAGAGCTTGTCTTTTGGAAAGCCAAGCAGGGCTGGATCGAAAGGCTGCAAGCGCTGGGGAATCTGCGGCATCCCTAAAGTTATGCTCCTGCTTAAGTGCTGCCCTGCATCGGGGCCTGAAAGGAAACTCTCGAACAATGGGGCCCCGTTGAGGTTAATGGAGCTATGTCCGTTTACGCCAGCCGAGGTGCTGCCCCTCGGAGACTTGTGGGAGCTGTAGTTGCAGGGGGGGGGGGCGCCAGCTTTGCCTAGACTGCCGAAGAGCGAATAAAGAATTGCTGCCTTAGTGCTAAATTCTCTGATGTTTCTTGGCTTAATGTTATCAGATGGCCTTGCGGTTTGTGTAATTAATGATACCGGTGTATATAAAATTTGATTTAGCAATCGCTGGATACGGATGCCTATATCTAGGCAGGAGATAGGGACAGAACCAGGTCAGTTAGTGCCACCTCCACGCCAGGGCAGGACCCCCCCCCTTCCCCCCCGCAGTGTATCTTCGAGTCTTTTTTTGAGTCTAGTTTAAGAGGCAAGTTTTGAAACCCACCTCTGCTGTTTGCACGGGCAATTTACGCACCCACTTATCTGCACGGACACGACACTGTGCAACCTGATGGAGCAGCTGTTCATCTGGGCTGTACTCAGGAGATCGGGATCCGGTTCCCAGTTCAGTCGCAGGCCCCCCCCCGCGTGACGTCAGGCAAGTCCCTGAAGGGAATTCTGTACTCCTGGAAGGCAATGGGAATCTTACCCCTGACTTCCTTTCTCCCACCCTCTGTGTTATCTGTTCGGATTGTAAGCTCTTCAGGGCAGAGGCTGGCTCTTGCTCTGGGCACATGCAGCACCTAGCACAGAGGGGCCCTGAGCTCTGCACACGCTGCTCATAATTGCAACTCTCTGGAGTCTGGCAAGGCAAAAGTAACTCTTCTCCCGGGAGTCTCAGTTTAGTCACACTGCGTCTCCTGCCTCTTCCATAGCATACGGCGTGCATTCGTCAACATAAACACTAGTAAAGAAATGCAGGAATCAAAAAGACTACAGACGCACTGCATGGCTGAGCGAGGATGTTTAACTCGTTCATTTCCTGCCTGGAGAGGCCACCTCCCTGCTCACCCTGCCCCACTGCGTGTGTGCGTTCTGCTGCAGGGACCGATCCCAGCCCTGCTTGCGAATCTTTCCATTGACATAATTATAGTATGTAGTGTCAAGATGGCCCGGCTGAGATCCGGGCCCCAGTGTGCTAGGCTCTGTACACCCACAGCAAGAGCCAGTCCCTGCCCCAAAGTGCACACAGTGTGAGTGGGGGAAACTGAGGCACAGAGCGGGGAAATGACTTGGCCATGGTCACCCAGCAGCTCCATGGCAGAGCCAGGGATAGAATCCAGGTCTCTAGAGGGTTAGCTCTGGGCTCATTCCACTAGCCCATGCTGGTTCTGGTAATGACTTCAGTGGGCTTTGGATCAAGCCTTAACTTTACAGATGCTGCGTGTGCCAGCAGCTCAGCAAATTGTTAATGCAATTTTGGTTCTCTTAGTAAAGGGAGGGGGAGAAGTAGAGTGAACTCCCAGCGGGGCTGGATTGAGCTAACAGGATTTCACTGCCTATTTAATTATAACTTTGTAAAATTAAAAAAGCAAACCAAACCCCCCCTTGTCTCCTTCTGCATGTCTCTGCCTGCCCCTGGGAGCCTGGCAGAGCCTTCGCCTGCTGAAGGGAGGTGGATGCTAACGAGGACACCCCCCCCATTTCTTGGAGAGCTGGTGGCAGCGGTGGGAGCTGGCAAGGGTTCCTGGTGGAGCGCGGCACCCAGGCTGCATGTCCCAGAAGCCCAAGGAGGCTGGGCAGACTCCTTATGGGGGGGCAGGAACTTGGTCGCCGTGACGGATCAGGCGTCTCTTAAGCAGTAGACGCAGGTTGCAGCCAGGGTAGAGGTGCGATGCAGCCCTAGTAGTAGAGATGCCCACCGTACTATCCCTCCTCCAGCCGCTCCATCTCCCCGGCACGTCTCAGCCGCTCTCAGCTTTCAGAGTGTTTTCTTGGGCCTGTGAGTGCGAAGTGTTTCCCAACTGCCTCCTTCTCCCACACAGGCTCCACAGACCCGGGTCTGGCGTTTCTCTCCCCAGCGCCGGAGCTAGGATCTCCAGGCTAGTTTAGCCGCTTCTTTGGCAGAACAGCCCGAGTGCAGCTTCAGCTGTGTCCCGCTGGCTGCCTGCAGCCCGAGCAGCTCCTCGAGCCCCGCACGGCTCAGGCCTTGCTCTCAGAGGGCAGACTTGTGCCCAGGTGACCCGGGTCAGGAGGGCATGGGACCCTTCGTGGGTGGGTCACGCTTGCTCTGCAGCCTTGAGCCCTGGGCATAGACGGAGGCAGCCGGGACGGCATTTTGATGCGCCGTGGCTAATCCACGCACCGACATGGATAATCTCTGGCCCGACGGCCCCACTGGTGACCTCAGCCGGGCCGCAGCATGGACGTTTCCTTGAGTTGCGTCCCAGGCAGGTGCCCAGGATGGGTGACGCCAGGCACAGCTGTGCAATCACGGGGGCGAAGCGGGGCTCCTAGCCGGCAGGGGGGATTGCTCCCCCTGGCAGACCAGGTGCATGGCAATCCGTGGGCTGCTGTTCTGTGGCCCAGCTCCTGAGGAGCTCGGATCTTGTCGGGCTTTGGTGTCTATTTCCCTCCTTCTGTTTCCCTCATTCCTTTGTCCTTTCACTGGGTTTATAACTCCGCTGGAAAATAATTTTTGCCTTTGGGGCCGGGGTGGGGAAACTCATTTTGGGTGATGGGACTGAGGACGGGGCTGAATCCAGGCCTCCTTCCCAGACACCTGGGAACTGAGGAAGGGGATTTACCCAGTACTGCCCAGACGCACTAGCCTGGCAGGAAACTAGAGGTGGTTTCCAAAGAATTCAGATAGGTCCTCGAAACATTGCTCCCTCTCTGCCTCTATTCAGCAGCATTTGCATCTGGGGGTTGGATAGCAGGGCCCCCATCTCCAGGGGACTTAGACTGGGATTTTACAAGGGCGTAAAGGAGTTAAGTGCCCAAATCCCACTGATTTTCCAAAGGGAATTGGGAACCTAGTGCTCGCCTTAGTACGATAAGCAGTGGCCAAACTTGACCCGGCTCAGCTGGCTGCATTTGAATGAGCTCGGCCTCTTTAGTCTGGAAACAGGGACTGAGTGGGACACGATCAGGTGTCATCAGAGCGTGTTACAAAGGCGGGTGGGGTCTCATTAACCCCATGTGACAGATGGGGAAACTGAGGCACAGAGCAGCGAAGCCGCATGGCCCAAGGTCACTCAGGAGCAGAGCTGGGGATAGAACCTGGGTCTCTTGACACCCGCTCTCCCGCCCTGACCAGAAGACAATGCTGAAAATGAGGACGGGGTGGGGGGTAGGGAAGGGAAATTGTTTTGGAAAGTTCCATTAAAATCTCTGTATCGGGTCTCCGCTTGCCACGACCATTTCCCATCCCTCGCAGCCTCTGGTGCTCTCCCTCCGAGTGCCGCCGAGGACGGAGTGACGTGTCCTCGGCTTATGGGCAGCAGGGGAATCCCATGCTGGGGTTGGAGGGAGGGATCCAAATGCAAGAGAGACCTTTGCCTTTGGGCAGGGAGCACCCTGCACTCAGAAGCGCCCCCTGCTGGCTCCTCTTCAGCATTGCCTAGCTCGCCAGGATGGTCTCCCAGGGCAGGGTGAGGATGAGGTGGACACTGTCAGAGGCCAGGGAGGCAGGACATGCCCTTCAGGGGAGGGGGATTGGCGGTGTCGCCCCAGCGGCCTGGCTGCGTCAGAGGAAGCAGCAAATCCCGCTCCAGTGTCAAGCGGTGGGAACATAACTCTTTTTTTATTATCCGCCCCATTCATCATCTCTCTGCCAAGGGACATTGAGATAAAGTGCCAGTAAATTAGAAAGCGTTAAGAAGGCGATTTGGGAGGCTGTGAGCCTGGGGTGATTAGAAATCCTTCTTCTTGCAAAGCTGGCCCAGGAACAAGGATGTGGCAGGCCAGCCCATGGCCGCCAAGCCACGAAAACACTGCCCCTCCACCTTCAAGAATAGCCACTAGGTCCCCGTGCCCAGCTCCCATGCCACGGCGCTGCCCATGCCTTTGGTAGCTGCTCGCAGGCCTGGCACCCTTTGTTCTTGTGGCCAGGAGGGTGTCCACCCAGCATTGATCATAGGATTGGAAGGGACCTCGAGAGGTCATCTAGTCCAGTCCCCTGCACTCAAGGCAGGACTAAGTATTCTCTAGACCATCCCTGAGAGGTGTTCGATGTCCCATGCTGGTTTCCTTAGGGCGGAGGATGGCAGCGTGAGGCACAATGGGGAATGGGATCCTCTCCAGTTTGGGGAGTAGGCGTGGCCTAAAAAAGACTACATTTCCCATGATGCATCATAAAGCCTGCACACGCCCATGTACCTACACCCCTGGCCTTGAGCCGCTGGCCTGGCAGAGGCCGGTTTCAATCCGTTCCCGGCCGGTAGTTCTCAGGAGTGGTTACTGTCGGGTACCCGGTGCGCTCGCTGGCTGGAGCGACCCGTGGGACAGGAAGCTAGAGGTTCTTGGGGGAGGTGTGTCAGCGACACACCAAAGCCACCTTGGCACTCACAGGCCCCATTGCAATCAGGCCAAGAGTGAGTGGGCAAACTCGCCTCTCTCTGCCGGGGCGGTCCCTGCGGGCCCCGGTTGAGGCTCATTGATGGAGAAGCCGGTTGGTTGTGAATGGGTTTGTCTCTCTTCCTGGTAGATTGGAGTGGGAGGCTGGGAGCTCGGGTCAGTGATGGAAAGGGAGAGCGAGCAGAGCTCTGCCATCTCCCTACCAGGCAGGATTCCTTCCTCCAGGACGTTCTCCGGCACTCCAATGGAGCCTGCGCCTCTCTGGTCCGGGGGCTCAAAGCACAAGGCCGAGCCTTGGGCTGCTAACACCAGGCCCCCGGCTAGCTCTGCAGCCAATCCTGGAAAGAGCCACCCCGACTCGTGAATTCGGTCCAAGTGGTGTCATCAGATCTGGGCACCACCCGCTTTGCTCCACGGGCCAAATTCAGAGCGGAGTCTTGGCAGGTGTAACTGACTCCCTGAGACCCCCTTCCATGGGCACCCTGTCTCAAGTCCCCTCTGCGCTCAGCCCAGGGAGTCTGTTTGTTGCAAACACCTTTGCCCCAGGAACCCAGCTCTTTTGATTGTTTTTTGGTCTGGGGCCAGATTCCCAGGTGCTGCAAATCAGCCCAGCTCCACCCAGAGGCAAGGGAGATTTATACCCGGCGGGGCTAGGGCCAAAGAAGCAGCAGGTTAATCAGTGTGGTTCAGAAGGGGTGTGCTCCAACCCGGGCAGGCCGGCTGGCCCCCATCCTGCCGCATGGGAGTGCCTGCTGCAGGGCTGCGTAATATCCATCGTGTCATCTTTAAGAGGAATGCTCGGACTTGGAAGGATGAGGTCAGTGCTGCGAATAGACACGTAACCGCCCAGGGCCCTGCCGGTCCCAGCCAGCCAGGGGAGCAGCCCCCGTGTGCCCTGTCGGCACCAAACGACCCTGCCCTCCAGGCAATGGTTACCCTGGGCGTCCTCCCCTGTCAGCATCATCCTCGGGCTCCCCAGATCCCACCTCCATCCCAGACCACACCCCCTAAATCAACCCTATCCATCCACCTGCATGTGCTTGAACGTCAAAGCCCCCAACACTGTCCACTCCCCCATGTCAAACCAGCCCCCCCATCTGCCCTCTCACCCCTGCATACTGTCTGCTCCCCACCCAGTCAAACCAGCCTCCTCCATCTGTCCATCCACTTCTCAGTCCCCCAGCACCACTACCAGCCATCCCTAGACAGTCCCCAGCATTGCCATTCCCGAGTGTGTCAGATCCTCAAAGGCCTGCCTTGCCCAGGGGTGTGTTCTCATCTCCAGGTGCTGGGAGCTGCACGTTTAATCCCTGTGCATGGAGATGAGGAGCTATCCCAGAATGCTCTGCTCCCTTGGTTCTCTCCCACCCCTCGCTTCTCGTTTGCTGTAATGGACTCGTTTTTCTGCCCAGTTTGTCCACCCATCTGCCCCCAGAGAGAGAGACACCCTCAAACTGCACACACACGCATCCCCCCCCCACACACACACACAGACGCAGCCATGCTCCTGCAGGCACACCCGGTACAACACCACAAACACATGGATACCACACACAGTGACGCCACGGCACGCGCCACTTACCTGACTCCTGCAAACAATACAGACCCCCAACACACCCAGAGCCACGCTCGCGTACACCACACACCCATGCTGCGCACACCGCCCACACGTGTCTCACGCAGCGGCCGAGGGAATACAGCCAAAATTGGCCCTGAGCAGCCATCTGACTTTAGTAACAAGCTCCCTCTCCCCGGCCCCCGCCCCCAAAGCCCTGCGTTCGCTTTCTAGCCATTGTGGAGCGAGTGCCTTTTATTAGCAGGCAGGTCATCGTTAGCGGGTCACGAGAGGTTTGCACCTGCGTCCCGATTCAAGGCGCCTTGCTCATCCCGTCGGGGGCAGAAAGGCAAGGCCGTGCGACCTGCACGTCGGGTCAGATTGGCAAAGTCACAGCCCCGGAATGAGCGTGTGATGGATTTTGACTGACGAATAAATGCGGGCCCGCGGGGATCGGTTCGCAGGCAGAGCCGGAGGTGAAAGTCATTGAATAAAACCTCGATTCTGAGTGACCCACCTCTCCCACACGCAGCCGTGTGCAATCCACGCAGCTCCTCACTATAGCACACCCGGACGCTCCCCACCCCTGTAAATCACAGACGTACAAGCTACCCGGGCTCAAAGCCCCATGGCTAAGCACGCACCCGGACACCGATCCACAAACACATGCAGGACACAGGTACATATCCTTGCAAGCCACACAAATACACACTCTACACGCAATGGTGCGTATGCAACACACATATATTTGCGTGCACAACCTCCCAGCAGACCACACCCCCACAAAGGGTATATGCATCCACACATATCCTGTACACACCCACACACCCCCCGCCCCCACGGATTGCGCACGGTCACACTGCAGACCCACAAAGACCTCTGGGGACGTGCGTACACACAGCTAATGAAGCACACGGGTGCGCACACACTGATCTCATCTCTGCGCTTTCCCAGTCCCTTTGAAATCCTCCTCAAAGGCGCACTGGCTTTGAACCGTTCCTCCCCCCCGCAAGCGTGAATTAATAATATTCTTTTGCCCTCGTTTCTGGGGCCTGGATCAACACACTTGGCCAGCCCTGCACATCCGCTTCACGACCCCGCCCTCCACAAAGCCAGGCCAAGGTGGGGCGGCGCGGGGAGACCCCCGCTGCGGAGATAAGGAAGAGCATATTGTGGGGCAAGTGGCGAGAGAGGCAAGGCGTTGAAATTTTTTTTTTTACCTGGTACCTTAGCATCTGTGATCTCTCTTTGCCTCTGAAGTGTTCTCGGGGAATGGTCCATGCAGCTGAAAAGTGTGGGGGGGGGGAATCAGTGTGCAAAGGGAGGATGGGGTTTGTGTGTGCGGGGGTGTGGGTGTGAATCTATAACTGATTTGCAACCCCCCAGCCTGCCCCCAGCTGGGTTCCTTTGAGGTCTCTCCAGCCCTGCTGTCCCTGACCCCGTGTACTCAGAGGAATGGGGAGCTCACAGATGTCCCACCAGTGCCCCCCCCCCACTGGACCCCACTTACGATTGGACCCCAGGTAAAAGCAGAAAAAGCAGCTGGGGCAGAGGGAGAACATCCCAGTGGACCTCTCTCTTGGAACACAATAGCACTTGGTTCCTGGGGCACTAAAGGGTTAATTCACCAGGGGCCCTTGGCTGCCCTGGGGACACCCCCCCCCACCTTTCACCCTCCCTAACTCCCCTCCACTCCCTCCCAAATTCATGCCCAGCCCTCTCCGCCCAGGGCCTTCATGCCCATCCCCAACCTACGGCTGCTTCAAAGACAGCAAGGCGAGCATGATAAAGAGAGTTCAAAGGGCTAATTAAAACAGGAATTGCCCCCCACAAAAATTATGATGCACCCAGCAGAAAGGAGTGGTTAGAATCAGAGGGTGGAAGCCAGGACTCCTGGGTTCGATTATCAAACTCTGCCACTGATTCAGTGTGTGGCCTTGGGCAAGTCTCCTCTCCGCTGGGTGCATCTGCTTCCCCTTCTGCAGCAATGCCTGAGCAGGGCTGTGGTTTCTGTTCGCAGGACGCTGTATGGATGTGAAGGGATTAGCAGCTAGAGGGCTGAGCAAATGCCAGTGGATCATATCAAGTGGAGTGCCCCAAGGGTCGGTCCTGGGGCCGGTTTTGTTCAATATCTTCATAAATGATCTGGAGGATGGTGTGGATTGCACTCTCAGCAAATTTGCGGATGATACTAAACTGGGAGGAGTGGTAGATATGCTGGAGGGGAGGGATAGGATACAGAAGGACCTAGACAAATTGGAGGATTGGGCCAAAAGAAATCTGATGAGGTTCAATAAGGATAAGTGTAGGGTCCTGCACTTAGGACGGAAGAACCCAATGGACAGCTACAGACTAGGGACCGAATGGCTAGGCAGCAGTTCTGCGGAAAAGGACCTGGGGTGACAGTGGACGAGAAGCTGGATATGAGTCAGCAGTGTGCCCTTTGTTGCCAAGAAGGCCAATGGCATTTTGGGATGTATAAGTAGGGGCATAGTGAGCAGATCGAGGGACGTGATCGTTCCCCTCTATTCGACATTGGTGAGGCCTCATCTGGAGTACTGTGTCCAGTTTTGGGCCCCACACTACAAGAAGGATGTGGATAAATTGGAGAGAGTCCAGCGAAGGGCAACAAAAATGATTAGGGGTCTGGAACACATGACTTATGAGGAGAGGCTGAGGGAGCTGGGATTGTTTAGCCTGCAGAAGAGAAGAATGAGGGGGGATCTGATAGCTGCTTTCAACTACCTGAAAGGGGGTTCCAAAGAGGATGGCTCTAGGCTGTTCTCAATGGTAGCAGATGACGGAACGAGGAGTAATGGTCTCAAGTTGCAGTGGGGGAGGTTTAGATTGGATATTAGGAAAAACTTTTTCACTAAGAGGGTGGTGAAACACTGGAATGCGTTACCTAGGGAGGTGGTAGAATCTCCTTCTTTAGAGGTTTTTAAGGTCAGGCTTGACAAAGCCCTGGCTGGGATGATTTAACTGGGAATTGGTCCTGCTTCGAGCAGGGGGTTGGACTAGATGACCTTCTGGGGTCCCTTCCAACCCTGATATTCTATGATTTCTGGGAAAGGATTTCATAGATTGCACGGTGATCGTCTAGTCTGACCTCCTATCATTTAGCCAGTTTTTAATCCATTTAATGTGTGCCCTGTTAATTTTCTATCACTCTATCAACATGTTATGAGGTACCAAATCAAACGCCTGAGAGAAGTCTAAATATGTTATCGCAACACTATTACCTTTATTAACCAAACTAGTAATGTCATCCAAAAAAGATAACAAATTAGTTTGACAGGATCTGTTTTCCGTAAACCCATGTTGATTTGCATTAGTCACATTATCCTCCTTTAATTTGTTGTTAATCAAGTCCTGTATTAGCCACTCCATTATCTTGCCTGGTATCAATGCCAGGCTGAAAGGTTTATAATTACCCCAGTCATCCCTTTTACCCTTTTTAAAAACTGGCCCAACATTAACTTTCTTCCAGTCTTCTGGAACTTCCCAAGTGCTCCAAGACTTATTGAAAATCAACATTAATGGTCCAGTGACCTCATCGGCCCGCTCTTTTATAACTCTTGGATGCAAGTTGTTTGGACCTGCTGATTTAAAAATATCTGAGTTTAGTGGCTTCCGTTTAACATCCCCTAGAGATACTAGTGGAATGGAAAGAGTGTTATCCTCACCACATGATGAGACTGTATCGTGTTTTTTCTCCAAATACAGAAGAGCAATATTTATCGAACTCCTCTGCCTTTTTTGCCTTGTTGTTGATAATTCTACCATTTCCATCTTAATTTAGCCTTTCAGAGAGTGTGATTTCCCTGAGTTTTACAGTTATGCATGTATTGGACTGAGATCTCTCTTCCACACCATGGCTTGATTGGAAATATTGGGATTGGTCAAACAAGGGATTGAGTGATGGGATTGGTTGGATGAGTCACACGGTATTAGTTTTGTTCTCTGATTGGAGGAGTAGGCAAGTGCTTCTGGGAAAACTCCAGCATGTGACTCAGTGGCACGAATACTGATGCAAAGCCGTACAGACAGGGGCTGCAGCGAATTTGCTGTGCAACGTGACCCTTGCCTGGCACTGGAGCGCCTCTCCGAGGGCAAAGCTTTGCACACTGCCCCAGCCACTACAACAGCCCCCTATTTACTCCCCGCTGGTTGAGTTGCGCCTTTATCTTAGGGGTCCAGGCTGGTGGCTTTTGGTGTGGAATGTCCCAGGTTTGGTCCCTGATCTCCGTTGCATGGTGTTCCTAATGGGAGGTCATTAATGAAAGCCACAGTTGGGGTCTGTACGAGCAGTTGGGAATGACTGCCGTCGGTGACAGCTCAAGGCTCCTTCCAGACTGGATTCCCAGCTCCTGGCAGAGAACAATGAACTATTTCTAGGCCTGCAAGGAAACAATTCACTTTCCAGCACAGGAGCAAAGCCGTAGGCGGGAGGCAGCTTCATGCAGTTGGATTCCTAGAACAATATCCCTTTGTTCCCATGTGGCGTTAGCAGCCAGCAACCTGGCCTGTCCCGGAGCTGCCAGGGCCATCTGAGCACGTCCGCCTTCTCGCATCCGGATGGAAGTACCTAGTCGCCTGGGGCGGTAGGTTCAAGGCCCAGCAGGGTCAATATTATCCTCTGGGTCAATGCATTGCATTCAAGGCAGTTCCCTGCATAGGTGATTTTCATAGAAGACTTCAAAAGCCAAGCAGGAGATTTTACAGAGCGCATTCCAGTTTCTCGCTCCAATTTTATTTGTTCCTTTGAAAATCTCCTTGTCCAAGCTTGTACTCTGTGCAGACATGAGGAGGCCCTGGCACGGTTAGGGGGATTGTCCCCAGTTCTTCTGTCCCTTCCTCTCGCTGTTATATGCTGTCTTCCACCCTAGAGGTGGCTGCATTGCAATGATGGGTGACGTGATTTCTGGGTGTCCTCGAACATCCACAGCTGCTTTGAGATCTTCACCATCTGTCACGCAGCCGGGATTAGACCACTTGAGCTCAAGAAGATTCTCCATATAAGGTATATGACACACAGTGGAACAGTTCAGATTGCACCCAGCAGAGGGCAGTGTGCTAGATCCTACTGGAGGGTGGTACAGTAGCCAGCGCATTACATTACTGTGGACAGAATTCTGTAAGCACTTCAGGATCCTTAAGATAATATTTATTAACACCAGCTGCTCTCCTGTCTAGCGGGCGCGGCACGGGACTTGCCATGGGTAAGGAGCAAGACTCTGGGGTCCATTGCCTCAGGAGATCATTTGCAGGTTCCCCATTCCCACCTTGGCTCTCGAGATTCCTTCGTCTCAGTGTCGTTCACAGTTATTACAAAGCCGGGTGTCGCGTGCCTCACTGGCTGATGTCCCCGTCTGGGGCTTTGATTTCCCTGCAGCCCCTGTCGTGAGCTCCCCCAGTCAGTAATGGAACGGGATCTGACAGCTCACGGGGCAGACGCCAAGTTCAAAGCCTTTGAAGTGGCGGCTGCGAAATATAGATCTAGATCTGTGGTGTGCCCCGGAACGGAGACCTCGGAGCGTTGGCTCCTGGGGGAGGCTGGCTTGGCCTGGCGGGGCTGCAGCGTGGGAAGGACTAGCGGTGCCTGGCGTCGCGGAGAACTCCTCGTTGTTAATACACCCCAGCTCATCGGAATAACAACAACCATCTCCCGACCTAGTTAACAAGCCTGTCTTACATTGGCACGTACCTTTTCATCAGATAATATCAGTGTTTTGCAAGCAATGCATGCACGGATGACGCTGCTGGAATGCAACCATCTCAGGTGTGGGGCAGGAACTGCCAGGCCGCCCACAGGGGACAGTGTTTTGGGCAAGCCTGCTGCTCTTGCCATGGGGTCTTTGTTGTTCCAGAGAGGAGCTGGGCTGATGAAGTCTGTGGTCACCTGCCAACCTGGCATTAAGCTGTCGCTTTTCCTGGTCCCACTTGCTTCCTGGTCGCCCTAACCCACTAAAGATGGGGCTGAGCTGGGGCAGCCTGGATCCAAACTGCAGCAGCATTTGGTAGCCAAGCGCTCGGCTGATTGTGCCCTGGTGCCAGGTACGTTCCAGTCTCTTGATGCCAGTTTGGGACAAAGCTGGGGAGGGGGATGGGATGGGGGAAGCCCTGGCAGGGCAATTCCAGTCGCTTGGCTTGGTTGGTGAGTTGCTTGGTTATCTGTGTTGTTTTGGGCAGGGCTGGTTTCCAGTCGGTTTAGAGCGATGGCCTTGGGGCTGGGGATGCTGCTGTGTGCCGAATGCTGCCTGCTTCATGCTAGGGACAGGTTTGCACACGCGTGTGCGTACACACACATGCTGTGCTACCCTGTTATTTTCGACACGCTGACTCGAAGCAAGCTAGCACAGGTATGTCCCCTTGAGCTAGTATTTCCGCCTCTGGCTGGCAGTGCAGGCCTGCCCTTGTCTCTCTGGGTCTCGCTTCCCCACCTGTATAATGGGTAGAATAGCCCTGTCCAGCTCCTAAAGGGGAATCCAGTGAAGACTGTGAGGCACCCAGAGGCGCAGCGATGGGGCCATAGATGGACAGTGCCCTGCCGGTGCCAGCATAAAGCCGTTTGTCTCCCTCCTTAACCCCGCGTGCCCTGATCCAGCCGCCTCGCTCGTCCCGCCAGGCAGGAGCTGCACCGGGGGCTTTGCTGCTGTTTAATATTCTTCCAGCTGCTCGGTCGAGGTGGTGGATCAGGTGACTCGGCGGTCGGGGCCTGGCGCAGGTGACGGGAGGTCCTCTAGAGCTCCTCCAGCAAAGCCGACAGCACCTTTGTCCTCGCTCCCCTCCCATTTGGGTCTCCATCCTTTCACCCAGCCCCGGGCTGTTTTCAAGAGCTCCGGTGGATCCTTCATCTGACTTAACTACGAATAAGTTTTTTGGAAGTGTCGAATTAAAGGGGACTTTTTCCTACCCAGAGCCCAGCAGCCAGGCAGGACATGGTGCAGGGGAGACTAAAGAAGAAATAAAAACATCAGCAAAATAAATGGTAGGCTTCAGAGTAGCAGTCGTGTTAGTCTGTTGTTAAATAAATAAATGTTATTAGGGCTTCAAATAGTGAAAAGGATGAAGAGCAGCATATTGTCTCTGGTTCTCTCTCCCGGCCTGCTTCCCCCCCCCCCCCCCACCTTTCTCATCCTTGGATTGGTTTCTTAAAGTTTCTGGTTGCTTGTTCGCTCTTGTAGAGTTTCCTGTTAGCTCTGTATTTGTGTAGGCTGGTTTGTTATTGTAGGGTTGCCACAGAGTGCTTGGGGCCGTGGGCACGGTTTTGTTATCATAGGGTCAGTTGTCAGCACTGGGGCTGTCAGGCTGGTTTGTTGTTCCCGAGTGCTGGGTCTGGGTCGGCTGGTTTGTTATTGTAGGGTTCCCTGGGAGCTGGGTTCCAGAGTGGAATTGTTTGGGAACACAGCGTTGCTTGTTACCTTAGAGCTGCGCTCCACTGTGGGGTCCCTCGTGTTGCTCTGTTGTAGGGTTTCTCCGGGGATGACAGGAAAATAAATTGGAGGCGAGTTCTCATACGGACCCACCTTTCCCCCATCTGTGGCTTTCCCAGCCGCTCGCTCCCACTTGTCTAAAGGAAAATGCAGGATCCAGAAGGAAGCAGGGTGGAAATTAAGCAAAGGGAGGGCTAATGCTGCAGGAATTTGAATGGAATTTCTTTCCACGCAGGGATATTTATTAACACATCGGCCAGACTGGCCCGAGGCGGCGAGACACGGAAATGCTTCCACAACGGAGCCGGAAGAGTACTTAAAGGAGACAAATACTGGGGATGCAGCCCAGCCCTGGGTTCTCTCCCCGGCCTCCAGAGAAGGAGGAGCCTGTCCTGGTGGTCAGAGCAGGGGGGCTGGGAATCGGGACTCCTGGGTCCTCTTCCAAGCCTCAGCAGAGGAGCGTAGCCTAGTGGTTAAAGTGGAGCGGCTAGGGAGTCCGGACTCCTGGGTTCCGCTCCCCAGCGGGAGTATGGCCTGGGGATTTGAAGCGGGGGAGAAGCTGGATGGCAGAACTCCTGGAGCAGCTCCCCACTTGCCTTCTCTGCAGCAGCCGCCTTGTTCTCCTCCCCTCCTTGGGGACCTTGTTAATTCATTGTTCAGTGGCTAGCTCCTCTCTTCAGAGCCCGGCACTCTGCTCCCTGTGCCAGCTCTGGCCTTCGCCAGCCCCTTCCATCTCTTCGCCCACCCTATGGGACAGGGGGAATAAGACCCAGACCGAACCCCGGTGGATCCTCAGAACCAACCCTCCAGGAAGGAGTGGGGAGGGGAAAGGCCAGGTGCCAGGACTGCAGGCTGTGTTACAGACACTCCCCAGGAAGTGAGTCAGAACCATCCTCCTCATTTCAGGGAAAGGTAAACTGAGGCACTGAGGGGTGGAGTGATGTCACCAGGGCATGGGCAGCTGAGCTGTGAATGACACCAGGAGTTCTAGCTGGGCAGATGTAGGTGTCAGTGCAACGCGGGTGTGCAATGCTCCCACAGCATCCCAGGAGTGTCCTGTCCCCCATGTCTGGGGGCGAGGACTCTGCGGGGTGCATGGCGGCAGGGAATCTGGGCCGGTGCTTTTACAGAGGGGGAAATCTAAGGCAGGGAGAAGTGAAGCAACCTGTTCATGCCTGTAGTGAGAGAGTTGGAAATAGAACCCAGGAATCCTGGCTCCCAGTCCCCTGCTCTAACCAGTAGGCCTAGCATATAATCCCTGCGAGAAGTAGACCGCTGAGCCCATCATTACAGGTGTCTCCGTCATTCATGTGAAAGGAAGCCAGGCTGCGTTTATAAGCCATCCGCTCCCCCCGTGTGCCCACCCCTCACCTCCCCGAGCCAGTCGCTCGGGCCCCTTCCCCCGCTCAGCCCTGTTAATTGTACGCTCGGTTTAAATGACACTTTAATTTCCTTGAAATCATTCCCTGAGCTCTGCAAGGATTTTTTTGTTCCCCCTAATTGCAACTCACCGTGGTTGGATTCTCAATCCCCCCCACCCCGCCGCAAACCTGCCCAATTTCCCAACAGTGAAAGACGGTAATTAAAATTAATTAGCCACGGAGCCGGCTGCATCCAGCGAGCTGCTAGGCGGGGAGATCGAGCGGCCTCCTGAATTATTTACGGGCCCTGCCACGGAGCCGATTGAGGACCTGTTGCTGCCTGGGCTGGAACCTCAGCCTCGGGCTCATGAATTATAGACCGCCGAGCGTGGCAGCACTGGGGCTGGTGGGCGATGGACGGGCGGGGGCCCAGGGCGGAGCGGTATGTCCTGGGCTTGGGGCAGAGAGAGCGGCGTCCCCTGGAGGGGAGGGTTCTTGCGGTGGGGAAGGGAGGAGAGGTGTTCTGGGGGGAGCAGTGTGCACTGGGCGTGAGCTTTGCAGCCCAGCCCCCTCCTGTCCCTGCCCAGCAGCATGCAGAGGAGTCACTCGGGGCGTCATCGGTGTGATGAGCGGCCAGTCCCCTGAGCGAGGGGCAGCACCTGGGATCCTTCTGCTGGGCCGATAGCAAGGACCTGGTGCAGTGGGGAGCCCCCCCTTTATATCCCCGTCCTCCTCAGGACCAGCTGTGGGCCAGGATCCCCTGCAGCATGGGCTGGTGGGCAGGTGGCGGTGTGGGCAGGGGACTCCACTTCCCACAGTGCTTTGTTCTGTGGGAGGGCCACCATGCGGGCAGGGCCAAGGCGCTGGGGAGCCAAACCCCACACCCAGTAATGGCCCCGTAAAGACTCACCTGGGAACGGGCTTCTCGTACGGCTGCTTTGTGTTTATCTTCGGTGCAAGTTCATGATGCTTCCTCCATGCAAATTGATCCTTAATATGCAGATTGATGTGTATTTAATATGCAAATTGGCATGCAGCTCTGGCAGGCTGCCAAGGCCTCCCTCCGCGCCGTGCCGCAAGGACTGGGCAGCCCCTGGCATGGAGAGCGAACCTACTGCTTGCCGGCCTCCGGCTTAGTAACCAGGGGCCCTGGCCTGGGGCAGGCCCTGGCTCCTTTCTGCTGCTCTGAGGACCTAAGGGGGCTAATCCAGCCCTGGGGGAATAACCCTGGGCCACAGGGGTCTCTGGGTAGCAGATTGGCGTATCAGGGGACCCTTCTCTGTTCATGTCCCCTGTACCCTGGTTGCAAAGTTACTGCAGCGTGCAGGGCTGTTACAGTCTAATACTCTAGTATTACAGTAGTGGGGGTGAAATGGTGCCGGGGGGGGGCTCTGTTGGAAAGGGGTGGGGCATCTTGCCCCCCTATTCCAGAGAGCATCCGGGAGCCATTTCAAACCCACTGGGCCCCTATCGAGTAATGCTAGCAACCCCTGACCTGAATCCCAAGGGTCCCCAAGGGCGATGGGTGAGAGGCGCCAGTTGGGGAGGTGGGACTGGGACCCTGGCTTTGCCTGAGTTTGGAGAGGGTGGGGGTGTCCACCTACCAATGTAATGCAGCCACCTCTGGGGCAGCGCCTGGCAGAGGAGGGCACAGGGACACTTCACAACTGCCAAGCGCAGAAAGTGAGGAAGAAGGCTATATCCAATAGACACCATGGCAAAGTGTGCCTAGAAGGGAATCACCTGAGATGGACAGGACACCTGGGTTCCCCCCTTCCCCCCATCCCAGTTTCATTCTTGGTGGAGGAAGGCAGGCCGCGGGATGTGATTAATGTTTTATACCATGCCTGACAAGTGTGTGGGGGGGGGAGGGACTGCAGAGGGGTGTCCTATAAACAGCAGCGGTAAGTGGATCCTGTAATCGGATGCGTGGGTCCCTGGCTCCTGGGGCTGTCTGGCCTGGGAGCTGGGTCATTCGATCCAGCCGGGAAGTGTCAGAGGAGAACTGGCTACATGCTGTGTTTGCAGGCCCTCCGCCCGAGCCGGCCCCCTTTTGGACACAGCCCATGGTGTTAATGAGCTGCCTGGGCCATGGGCCGCCACGGGTGGGAGGCGGGAGCCCGGTAGGGCGGCTCCGGGGAGTCATGCTTCCCAGCCCCCTGCCCGAGTGGGGCGAAGCTGTTCTCTGAGTCACGGAGCAGCTAATCTAGGCTCCCCGCCCCCCACTGTCTCCCTGCTTTTGGGGGGATGCTCCTCTGAGCCACTGAGCAGCGTCACTCCAGGCCTGATCCCAGAGCCCGCTGTGACCCCTTCAGTTTAGGGAAGGGGCATCCCCAGCCTGCCTGGCATCGGGGTACTCTGCATCTGTTAGGACCCTGGCCATCCTGGGGTTCATAGCCCTCCGTTGTAGGGGGGAGAAAGCAGTAAGGCTTGATTGGAGGGGAGGTCGTATGGCTCACCCTGCCAGCTGGTTGGGGTGACATTCCCACCCTCCCAGCATGAGAGCAGCTGCTTCCTGGCCCTGCCATCTGACCCGTCCCTTGACGGCAGGGCCGAGTCCGGGCGAAACGGAAACCTCTGAGCCCGACCCTCCCTCCCTTTGCTGCCGAGGCCTTGAACCGGGCACCTAGTTCCCGTGACAGAAGCAGCTGGGCCCCAGGCTCCCCTCAGGATTGTTAGCACCTTGTGGGGGCTGGCAGGATCGCTGTGGTGGGGGAGGCCCCATGGCCGGCTCCCTTGTCTAAGTGCGGGGGGGCGGGCTGGTTGTCCTCTCCCCACTGGAAAGCTCCCATGATAGAGTCTCCATGAGGCTCCCTTCATAGAGAATCCCCCAGGTTCTTCCCTGGGGAGATTTACCCCCTTGAGGGAAATTGGGGGCTATTGGACCCAAATCCCTCCCCCCCCCCCCCGGCCCCGGCACCATCCCTAAACAAACCCTGATATATTGCCAGGTGGTTATAGTAACATACCACCCATTGCTCATGTGTAGTCCCCTTCATCCAAGGATCCCAAAGCACCGCATGGCCATTATTTAATTAAGCTTCAGTCCGTCATTAGCTCTGTTATGCAAATTGGGAGACCAGGAGGCTAACGGGACTTGCCCAAGGTCACAGAATGAAACAGTGGCACAGCCAGGACTAGAACCCAGGTGTCCTGTCTCTCCCCCTCATTCGACCACCCGGCCACTTTCGCAACCCAGAAACGACTTCCGCGGGCTACGCACACCCTGAGCTTTGCCTGGCACAGTTGTGGTGACGTTCCTGCATCTTTACATGTGCGATAAATAGTATCGGAGGCTTGCGCTGCGTAGGGCCTGTCACTCTGGAAGATCTCTGCGTGATTTACGGACGGTAGTGTGTAGAAATCCCTTCACCGCCGTGGAAATGCAGCCACGGCTGGGGTGAAATGCAGCAGCTTTTTAACAGAGCACAGCAACGCTGCAGAAGTGACATTCTTGTCAGTTCACCTAGCTGGCTATGTGCCTACCCACTCTCTCGTGCTCGCTTTTTCTGTACAGTGTCTCTTTCAGCTCCTGTAAGTGTGTACTTTCAGCTATTCATTATGCGAACATTTACTTTTGGTGCTTATAAGGGACTCATTTGCATACATAATTGCTGCCTCTCTGTCGTGATTTGTGCTGATTTCTTTACCAGGTAACTCATGCCAATAAAAAGAACAGGAGGACTTGTGGCCCCTTAGAGACTAACAAATTTATTTGAGCATAAGCTTTTGTGAGCTACAGCTCACTTCATCGGATGCCAATAAGCAAGTTACCCTAATCCTCAAATACAATCCGTATGAAAAGAGAAGTCCTTTAGATATTTAGATAATATGTCAGAGCCCCCGGATATGGTTTTGAATAGCGTGTCTGCCGTCGGATGGCTCCTCAGTAACCAGTGTATCTTTGGCGGATGGCTTTGAAGTCTGTTCTTGGTGCGGCTGGAAGATTTCACATGATTACAGAGCACGTTGGGTTTTAAGGAACGAGATGCTCTTCAGGCCCGTGCGCCTGCGTGTGTTCTCTCTCCTTTTTCTTTTTTTCATGGTTTTTCTATTTTGAGGCGGAGTGGATAAAAATGTCATCTCCCTAGAATGGATAGAAAATTAGCCAAGGCTTAGTCATCGTCATGCCCGGCTTCTAATCACGGCTGTAGATCAGGAGGGAAATAGACACATCGGCCGGTTCGCCGCCGAGTAGCAGCGGTAAGTTACTGCTGGTCGCAACGCGCCTATGGCTAAAAAAGGTTACGGGTGATGAGCCGTTAGAGGCAAAGCCAAGCTTTTAAAAGCCACTCTCGGCTGCAACTTGGCCTGCAGGTCATATCGCCGTCTAAATCTCCGGCTCAGTAATGGAGCTGCTCCCATCTCCCTCCGGATCGTTTACCCTCCTGGGCTGTGGTCCCGTTTCTCCCGAGCCAGTCCCCTGGGGGCATTTTCGCTTCTAAAAGGAGCGAGAGGAGGTTGGCAGCGCACGCGTCTATAATAATGTCGAGGGCTTCCTCGCTGCTGCCTGCGTTCCCCCGGCTGCCGTGCAAGCTGCCGCCACGTGGAGATGGAGAACCGGGCAGCAGCCGTCGTGGGCGCGCAGGGTTTTTACACGCGGCTGGCAGTGCCGGGGGGATAGCAGCTGTTTGAAATGGGTGGCGGGCAGGCCATTCTCTGCGAGGGCACTTCGGCCTGGCATGGGTGCTGAAGGGAAGATTTTACTGATGCAAGGGTGATAAGGGGGGGGGGGGCTTTAGAAGAGGGAGCATCCAAAGATCAGAACAGAACTCAGGAGTCCTGACTCTAACCTCTAGACCCCACTCCCTATCCAGAGCTAGGAATAGAACCCAGGCGTCCTGACTCCCAAGCCCCCCCTGCTGTAACCACTAGGCCCTACTCTCCACCCAGAACTGAGAATAGACACCAGGAGTCCTGATTCAGAGCTCTCTGGTCTGTCCACTAGCCCAGGGATCTGGGGTCACTCCCGTAACGTTATATTTTTTTAATCAGGGAGCTCACACCAAGTGTGTGTAGGGGTGGATGTCATTTTCTTCCTGCTCCCTGCTGTCACCTGCCCCCAGGGAACATCCCTGTCTGGAGGCCCCATTAGAGCGAGGCGGCTTTCTCAATCCCCCATTGTTAGACCCTCCCAGGCCAGGGGCCTCTGTGGGACAGGGTCCGTGGTAATCCTATTCCTCAATGGAAGGCAAATTCCTCCGACGTCACCGCGGGAATAAAAATCAAACCCGTTTCTGTGCAATGCTGACAGCTGCCATTAGCGCCGGGTCCGGTTACACGGTGACATCAGCGCTACCTTGCCACCTGCCGTGGTGCGAGGGGCCCGGGCGCATCTCCTGGCTCCCTTTCCAGCTGGAACCGAGTGACAGCTGATCAGCTGGGGCCTCCCCCAGGGGTCTCCCCCCCCCCCCAGGCAGCCCACGCCTGCCTCTGGGCATGCAAACAGTTTGGCCTTTTGTGGGAAAGAGCTGCCTCCTATGAGCGCTTGGGAGGGGAATCAGTAGGGGGGGAAGGCCATACTAGGAGGCAGGAGGGCACCTCACCTGATTCCTTCGCCCCCTCCTGCTCTAACCAATAGACATGCTACCCCTTGCCCCTGGCCTGGGAATGGGAGCCAGGAGTTCTGATACCCATCCCCCTTGCTCTGACCACTCAGTGAAATCCAGGGCCATGCCACCTCCTGTCGCTAACCCACTAGACCACACTCCCCTCCTACCTCCAAAGAATAGAACCCAGGAGTCCTGACTCCAGCTCTCACTCCCCTCCCAAGGCTGGCATTGCAGGGAAGAGTAATAACTTTCCCAATAAAGCCAGCCCACAAGGCGCTCGTGAGCGGCCCGCGGAGCTCAGGTGGGGGGAGCGGTACGCTGCCTTGTTGATTTAAGGAGTCGTGAATCAAATCTCCTGGCTAGCACTCACTTAGCCCTGATATTAAATCTAAACACATTCCCTGGTCTAGACAGGATCAGCAGCAAGCGGCAGGGCCTTTGGAAGCTGCCAGGGTTGGGCTGATCGCCTGGCCCAGCCGGGAGTTTGAGTGCCCCTGTGTCTGGCGGGGAGAGGAGGGTTCTTGTTCAAAGAGCAGAGAGGAAGCAGCGTGATCGCCAGGTACTGGGCTGGGCACTGCCCCTGCCCTTTGCCCAGTGTCCAGCTAGCCATGATCTGGGCTGGGCACTGCCCCTGCACCTTGCCCAGAGGTGACAGTAGCCTTAGCTGGCACATGACGTTTCAGCCCGCTCTGGAGAAATGATGAATCGGGGCTGGTCTACATGAGAAGATCAGATCGGCACAGCGACATCGCTCAGGGCTGTGCAAAATCTATCCCCCTGAGTGACATAGTTAAGCCAATTCAAGTCCCCGGATAGGCAGCACTGGGTCGACAAAAGAATTCTTCCATCCACCTGGCTCCCGCCTCTTGGGGAGGTGGATAACTACAGCGAGGGGAGACCCCCTCGTGTCGGGGTGGGTAGAGTCTACGCTGGGCCCAACTGGCCGGTTGACAGGGGTAAAGGAGGGGCTAGCTGCTAAAGGAGCCGGCGCATTTGACTCAGACGACAAAGAAATCTCCGTGTGTGAATCAGCCTCTTAATGGAAGCACCTGCCCCCTGGACACAGCGCCTGGGAGGGGGCGTGGCCCGCTTGCATCACATGCTGGCCTGGGTACCTCCTAAAAGCAGGGGCTCCTCAGCTGATAGTCCCCCGTCAATAACCCCTAGCTCCTTTCCCCCAGAGATCTCCAAGCGCTTTACAAAGGCGGGAGAGATCATTATCCCCTATACGACAAACAGAGAAATTGAGACACAGGGAGAGGAAAAATGACTTGACCAAGGGCAAGCGCCAAGTTAGTGCCAGAGCCAGGAGCAGGCCCAGCTTCTGGATCCCCAGTCTGTCTCCTGTCTGCTGGGCCCGGCTGCTGCAGCACCCTCTGACACATGCACAGAGCCAGCCGCGCTGATGACATGGTGCTGAACTGGAAGGGGGTGATTTCTTAGGTATCGATTTTCAATAGGTTTTGACAGAGATGGAACATCGCCCAGCCAGGGAGAGGGACTCTGGCTGCCTAATGGCTTAAGGGTGAAGGAGGGACATGGGCAGCTCCCTGTGTGAAAGGCGACAGTTAAAAATACATGAGTCTAGGATGGGTGGGGGGGAGGGAGTCCTCTGATAAATGGCAATAAATAGACCCAATTTTGGAAGTTCAATTTACTCTGGTTTTTATTTCTTCTTCCTAGCAATGGGTGTTACGGGAGGTTTGGAAGCAGGGCCAGATCCTCAGATGATGCAAATTAGCACAGTGCTTGCACTGATTTACACCACCGGAGGATCTGGCCCAGAAAGTTTCCAGTAGTGCCTGGGGCCCTAATCCTAGACCCAGGTCCATTGTGCTAGGCATTGTATAAATAAGGAAGAATACTTCCTTCTCTGGTAGCAGTTTCTGTGTGAGGCTCTGGTCTCAAAGCACTTTACGGACAGGGATGGACCAAGGCTTCTGGCTCTACCCTGTGGCAAGGAACGGTTGCCATCCCCATTTCACAGATGGGGAAACTGAGGCACAAAGTAGGGTAGTGACTTGGCCAAGGTTGCATGTTGAGTCGGGCCATCTCTGTGCAGCAAAAGCTATACACAGACTAGCCCACCTGACCTAGCTTGAATCCAGCTAGTGAGAGTAACAATAGCGGTGAGAACATGCTGGCCTGGTAGAACGAGCCTGGCCCAGGCCCCGGGTATGTAGTTGGGAGAATTAGCCCTGCACACGGCTGCTGTGCCACTGTTAAAGCAGTTGCTGTACTCCACCCCAGAGGTGGCTGCATTCCACTGATGGAGGTGAAGTGATTCCTTCACGTACACTGTTTGAAAGGCATTTTGGGGTCCTGGGGGGTGAAAAGTGCATTGCCAGGGAGAGGAGATGTTTGCTCTGAAATTGCTGTCGGGCTGGTAGTATCATGTCTCTGGATCCTGTTGGGATCAAAAGCCAAACAACAGAGGCCAGCCCCGGAGGGAGTTCCCGGGGCCCCAGCCCCAAGCTGGGATCCCACTTTGTGAGGGCGTTTGCCAAGAAAGGCATGCAGGCGGCGCCGGGGGCTCCTGTCATTTACCCATTTAAACCGGGTGTGCCGGGCAGATGTGGCCTATGGGGCGGCGTGACGGGTCCCTCTGCTCTGGGGCCAGCCCCATGACCTTTCTCCCAGGGCTGTCACTCACCCGCTCTCGCCCGCCCCCATCCCTCCCCACTTCCTCCTCTCCCCATGCCTCCCTGCTAGGGCCCGTAGAGGGGTGTGCAGGGGGGGCTTGCGGTAACGAGGCCGCCAGCTCTCTCTGCCCGTGGCCAGCTAACCGGGAGAACAGGCACGGCTCCCGATCGGAATTCAATTGGGCACTCAATAAGGAGCGGGTGAGCCAAGCAGCCCCCATTAAACACCCTGCAGTTAATTAGTGTCACTGGTAAACACCGAGTCAGCTAATTGATACTTGGTGCTGGCCTAGCTAACCTCAGCAGAGCTGGCTTCCCAGCTGCAGGGCTGGGGGCAGATCATGGTGCTGAGCAGGGCTGATGGGGGAGGGGGGTCTCTGTGCCCCCCCGCCCCCCGAGATTGCCCCTCCGCTGGTGTATGTGCCACAGCGACCTTGGCAGGGTGGAATTGGAGCTGCTGAAATGTGGGTGCCGATGTCCCCCCAGTGGTGGAGATCTTACGGGGGGGGGGGGTGAAACGTTTGACCCAAATGGCTACTGCTCTGGGGGGCTTTGGTTGTTGGGCGCCTGACCGGAGACACCTGAAAGGTGCCAGGTGCGGCCCCGCCAACGTCACCCCCAGCTTTGGGGGCCGACTCCGCCCCAGATCTCTTGCTGAGCAGCCAGAAAATGGCAGGAGCCAAAGGGAGCAGCTATCAGGCTTAACAGGGCCAGTTTCTGGAGCACCTGCTTATGTGGCCCATCTCCCTCAGAAGTACCCCAAGCACACTGCTGTCCACACATGCACAGAGAGAGAGACACACACACACAGCTTGAGAAAGAGAGAGAGAGACACACACACACACACAGAGCTAGAGAGAGACGCACACCTGCAAACACACAAAGCTACAGACAGACATAGACAGCCTTGCATGCAGTTATCGAGACATCCATGCGCACACACGGCTAAAGACACACACACAGCGCTGTATACGCGTGCGCACACACGACACATAGTTATGTACACACAGAGCTATAGACACACAAACACACACAGCCGGATTTTCAAAGCCACCTAGGGAATTAGCCCGGGAAGTTCCATTATTTCTAGCCAGCTTTGCAAATCGCCTTGGTAACGGCTCCTTTTGTGGTGTCAATTCACTGGCTCGGTCCAGCACTGGCTCTACCTAAACAGCCAAAGGGCAGGAGGGGGAAACTGAGGCACACAGCAAGGAAGTCTTTTGCCCAAGGTCCCCCCCCGGTCGGTGGCAGAGCTGAGGGGAGAACCCAGGTCTCCACCTGGTGCCCTGTCCACTAGACCATACTGCCCTACAGCACATACTGTCTTCACACTGCACCCACAGGTGGGCGCTCATAGAAGTGGTAGAAGGTGTGGTAGAAGACCTAGATGGGCAGAGGCTAGGCCTGCCCTGGAGGGACAGGTGATGTGACTGGAGTTGAGACTCCAGGCTAGATCCTCCCCACTGGATCGCCATGGGAGTCAGTGGGTCTGTATCTGACACCTGGTGCTCTTTCCAGTGCAGGCTTTCCCCCATAGACGTTGCCCCTCCAGGGAACACCAACCCTGGCAGAGCCCTATGTCGTTCCTTCCTAGAGAGGCTTGTGGTGGCTGCAGAGACAGCGTGGTCTAGTGGCGAGAGCATTGCTTCCTGCTCTGTTGCTGACTCGCTGGCTGACCTCGGATAAGTCATTTCCCCATGCCGTGCCTCAGTTTACCTACCTGCACGATGGGTTTAATGACACTTGCCTGCCTTGCGTGGGGGATCGTGACACTTCTCGGGCCAGTCCCGTGGGGTGCTGTGCACCCCTCATTCCCGTTATCCTTGTGGGATTCAGGCCCTTCACTAGTGGCTGCCTGCCAGGTGCTTTGAGATCCTCGGATGGAGGGAGCTAGAGGAGGTCGGAGCACATCCATTCCCTGCCTGCCTCCCTAGCGCTTGGGGCGACCTGCAGAACGCACCCCCGAGGAGCGGGGAGAGCTCCTTGCGTTGGCTTGCCATCCCTGACACGCAGCTGCCATGAACAAACCCGAGCCCTCCCCATCTCTCCACAGTTGCCTTTGGGACCCAGCCGAGCTGGGAATAGGTCCCTCTCCAAATGGGTTCGGCCATTCACAGGCTGTTTTTTCTCAGCTCTTCTCTGTTTTTCTCTCTCTCTTTCTCTTCTTCTTTCCCCTCCCCTCTGGCCCCTTTTCACAGTCTCTCCTTTCTTTGCCTAGACAATCCGAGGCATTAACGTCTCGCTCGAGGCTCACGTTACCCCTCTCCGTCCTATTCTCCTGCATTAAAGTGGGGCCCGTATTCCCAGCCCAGCCATTGCAAGAGCTTCACAGGACACCCCCAGGGGGGCCGGGGGGGGGCTTTTCCAGGCCCAGACAGCATTACAGCCCTTCCCGCCAGGCTCTGGGCTGTTGTTCTGGTTGAAATTTGCAGTGGCTCCGAGGGACGGACGTGAGACCACATGTCCTTGCTGAACTCCCCACGGTTCCCTCCCCAGAGCACAGCTAGGGGGCGCTAGATGAGACGGCAGTTTAAGGCGGTGTCACATTAGCAGGGCTCGTGCTCCCTGGTGGGTTGCAGGTTCCCATCCCAGCTGAGCCCTGGGTTCTTCTGAGCTAAGTATGTTGAGTTCTGGGCAGCTTGCATGGAGGCCTTTGCAGCCAGGTCTGGTCCGGTCTGACATTGTAGGATTCCCCGGGAGGGTAAAGCTGCCCATGCCACTGGTAAGATCTTTGCCTTGCAACCTGAGTTATTGTAACGGGTTTGCTCAGCAGGGCAGGGCACCCCATGCTGGCCTGTTAAAGGTAAGGTTGCTCAGGAGAGCTTTGCTCTGCACCCTGATTGATGATACAGGCTTATGTTCATTTGTTATGGTAGGGTTGTTCCTTAGGGCTAGCCCCTGCAGGCAGCTCTGTGAATATGGTGGGGTCGCCCTTTGATTTGCAGCATTTTGCTGGTGGAGACAAGCAATGGTGTGGGGTTGTGCTTGCTGGAAGAGAGAAGGAAAAATAAAACTGCACAGACTTCACAACTGGATCAAAAGAAATCGTGTTAGGGCTGGTATGAATCTCCTCGACATCGCTGTTCCCTGTTTAATAAAGGGCTGGGAGAAAATCCCAGGGGTTTGCTGGGCTGGCGGCTCCGGCGGCGGGAGTAGGAGCGATCTAATTAAGCAGAGCCCATGGAGCATTGTGCACATGCAGGGCTGTTGGAGGGGGACATGATTTACCCAGACTGGAGGAAGCTACCGACACAGACGCACACAAAAGGCTTATTTGCAAGGTCACTGGATTGCTGCGGTGCAAGAGGGTGGGAAGCATGTGAGTGGATAAAGATCAGGCTTGAACATGGAAGAGGAGGAGGCGGCGGTGGGATGGGGGTTGGCCAGCCATTGGAATCTGCATTAGGAAGGAGGGAGGTGACGGGCGGTTGGGCTTTAAAACCTGGCTGGGTAATTTTTATGACTGTTAATAACATTTTGTGGCTGTGTGAGCCAAGGCAATGAGAAGGGGAATCAAACCGCATGCTTCAGAGCTCAGGCAGGCCGCTGTGGGGGAGTGGTCAGGAAGGAATCTGCTCTCCAGTCTCCCCCCTCCCCCTCCCGCAGCATTGCCAGGGGGCTATATGGGGAGGAGGGAAGAGCCTATCTCCCTCGGAAGCATCAGTGGGGGAAAGTACTGAAGGTGGGATGCTGAACCCATGGGCTGAGCCAGTGTGGAGGCTTCTATGTTCCCAAAGTCAGCGTTGCCTAGCTCTTTAAGAGAAGAGACGAAGGAAGGAAATGAACAGGAAGAGGTAAACTGTGATGAGGGGGATCCCTGGTTTTCCGGTAGAGATCTGGTATATCGAGGGGGCATATGATGGCCCCGTATCCTTCCGTCTGTGAAGACGGGCTGCCCAGGGGCTTGATCTTATGCTGGGGGGATCTCAGCCATCCCGGCTGAAAACGCTGGGAGAAGGCCTTGGGGAGCTATCCTGTAGGAGACCGGGGAAGGGCTTGTGAGTTAAATGTAGGCTCTAAGAAGCCTGTTGTGGTTTTGTTTTCTATGTAACCATTTGTTCCCGCTATTGTGACTTTCCCTCCTTGGAATCTCTGGTCGTTGAGAAGAAACGGACTCTTGTTTTCACTCGAAATAGATCTGCGGGCTGGGTGTGAAGTGGAGTGGTGATCCCGGGTCCGCTGGCGTGTCCTGTCCTTTGGGAGCGGTGGGTATGAGGGCTCGGTGAGCGTCTGGTGGAGCGGGATGGGACGCTCGGAGGGCTCGGGGCCTGGGGTGCGACTGGACAGAGAGAGACAGGGCTGGGAGGCCGTGCGGGTGTCGCCAGAGGCTGGTGGAGTCAGGGGGGCACAGCGGGCACAAACAAGACGTCCTCGCGCTAAGGGCTCATGGGAGCGAGGTGCCTCCCGACCCTGTGTACCCCCAGGGAGCCTCCCGGGATGAAGGGGGGCAGCTGGTTCAGCGCCAGCTACCAAGTGTGCGCCCTCCTCTTGGCCGGTGTGTTCAATGCACGACCTGCACTCCGTACACGTTGGTGAGCTCTTCTGGCCTGTCACCCATCCCGTTCCCCCGCGTTTGGCCGGCGCCGTGTGTCGCACGTGCACGCTCGTGCCAATCCTGGGTGCACCCGGGCACTCTGTGCTCTTGTGCATTTGGGGCAGTGCTCTGTGAGGTGCCCCCCCGTGCCCGTGCGTCCGCATAGCTGGTGCCTTCTGCGTCCCTTCGTGGGTGTGGCCTGCACACACACTCCTGTGTTTTGCAGGCATGGTGTGAGTCTGTGGTGCACACGTTCCTGCACACGCGCGGCACGGCCCTTTCCGTGTGCAAACTCCCCCCGGCACCTTGCCAGGCTGCCTTAAGCCAGACAGGAAATGAAGACTAGCTGAAGAATGGGGCCAGAGACGGAAGGAAGGATGGGGGAGAAGTGGTGCTGGGAAGGAAGGAGCGTGGAGTGGGGGAGACGAGAAGATTTAAGTGCGCACTAATTCCGAGCAGAAGCTCTCGTTTGGGTAACGAGGAGTCTCAGGCAGCTAGTAAAAGGCTGCAGGTAAATGAAAAGACGGCTGCAGTTTCTCCTGGGGGGCCCATTGAGAGGGGCCAATAATTCAGCACAGGTGGCAAAGGCCGGGAATGGCCACCCTGGGGGAGACACTGAGCCTTTAATTATTGCAATTAAATTGATACTGGCTTTGTTTAAAAACGGCCCAGGCAAAGAACTAGTCTCCGGGCTGGGGTCCTGGGGGAGCAGGTGGCTCTCCAGCTTGGACATGGCAGAGCTGCGGGGAGCAGCCCGGAGCTCCAATTCTTTCCCAGCCGTAGCCACTCCCAGGGTCTGTCTGGGAGCCAGGAGGGACCCGCTGAGCAGGGGGCAGCCAGAGAAGCCACCCGGCAGCTAAGCAGTCAGGAGAGAGGGACAGACAGGGACCCCGCAGGGGGTAACAAGCCAGCGACATGGTCACAGAGGTGGGGCTTGGCCATCTAACAGCGAAGGGTCGCCTTGTGGTTATGGCCCTGGGCTAGGAGGCAGGAGTCCTGGGTTCAGTTCCCAGTTCCCTGGGTGACCTTGGTCACATCACTTAGCCTCTGTTCCCCACTACAATGGGGCTTCCTTCCGCTCATTGGTGATCCTTGCTGGGTGTCTGTGCAGCGGCCGAGTTTGAGCAGGGCCTCTTGGTGTGACGGTAAGACAGGTAACACCACCACTGATTGTGCGGGTGGAAAGATGTAGATGATGCGGGACTGGTTTGAGAACGGCCAGGTTGTCTGTGTGAATGCGTTGCCTATAAATGAGTCTGAGTGTGAGAGAGAGGCTGTGTGTGTGTGTGTGTGTGTGTGTGTGAGAGAGAGAGAAAGCTCAGCTCACCTGCTGTTGCCGTATCTCTATCCGCTCCGAAAGGTTTGGCGTCTTTCCCAGACTGCTGAGCCCCACTCTGAACTGGTGGAGGGGGCGGCTCCCTCTTGCCCTGGTCCCTGCGGGTGCCCTGCAAATCGTGCGCCAGGCAGTCAGAGACGCCAGGGAAAACGGGAGGGAGGGCAGGGAATGGACGGGCCAACGGGGGGCTGCTCGGCCCCTGCCCACCCCGGGGGGAGGGGGGTTTTGTGCCTATTGTGGCGGAGGGGCGGCCGAGCCAGATTTGAGCGGCCTTGCGACCTGGCTCACGAGGCCACTCGTCCAGCGAGTGCCGTTCTCTCGGGTCGTGGGCAGATCAGCTCCGGCTGAGGCTCGCTTTGCCATCCCCGACAGAGCAGGGCCTGCTGCTTGGGATGGGAATTTACTGCTGGGATGTGTCGGGGAGGGAATGTCACTGCTGGGTATTTTTCCCCTTCTTTCGATTTCTTTCCTTCCATCTCTCCCCCTCCGTATTAAAAAGCCAGGGCTCAAAGTGTGTGTTGGCCCAGGGCTCAATGATGGGCTAACCCGGCCCTGTCTGTTCCTCTCCTTTGCTGGGTCATTACACAGACGAGGTGCTGACAAACCGGGTTCCGGTGCTCATGGAAATCCCTGGGGATGGGATCAACTTGGCCGGGTGATGGAGCGGGACATGACTTACACGACAGCCACAGAAAGGGATGTGTGCGGGGAGAGCAGACCTCCCGGTGCCCTCCCAAATATGCGTGTGCACGTGGAATACACTCACCGTCCACTCCCAAAATACGCACCCGTGTCTGGAGTACATTTACTAAAGTACACCGGAGTGCATATGCAGTGCCCCCGCCAGATACCCCTGAAATACTTCTGTATGTGGAAGATGTCGATGAAGTGCCCCCGTACACAGACCATCTATGGCAGTTGCATGCCTGCGCACACGAGACGCCCACCAAATGCACAAGTTTGCCTGGGAAGTACCCGCAACACAGCCAGGTGTCCACTAAGCATAGCCACCCAGAGAGTGCACACCCCACGTGTGGGTGCACAAAACACGTGCACAAGCATGCACAAGCGTGCACAGAATATTAAACTGACGCAGTCGATGAGTGTGCGTCGAAAACCTGCCAGACATGCTAACTGAGCTCACAAGCGTGCATTGAGCACACCCCCACGTTCCCTGAGTGTGCACATGGTGCTTTGAAGCTGTACCCGCAGAACACACACATGTGCCCCCCCAATGTCGGAGTGTGCACTAACGCACCCCCCTTGCACACTCACAGAGCATATGTATGTGTAAATGACCCCGAGCACCACAAATCACAGGCCCACACACGCAAAGACAAACGGCAAGGCCGTGTGGGTTGGCTGATCTCAGTTATACTGGTGTAAATCCGGAGTAACTCACAGTACTTGCCGGGTAGCATTAACCAAAGTGCACTCTGGGACTTTCAGTGCACTGCAGCAGGGTCCACACGGTGCGTTGGTCCATGGCAAGCTAGTGCTCTGTAGATTCATACCCTGCCTTGCCACACGATAATGATCTGTGTAGACAAGCCCTCAGTTAATGACTTCTAGGTTATTCCTGTTTTCAACTAGTGTGAGATCAGAATCCCTGAGTGTAGGCAGAGCCGCTCCCCGAATGGCCTGTTCTCAGCAGCTGGTCAGCTAAGCTTGGGCGGGATCGATGCTGCAGACCCAGGCAAGTCTCTTTCATCCATCTCCTCCTGCCCCTGATGAGGACAGTTAGAGAGTTTCTCCTCCACTCTGCAGATCTAATCAGCCTGGAGGAGGAACTGGCTGCATCATGGCTGATGGGACTCCCTGACAGATCACTGAACAGCAGCGAGGTATCTGTCTGCCATCTCACACCCTTCTAACGAGCTCATTAATTAAAGGCTGATTTCCCTGTCAACAGAACCCCCACCGTCCCACACATGCAACACCCCCCCCACCACTTCCTCCACCTCTCAGATCCCCCATCCCTCTGATTTAGAAATTAACCAAGCTGCCAGTCTCTGATTCCGCAGGCAGCCGAGTGTGGCGTTCCTGTCGGGCTTTCCAAAAGCGGAGGGGGTGGAGAGCAAAGAGACCGGTGCTTGGGTGACTTTCAAGCCAAGGTGTCTATTCCGAGGCGGCTCTGTCCGCCAGCCCTTCATGCTCATGGCTACGTTCCCTGGCGCCTGGCAATTGCAAGCCCCCAGCTCCGCGCTGGTTCTGTTTATTCACACACCTACCCCGTGTTTACCCTCCCTGGCTCCACGCTGCCCAGCCTCGCTCAACGGGACACGTGCCAAGCCTGGCTGTCTTCTGGTTACAAGAAAAGGAGTAGTCCTCCTTTTCTTTTTGCCAATACAGACTAACACGGCTGCTGCTCTGAAACCTCTCTTCTGGTTGGATCTCATGTGCTAAGCAGGGTGGCGATGGCGTCTGGCCTTGGGTCTGGAGGCCTCTGAGCAAAACCTCTCCCGCTGGGAATCCGTGCTGATCTCAGCGCTAAGGAGGGTGCCATGCTGCAGGCGGTGGGGTGGATGGCTCAGTAGGGGGCGCTCTGCCCTGTGAGTCGGCTGGCCCTAATGCAGAGGTAGGGGGCGCTGTGCTGCACGGGGCGGGCGGAGTCATTGTGCAATAAGACTCCAGTCCCTAGTGAGGCTGTGCCTCATGTCATTCAGTCTCTCTCACACACGCACACGCGCATGTGCAGTTACACATATGCACTCGCACACACAGTCACGCCTTCCCCCGCTCCGGTCTCCGAGCGCCTCTCTAGGCAGAAAGGAGGGATTTGGGGTTAAGGAGACCTGGGTTTGATTCCTAGCTCAGCCACCCATTTGCTGGGTGACCCTGGGCAAGTCACTTAACCTCCTTGTACGTCAGTTCCCATCTGTAACATGGGCCCAGCCATCCTTCCTTTGTCTGCTCAGACTCTGAGCTCTTCTCTCTCCTATGTGTGTGCACAGCAGCTGGCAGTGGGGCCCTGATCTTGGCTAGGGGCTCGTCTGGGGCAAGGGGAGATGCCGTGGGGGTGCCGGTCCGGATCCCGTGGCGGAGGAGACGAGAGGAGGCTCTAAGCAGGGTGGGCGTCTCGCACACACAACTTGCGTTGCTCACGTGCCCGGAGAAAGCTGGCAGCAGGGTGTCTTGAAATCCCTCTGCCCGGGCGCTTTGTGTGGCGTGTCTGCTGGGGGCACCTGAGAGCTGCTCAGTTCCATTTCCACAGGTCACCCGACAGCCATCAGAGGGGAGCGGAGTTCCCCTGGGGCTGGGCTGGCACCAGTGACCTAGAGGCAAAAAGCTGTCTCACCGTGACCCAGAGCCATCCTGCCCCCTGCACCTATAGAAGTGCCCTGCCTGGGCAGATCAGGCTCTGGGCCTCCAGGGACGGCCAAGCCGCCAAGCCGTGGTGAGCCAAGAGCAGTTGCCCCAGCTGAGAGAGATCCATATGTGTACCCCCTGGGGAGGGCAGATTTGGACAGGAACCTGGCCCCTCTCTATGCACGCCTCTCCAGGGGCCTCCCTCCATTGCAGGAACCTTCCATTGCAATGTCAATTTCTCACACACACACACACACACACACTCAGTACAGCCTGCTCACATTCCAGACTAGAGGGGGTGTGTGTGTGTGTGTGTAAAGGACAGCACTACCTGTCAGGTACTAAAGGGGGTGGATCAGACGTGAGAGGGAAGAGGGAACTGGAGAAGGAGTGACTCATTGCTAGTGGGTTGTGTTATGTAAGGGGGCAACGGGCGCTGTGTGGAAGGTGTGGGGTGTTTTGCGTGGGATGTGTTTATGTGAGGCATGAATTGAGTGTCCATTTGAATTGAGTGTGTGTGTGTGTTACATGAGGCTAAACAAGGCATGCATGTTGTGTTATGGGAGGCATTAAGTCTTGTGGGGGTGTTTTGAGTTGTTTCGGACGGAGTGTGTTTGTGGTGTGTGAGGCATGGGCGTTGTGTTATGTTTTTCTGGGTTTATCGAGTGGGGTGTGTTTGCATGGCAGGTGGGAGGGTTGTGTATATTGGGTTGGGAAGGTTGAATATATATTGGGCTGGAGTGGGGGTTGTGTATATTGGGTTGGGAAGGTTGAATATATATTGGGCTAGAGTAGGGGTTGTGTATATTGGGCCAGGGTGGGACTCTACGGGGCTGTGTGTATTGGGTTGTGGAGAGGGAGTTGTGTGTATGTTGGGCTGGGGGTGGGGAGGTTGTGTGTAGTCGGGTTGGGTGTTGTGGGGTGAACATGTTGAGCTGAGGTGGGTAGGGGGTGGGTGTTGCGTTGTGTGTGTTGGCCTGGGGTGGGGGTTGTGTTCCCTAGAAGGCTGTTTGCCCCGGCGAGACCCCTCACTGGGTGCTGATGCACCCCTGGGTGTGTGTGACCCCCATCTCCCCAGTGCAGGTGCTCGGCCAGGGGAGGGGCTGGCTGTGCCTGATCCAAGCCCCCTCCCCCACTGCACAGGGAGAACACAGGATCAGGGCCCTGGGGCCAATGCTCCCTTCATCTCCTCAGCTCCTTTCTTCTCCGGGTGCTTCGAAATCCATCCGCTTCCCTCCCTCCCGAACCGCAGCCGCTAATGAACTGCACGGCCTGTTTGCCAAGCCGATTTCAAAGGGGTGATGCAGGGAAAGGAATCTGGTAAAGACACGGGGAAGAGATGCCGCCAGCCTTTAGTGCCCAGACCCAGAGCTTTCATGGACCTCCCTGCCCCCTTTGGCTGCTCAAAGGGAGCTGGGCAGTTTGGCAGGAGTGTGTGAGACACTGTATGTGTGTGAGGGGAGGGGGTCCATGTGCGAATGTGAGCAGGAGTGCACATGCTGTGCGCACCTGTGAGCGGGTGTGCGAGTGTGCATGAGAATGTGTGAGTTTGTGCGTGTGAATGTAGGCGTGGGAGAGTGGGGGGGTGCGTGTAGGTGTGCGCACGTGTGCATAGTTGTGGGTGCGCGTGGGTGTGTACACGTCTGTGACCGTGTGTGCATGTGTGCAAATGTGTGTCTGCGAGAAAGTGCTTGTGCATGAACACGCATGTCAGTGCAGGTATCCATGGGTGAGTGTGTGAGAGAATGTGGGGGTGCAAATGTGTGTGAGTGAGAGTTTATGTGCATGCATGTGAAAAGTGAATGTGCCTGAGTGTGAGTGTGTGTGCAAGTAGGTGTGTGAGCGTGTATCTGACACCAGCGCTGCTTCAATAGCTGCTTTAATGAGTCAGATCGGCTTTCAAGTAGGCAGCAGCTTTGCTCCACCTCGCTCTGACCCACCGGCAGGTGCTTTCCCCTGTGGAGAATGTCCCCGAGCTCCTGCCCCTGGCTCTTCAGCAGGGCGTAGCTCCCACTTGCTCTGTTCTTGCGGCTGGTGCTGCCCCGCCTCCCAAAGCATCCCCCATCAGGGAGCCTCTGTGCTCACGCCCCCCGGGCTGGGCAGAGCCAGAATCACAGGTGGGGCAGTGATCTGAGCAGAGGGCCGGGCGCCAGGCGGTCCTGAGTTCTAAACCCTGAAACTCCCCGTTCCGGGCACGAGAGGGGAATTCAGCCGCTCCAGCTCATTCGGATCTTGGCCTCCCGGCTAACAGGCCCCATCAACCGCTCAATGGCAGAGGCTTCTGGGTGCCGTACAGAAACAGAGACCATAGTGGACCACAAGCTAAATATGAGTCAACAGTGTAACACTGTTGCAAAAAAAGTGAACCTCATTCTGGGATGTATTAGCAGGAGTGTTGTCAGCAGGACGCGAGAAGTAATTCTTCCGCTCTGCTCCGTGCTGATTAGGCCTCAGCTGGAGTGTTGTGTCCAGTTCTGGGCACTACATTTCAGGAAAGATGTGGACAAATTGGAGAAAGTCCAGAGGAGAGCAACAAAAATGATGAAAAGTCTAGAAAACATGAGCTGTGAGGGAAGCTTTGAAAAACTGGGTTTGTTTCGTCTGGAGAAGAGAAGACTGAGAGGGGACATGAGAACAGTTTTCAAGTACATAAAAGGTTGTTACAAGGAGGAGGGAGAAAAATTGTTCTTCTTAACCTCTGAGGAGAGGACAAGAAGCAATGGGCTTAAATTGCAGCAAGGGAGGTTGAGGTTGGACATTAGGAAAAGCTTCCTAACAGTCAGGGTGGTTAAGCACTGGAATAAATTGCCTAGGGAGGTTGTGGAATCTCCGTAATTGGGAATTTTTAAGAGCAGGTTAGACAAACACCTGTCAGGGATGGTCTAGATAATACTTAGTCCTGCCATGAGCGCAGGAGACTGGACTAGACGACTTCTCGAGGTCCCTTCCAGTCCTGTGATTCTGTTAAAAGCTGATGGGGCCTGCTAGATACCAGACTGAGAACAGCTACACGCTCCAAGCAGCCACCAGACGCGACTGGCATTCATGCCCAAGGTGCGTTTGAACTGGTGAGCCAGAGACAAAAGGCTCCATAGCCCCCAGAAGCAGTGGGAAAAGGCTGAAATTTTCCCAGCTCCAGATGTTGGCTATTTGAGCGTCACGTGGAAACAATCATAAGCTGGCAAGGGCTCAACGGTTTGGCACGGAGTTATTTCTGGGGCAGCTTTTGTATTTCTACAAATGCCATCGGAGCATCTCGCGCTATTAGAAAGCTCCACGTTTTCACTCCTTTTTTTATCCTCTTCAGAATAATAACCCCTTGGAAACATGAGTCTGAAATCTCTTTGTATTCCCCAATTCTCAGTTTGTTTCTTCTTCTACTTTGCTGGTTTGTTCGGGTAGGGTTGCTCCTAAATTCTGGGCCCTGCGTCCTGGTTTGTTGGTATAGAATAGCTCAAGAACAGCTGCACTCTGCATCCCGTTGCTTGGACGATCTGTGTTCTGAGTCCTAGTTTACCACTGTCCGGCTGCACAGAGCAGAGGGGCTCTGCGTTGTTATTGCAGAATTGTAATGATGTCCAGGCACCTGTCAGTTAGTTAGTTTTTTTTAATGGAAATTTTTTTTAAAAAAAGAGCAGCTGAAGCTGTGTCTTTGTGGTGGTGGCGGGGGAGAAATTCACATCCTGAATTGCACAGACTTTGCAAAGAGACAGAAGATGAAAACAAGGCAGGTCAGACCTCGTGCCAGGCCATCTCTTTTTAAGTTGTTACTTAAACTTTGAGATGCGGTCGTGATAACAAAGGGGGAAATAATTGGCATGCAAATGAAGCACCATGGTTTTTATGGCGCTGGGAGCTGCGTTGTGAATTCCACTGGGGATTCGTTCACATGTTTTTATGTTTAAAGTCAACCCTGGACGCTTTGGAGAATTAATTCAGTTTCTTTTACAGCCCTGGGTACATCAAAATGGTATGTAAAAATATACCGCACTGTGTCACCCTCCATCTGACAGCTCGTAATTCCCCCTTTGTAAAACATTAAAGAGGATCTGCAATCCGAAACGAAAGCCTAGCAGCCTGAGCATGGCTGGGGGAAGTGAATCTGACGCTCTAGAGTGCTTAGGGATGACTAGTATCTGAGCACCTCATAATGTATTCATCGTGTGACATAGGGCAGTGTTGTTGTCCCCATGTTACACAAGGGAAACTGAGGCACAGTGGGAGCCTATTGACTTGAGGCCAGGCCCCAGTGCCTTTGCTACTTCCACTCTGCAGGGTAGGTGAGTAGGGGGGACAGGTCACAGTTCAACATACCCATTCCCAGAGGAGCATGCCAGCTCTGAATCAATGCAGCTGTAAGGGCTTCAAGTGTGGAGGATGGGCAGGGGTGGCATTTAAAACCCCACAGTGTAGACATACCATGAGTGACTTGCCCAAGGTCACAGAGACAGTCTGGGGCAGAGCAGGGACTTGAACCCAGGTCTCCCTAGTCCGGAGAGCTGCCCTAACCACTGGACCACCTTCCCTTCCCGTGAGTATTACACGAAAAACATCCTGATGCTGAACTGAAGGAGGCTATAGGCTCATGTCCCCAAGGGAAGGGCTGGGAACCCCATTGCACAGGAGAGTAAAAAGAAGTGCTCAAGATTTTCAAAAGTGACTAGTGATTTTGGGTGCCCAGCTTCAGAGCCCATAAAGGGGCCTGATTTTCAGAAGTGCAGATGCTCAGCACTTTCTGAAAACCTCCTCTGAAGTATCTGACGTCAGACGAGCAGCACTGGAAAAGCTGGGCCTAGAGTGATCGACAAAAATGTCTTTTTGAACACGGCACACAGTTGGCCTGTGGAACTCATGGCCACAAGATCCCATTCCAGCCAGGAGCTTAGCAGAATTCCAACATGGGACTGAACATTTATATAGGTGATGAGAACATCCAGAGTTATGAGAGTAAATGAATAAATAAGTGTATTTGAAAGGATATAAACCTTTCTGCTCCAGGACATATGCCAACCTCTAACTAATGGGAGAAGGAGAATTTCCCCTAGATTATCCCATAACTGCCTGCTACAGGGTTCTCACACCTTCCCTGAAACAGGTGCTCCTGCTCATATTGGACACAGGATACAGGAATAGAAGGTCTCTGGGGCTGACCCAGTCTGGCAGTTCCTATAAGCCAGACTGTAGGCAGCAGTCCTGCCCTGGCTAGCATGGTTGTGTGTGCCTCTGTGATATCATTTCATACGGTGACTGTCCCAAATGATACCCGACTAATCGACGGGGGCAAGGGATCGAAATGTTCTATTAATCACAATGATCTCCTAAGTAATATTCATAGTCAGCCCTTCTGTCCCTCCCCTCTCGGGTCACTCCTAGCGCCTGGGGGCAGAAGGGTTGGTAGCCCTGCGTGCTGCTTGTTAGGAGCTGACAGGCTGTTTTCGGGAGGTGAGTGGCCAGGGCTGGCTTTGCTTCACACATCCCATCTGGGAAGCCCGCCTGTCTCGCGAGGGGGGTGAAATATCGACTCCGCGTTCAGTTGGCTGATTGCCCGGAGTCCTGTATCGGAGACCCCTTTGTGAGAAGAGGCAGCTTTAATTTCTAATTACGCCGGTTCTTTCTCGCTGCCTGTCACGGGCGCCCGTATCCTTAACGTCCCCGCATGGCAGGGGAGGAGGGCTCGGGGCAGGGCGTTGGACAGTCAGGAAGACAATGAAGGGGGAGGGAAGACAGGGAGGTGGGAGTGAAGGGAAGGGCGGCTGTTAACAGCAGAGGAGGTGCACAGGTGACAGGGTGCAGTGCATGGTGGCCTGCGTCCAGATCTCGACGTGAGGAAGGATGCTGGCGCTGGGCAGTACCAAAGGTGCCAGAATTAGCTCTTGGGGTGCTGGAGGTTGCAAGGGCTGGGATATGGCAGAGGTCTCGGGACGCACTTGGGTCTCCTGGCTGGAGACTCCCAGGGGCTGAAATATAGCATTTTCCTTTCCTCCCACGGGAGTCATCAGACCTCAGCCCTGGCCCAGGACTCCCCAAGATGGACTTGGCTGAAAGTCATTGATTTCTGTGCTAACAAGTTCTGTTCTACGCTGTGTTCCTGTCGAACAATAAACCTTCTGTTTTACCAGCTGGCTGAGAGCCACGTCTGACTGCGGAGTTGGGGTGCAGGGCCCCCCTGGATTCCCCAGGGGCCCTGCCCGGGCAGACTCGCTGCGGGAAGCACACGGTGTGGAGGCAGCCTGTGTCTTAGCAAATACCTCCTGCTGTGTTAGAGGAACCGCAAAGACAGGGTGGGGGAGCGGGGGGGGGGCATCTGTCCACCCCTAAAATCCCTCTGCCCAATGCCCTGTTGCAGTTTGAGCTGCAAGAACTTTCTAGGTGCGTCTCCTCCCCGCCCCACTCCTGCATCCTCTTTCTCCCCCCAGGGAAGGGCTGGGGGTGGTGGTCACACCATGGTATTTCAGGGGCTGTTGTGCAATTTCACCCTTGATGGCTTCTTCTGCCTAGGACACAGGGGGGAGAAGGCGTTTTGATTTAACCAGAGTCTCAGCTCGCTGGTTACATGAAATTGACTAATCAATTAAATTGTCGCTTACTTGTTAATTACAGCAACTGGACAGCAGCCAAGGGCCCTGGGTTCAGTTCCTTCTGCTTCCCCCGTACCCCGAGTTCGGGGCAGCCCCAGACTTGCCTGGTGAATTTGCTCTTGCTTCCAGAGAGCTACCGCCAGTTGGCTGAATGGCTCCGATGGGACACGGAGGGAGCCTTTCACCCCCAGGAGGTTCGGCTCTTGCAGAGGGGAATGAAGGCAGGGGGAGGGGGAGTTAAGCCGTCCGTTGTAGGCTCCAGTGTATTTCAATTGATTTTCCAACACTCTGTACATCCCGATCTGATTGCATTTCAGACAAGAAACAAGCACAAAGCAGCTTTGGGTTACAATGAGAAAATATCACTCCCTGGCTTCCTTGCTCCCACTGATCCGAAAGGCAGCAGGATTACTGTATGAGGCAGGAAGGATGATCCAGTGGTTGGCACACTAGCCGAGGATTTAGAGACGCAGCTTCAAATCCCTGCTCTGTCACAAACTTCCCCTGTGACTTTGGGCAAGTCACTTAGCCTCTCTGTGCTTCTGTTCCCCGTCTGTAACAAAGGGCTAGGGGTGTTGTAAGGATAAAAGCATTAAAGATTGCGAGGCGCTCAGACACTACTGTAATGGGGCCGGATACATACCTTCGATAAACAAAACCAGGTAGGGCTGTGGGGAATCTTCAGGAGATTCCCAGCGGAGAAACTCGGCCAACGTTCGTCCAAATGTATCAGGAACTTTTGAGGTTTTCCATTGCACCAGCAAGGGAAGAGTTAATTCATAGACTCTTAGAATGGACGGGGTTTGTCCAACCTGCTCTTAAAAACCACCAGTGCCGGGGATTCCACAAGCTCCCTTGGGAGCCTGGTCCAGAGCTTCACTCCCCTGAGATTTGGAAAGTTTTTCCTAACGTCTCCCTTGCTGCAGATTAAGCCCATTGCTTCTTGTCCTGCCTACATGGAGAACAATTGATCACTGTCCTCTCTAGAACAGCCCTTAACGTATTTGAAGACTGTTATCAGGTCCCTCCTCGGTCTTCTGTTCTCAAGACTAAACACGCCCTGTGTTTTTAACCTTTCCTCTTTAGCACGCACAGTTGTGGAGTACCTGTGTGCGTTGCTGTCTTCCCCTTGGCTAAAAAGGCCCTGGAAAAGGTAAAAGATGATAGGCACAATGTTGCAACCAGCAGTGTAACCTGCACCTGTATTTACTCACCTTAAGTGAGAAAAGAGAGCAGCGGCTTTTGGAAGCTGCTTTGATCTTTGCCACCTCGGGACATCTCGTCTAGGTTTAATAAAAGATTTTGTTCAGGAAATCCAAGCTGATGCTTCTTCGATACACATGGCTTGGCTTCTCTGTATCCCTTCCTGCCTCGTTTTCGTGGGGCCGGATTCTTCACAGTGCTCTGTTGTGACACTCAATGGTGACAGATTTGGGGCTGGGCTCGTTAGGAACTCAAGGCCCCTGGGGCTATGTTGGGAGCTCATCCCATCAGATTCTTAGTTCAGGGGCCACATGACCCAAGCCCTCCCTGTGGAAGGCCATCAGAGGTCTCCACATAAAGGCTAATGGCTCTTGTCCGTCTAAATTGGGTAGCATGAGTTTCGCCTGCAGTGGGCATTAAGCTGCAGCTCAGAACCAGCTGGCAATTAATCTGGAATGCCAGTGAATGCTGGAATGAACTGGGGAGAGGGGAGTGGAAGCCAGCATGGCTTGCCCTGTAATCAACGCAGCCTCTGGGGCAGGGGCAGTTCCAGGGATGGGCCCCTGCTAGGGTGATGGGAAGCGGGGGCTTCATTCTTGCTTCTTTACCTGCTGTGTCTCTCTCTCTCTCTCTCTCTTCATCCCTTCCTGTATCTTTTTCTCCTTTTTTTAACTCTCCATAAGTATGTTTATTAATCCTCCACATTAGCTCTTAATTTCTGAGCTGCATTAGTTACTAAATGATGCCATAAGAGTGAGCAATGGAACTGGGTGCTGCGGTGAAAGCGGTGAGCAATTCTAGTGGGTCGGGCAATCAGTGTCAGAAGCAGGTGTTCAGGCAGGGGTGGTGTTTCCTAGGGGCCAGAGGGGTTTGTAACGTGTGGGTCCTCGGCTGTGCTTCGAGCATGTTGGGATGCAGGGTTTTGGCTTGGGTCCTTCGACGTTACATCACGCCACGATTGCAAGGGATGGGGGTTTTATGGGCACTGTAGGTGGCCGGTGGGGAAAGCTGAGAATGTACAAAACTTGAGGTCGTGTTCCTGTGTGTGTGTTGAGAGGGTGATGTATTTGTAGAGGGTGCAGAGAGTAGTGTGTATAGAGGAGGCGGTATATGTGACTGGCACACATGTGTGTTTCTGTGTAGAGAGTGGGAGGGGTGTGTATAGAAAGAGTGGATCATGTGTAGGGAGTTGGGGGGGAGTGTCTCTGTGCCCAGAGAGTGGTGTGTGTGTGTCTTTATGGGTACCCAGTGGGACGGATGTATGTTTCCATGCGGTGGGCCGTGTGTGTACGTGGAAGGACTGGGGAGTGGGGGGTTAGTGGGGGCAGGTGTAGGGGCGGAGGGGGTGTATAGATTTCACTTTTCCATCACCCCACCCCAGCTGCTTGCCACGGGGCAAACCCATGCCCTGCTTCACCGCCTGGATGCTGTGCTGATGGGACCCTTAGACCCTTCCATTCCCTCTCCCTCCCTCACCCAGTTCATCTCTCGAGCCTCCCATCACCTGCATCCCAGTCCTTCTTCCCCATCGCCTGGGGAAGCAGCAACCCGAACTGCCACGGCCCACGATCACCTCTCCCTCAGGGCCCCAGGAGGCTGCGAAGCCGGTGGCGGAAGGGTCACCGCTGGAGAGCATGGCCTGTCCTTTGTCACACCTCGCCAGTTTCTCCTCGTAGTCAGAGCACCAGGGCAGCATAGGAGCCTTTTGTCTGTTGGGGAGAGGATCTCGCGGCCCAGGTGCCATCCGCAGCCCAGCGGATGCCCAAGAGCCTCTTCCTCCCCAGCTGCCTCTGTCTTTCTGCCTACCTGCGCTGTGCGTCTTTCCTCTGTCTCCCTGGAGCAAGAACCGAGCGCCTGATGGCCCACGCGAGGCCGTGCCCTGGCAGGGCCCTCATCTGTAACGTGGCCCCCGCGCCGGGCAGCTCTGGGGAGTTACACTCAGCCAGGATGCGACCCCAGACGAAGGTGTCCCTGTGGAGTGGTGCATCTGCCTGGTGTTTTTGTGTGTGTGTGTGTGTGCCCTTACATACCTATCTGGCCTGTGGTCTGCGGTGTGTGTACGGGAGTGGAGTGTGCAGGGGTTGTGTTTGTGCACTGCATGTCTCTTGGGTTGGCGTTGTGGCTGTGTGTGGGCAGTGTCAGTGTGTATCTTGGTGGTTGCGGGGGGTATTGTTCTGTCTGTGCAGTGCCTGTCGCTTTAGGTTGGGGGTGAAGAGGGTGTTTCACTATATTGCGTTGGAATGATGCGAGTTATTATTTATTATCCCACTGCGCTCAGCCCTGTACAAACGTGGAACAAAAAGACAGCTCTTGCCCCAGTCTAAGACAAGAGACAACAGGTACAGACAGACAGATGGGCAAACGAGGAAACCAATGATACGATACGGGTCAGCAAGATGGCCGGATGTCCCAGCCGCCGAACTGCTGTCTAGTTTCGTGCAGGCCTCAGGGCAAAGGAAGGTTTGGTGGCGGGACTGAAAGGATTTTGTGGATGTTTACGGGGAACGCCTGCCCAGTGACAAAGGGGCTTGTCTGGAGATGTAACGCGTGGGCCGATCGGAGGCAGGAGTTGACATCTCGACAGTGAATAAGGGCCAATGGGTCAGTGGGGCCAGGTGGTGAAGAGCCGTGAAGGGGGAAGACAAGCAGCTTGTGTCTGATGCGAAGGGGATGCAAAGAGAGGGGTGACCTGGTCAGAGCCACGATCATCGCAGCCGCATTGTGAACGGAGCGGAGCGGGGCAAGATCACGTGTGTCGAGGGCAGAGGGCAGGATGGCGCAGCGGAGATGCGAGATGATGAGAGGCTGGATGAGCGGTTCGGCTGCGGGGATGGATGAGAGAGGCCGGATCTCAGAGATGGTCCCCGGAAAGAATCTTCCCCAGCCTGGGTGGGAGGCCCTGGAGGGAGGTCTGGATCCAAGATGGCACGCCGGTTATGGGCCTGAGCGACCAGCAGGATGGCGGTGTGGGCCACAGTGACTGAGAAAGGAGTGGAGGGAAGGCTTGTGTGTCGACATAGCAGGGTGCGTTTTGTGCGTTTGGGGTGTCCTGTGTGGTTTGTGCTGCTGTCAGAGCAAGGGGTTGTGTCTCTGCAGTGGGTTGTGTCTGTAGTGTAGTGTTCGTGTGCTGGGGTCTGTGCAGTGGGTTGTCACGGGGCGTTGTGCTGGGCTCTTCACAGTGGGTTGTGCTGGGGTGTTTTGCTGGGGTCTGGGCAGTGGGTTGTGTTGGGGTCTGGGCAGTGGGTTGTGTCACGGGGCGTTGTGTTGGGGTCTGGGCAGTGGGTTGTGTCACGGGGGGCGTTGTGTTGGGGTCTGGGCAGTGGGTTGTGTCACGGGGGGCGTTGTGTTGGGGTCTGGGCAGTGGGTTGTGTCACGGGGCGTTGTGTTGGGGTCTGGGCAGTGGATTGTGTCACGGGGGCGTTGTGTTGGGGTCTCGGCAGTGGGTTGTGTTGGGGTCTGGGCAGTGGGTTGTGTCACGGGGCGTTGTGTTGGGGTCTGGGCAGTGGGTTGTGTTGGGGTCTGGGCAGTGGGTTGTGTCACGGGGCGTTGTGTTGGGGTCTGGGCAGTGGGTTGTGTTGGGGTCTCGGCAGTGGGTTGTGTCACGGGGCGTTGTGTTGGGGTCTGGGCAGTGGGTTGTGTCACAGGGGGTGTTGTGTTGGGGTCTGGGCAGTGGGTTGTGTTGGGGTCTCGGCAGTGGGTTGTGTCACGGGGGGGTTGTGTTGGGGTCTGGGCAGTGGGTTGTGTCACGGGGGGCGTTGTGTTGGGGTCTCGGCAGTGGGTTGTGTTGGGGGGAAGGGAGGTTGCGTGGCTGTCCCTGTGCGCTGCCCGTCTCTGTCACTCACCTACATGTTGATTTATGCCGCTGAAATGTTTGAGCAAAATCTAAAATGACCCCTGCTTAGTGCCTGGGTGGGAGAACACTAGGGCCTTGGCAACCCAGCCAGAGCTTCCCCCTGAATCCCCAAACCCAGAGAGACCCTCCCGCGACACTGGGGAGCACAGGGATGGGGAGGCAGGGGAGGCTTTTCGAGCCACCTGCACGGGGTTCGGGTTCCCTGGTGCTGGCTGACCAGTGGCTCCAGACTCCTTGTGCTCAGTTCTGATCCAGCCCCAGGGGGTGAGGGTCACACTTGTGCACATGGGGGTGTCTGGTGCTCTGGGGAGGAGGCTTCTGCTAGCCAAACCTGGAGGGGCTAGCAGCCTGCGCTGCATGATGAAGGATGCCAGGGAGGAGGCCCCCAGGGCCATCCGGTCCATGCTGTCTCTGCAAAATCAAATTCTCCTGTTTCCTGTGGTCCTCCTCTGAGCCCATCAATCCTGAGAGAGAGGGATGGGGAGATCGGAGGAGAGGGCTGGGGGCAGAGCAGGGGGTTGGATGACAGAGGAGCAGGGGAGAGAGGGAAGGGGGAAGTGGAGGAGAGGGAAGGAGAGCGAGGGATGGAGGATGGATAGAGGGGGCTGAGCGGGACTTGGAAAGAACAGCGTTTCCCAGCATATATGGGATTCTTTCGTCTGGGAATGACCCACTTTCCTTCACCCTTTAAAGAAACAATCCCCTCCCACCCAGGGCCTCCTCCATAGGAAAAAGACAGCAGCTCTTGCCCCCCTGCCCAGTAGCCTCTGCCCCAAGCCCCCTCACCCAGCCCTCGCGGTGTGCCAGGGAGCCTGTGCTCTGGTCTGGGATCAAGGGCCCCGGGAAGAGCAGTGAGTTTTCCAGCCAGGCCTCCAAATGCCCCACCCTCAGTGAGGAGGGTTGGCAGCCAGCCTCAGGCTCCCCTAGGGATGGGATGCTGCTCAGCTGCTGCCAAGAGGGGTGCCCGGCAGTGGGGCTGGTGTTTTGGGAGCACAGGAGTCCGGGATAACGGGGCAGTTCCCAGTCACCACCATTTTGGCACAGAGGGGGAAACTGAGGCATGGAGGGGGTGGGACTTGCCTGGGGTCGCACCATGAGTCAGTGGCAGAACTGGGACTAGAACCCAGGAGTCCTGGATCCCAAGCCCCCTTGCTCTAACCCCAAGATCACTCCTCTGCCGGAGCTGGGGCCTGAACCCCAGGGTCCCCAGCCCCATGCCGCCTTCCCCTATCCTGGGGACCCAGACAGGAGCCGAGAGCTCAGTGCAGAAGGGGCCCTCGAACAGTAATAGAGCCGAGTGGGGGTGGGGAGCGTCTGTCTGACTCCCCCTAGCCCCCGCCTCACTGGCCCCCTGGGCAGGGGGAAACCCGAGCCGTGCCCCCACCCCACCCCCCTGTGGCGGGCCGTGATGGGGCCAAACAGCTGCTTTCATTAGCGCCTTTGAAACAGGAACAGCCAGACATTCCCTCCCGGTCCCCTTCTCGCCTTTTGGGGGTGGGGAGGGGGTGTACAGGGCGGGTGGGGGGTTGGTTTTCTCTGCCTGCCCCCTGCTGGCTGCTGACCACCCCCGTGCCCCCTGCCTCTCACACCCCCGTCTCTCTCCTTGTGCCACCGCAGGTGTGAAGGGTGCCCGTCCCTCCTGGAGACCATGACGCCGCCCCGTGCCCTGCTCATCCTGCTGCTGCTGGGGGGGGCGGCCGAGGCCGCGTTCCCGGAAGAGCCCGGGCCCATTAGCCTGGCCCCCGGAGACTGTAAGTGAGGGACTGTGGAAGCGAGGGGGGGCCGGGCAAGGAAGAGTTGGGGTGAGGGGGGGCACAGCCTGGTGCCAAGCTGGCCCAGAGGGGCCCTCAGCCAACCCTGTGCACCTTTACAGTGCGGGTTCCTCCCCCCCACCGCCCCTCCGGTTTCATGTTGAACATTGGGTCCCATTTCGGGGCAGGTGCAGGGGAGCACAGGGGGCTGTCCGGCAGGACGCTGACAGGACAGGGGGCTGCATCGGAGTGCAGGTGGCAGCCGCTCTGGGACGCGGGGGAAGCTGCCTTGGAGCTCAGGCAGGATGCGTCCGATTGAGCAGGTGGCCCTGGCGTGGGGCGGCTGCGTTGGTACTGGACGGGTGGGGCACTGGCATGCAAGGGGGCCAGTCCTGCTGAGCAGGGAGGAACTGCGCCAGCAGAGTGGGAGAGGGGCATCCAACTCGGCATGTGGCATGGCAGATACATTGGCATGCCAGTGGGGGTTGCTTTGCAGGTCATTGGCAGAGCGAGGGGCGGGTGGGAGGCTATTCCAAGCCAAAGATGGGGGTGCCTTCAGGTCGGGATTGTGGGGCATCGGCAGAGCTGGGGGGCAGAGCCTCGCTCCTGACCAGTCAATCAAACCGATTTGATGGGAGAGAACCCCTGGCTCAGCTGGGGCTGCAGAACTCAGCTCACCCCTGATCTGGGCAGGATTGGCGCAGTGGGTCCAGGGGCGGGGAGGGCAGCGCGGGGGTGCTGTTGAAGAGGGGAGCTAGCGGGCGCTGCTGTCCCCTGGCAGATGTGAAGCACTACTCGGTGTTCGTGGGCAGCGGGCTGAGCCGTTTCTCCGGCCTGGATGGCGGCGGGGCGGAGCGACTCCACATCCAGCGAATGTTGAAGGTCAACAGGACTCTGTACATCGGCGACAGGTAACGCACTCCACTCCGGGCTGGGCACCCCCCTCGGACGGGGGCCCACGCCCCAGAGATCTCTGGCCGCCCCCTCCCCAAGATACAAGACACAGCGAAGAGAAGAGTTCCAGGGAGCCAGGGCAGGAAATGGGGGAGCAGCACAGGAAGGAGGAGAGGGATCGGAGGTGTGTGTGAAAGGGGATTGGGAGGGTCAGGGGAGCAGTAGAAGATTTGGGTGCAGATGGAATTAGGGGGCTGGGGGGAGAAGTGGGGGCAAGAGGAGATCTCTGTGCTCCCAGCTGTCCTTTCTCCTTCCTCCTCCTCCTTTCCTGCAGGCTGATGTGGTGGAGGGGTAGGGGGAGACCCAGAGGACCAGGAGGTGAGGCCAGGGGGGAGGGCATGGGACAGGTCGGGGGTGAGTCCCAAACAGGCAGAACCTGGGGAAGTTGCACCCTGCCAGATCGCCATAGCAACCCGCAGCCTACGGGAAGAGAGGGGGAGAGAGGATGCTGGTGAGAGTGGAGGATGGGCTGAGGTCCCCCGGAGATGGGGTCCAGCCCCCCATGTGGTAATGGAGGTGGGGGTGCAGTGCTCCATTGCATTAGCTCCCCCCTGTGAGTCATTAATGGGCCTCTGCTGTCTGGACCTCCAAAAGGGGTGCCCCAATTGTTGGTTCTGACCTGCTGTCCTCTGTCTTCTCCCTTCACAGAGAGGACCCCAAAACCTGCATCTCGCACACCCCACCATGTGACTCTCCTCCCCTCGCATATGAGTCTCACAGCTCTGTGACCCCTTCCCTCACAGGGGGACCCTAATATGTGGCTCACTGTTCTGTGACCCCTCCCTTGTAAAGGCTGAAAGCCAGTTCTGAATATACAACTTTATCTGTTATGGCTCGATCATGACTTTGAACTGGGCTTTCCATCTCAGTAGCTGGTCAATGAAACACACAACTATCGTTTGTAAACACAGCGGCAAATCTGCAATTCTGGGCTTTGTGTGTTGGTTAGATGAACACGATTTGTTGGGGAAGAGTCAACATGGTTTTTGTAAAGGGAAATCATACCTCACCAATCTACTAGAATTCTTTGAGGGGGTCAACAAGCATGTGGACAAGAGTGATCCAGTGGATATAGTGTACTTTTGAACTTCAGAAAGCCTTTGACGAGGTCCCTCACCAACGGCTCTTAAGCCCAGTAAGCTGTCATGGGATAACAGGGAAAGTCTTCTCATGGATCAGTAACTGGTTTAAAGGCAGGAAACAAAGGGTAGGAATAAATGGTCAGTTTCAGAATGGAGAGAGGTAAATGGTGGTGTCCCCCAGGGGTCTGTCCTGGGCCCTGGGCTGTTCAACATATTCATCAATGATCTGGAAAAAGGGGTAAACAGGGAGGTGGCAAAATTTGCAGTTGATACAAAATTACTCAGGGTAGTTAAGACCAAAGCAGACTGCAAAGAGTTACAAAGGGATCTCGCAAAACTGGGTGACTGGGCAACAAAATGGCAGATGAAATTCAATGGTGCTAAATGCAAAGTAATGCAAGTTGGAAAACATAATCTCAACTATACATACAAAATGATGGGGTCTAAATTAGCTGTTACCACTCAAGAAAGAGATGTTGGAGTCATTGTGGATGGTTCTCTGAAAATATCTGCTCAATGTGCAGCGGCAGTCAACAAAGCAAACAGAATGTTGGGAATCATTAAGAAAGGGAGAGATAATAGGACAGAAAATCATACTGCCTCCATGGTACGTGCACACCATGTGCAGATCTGGTCACCCCATCCCAAAAAAGATATTTTGGAGTTGGAAAAGGTCCAGAGAAGTGCAACAACAATGATTAGGGGGATGGAACAGCTTCCGTATGAGGAGAGATTAGTAAAACTGGGATTTTTCAGCTTGGAAAAGAGGCGGCTGGGGGGGGGGATATGATCGAGGTCTATAAAATCATGACTGGTGTGGAGAAAGGAAATAAGGAAGTGTTATTTACTCCTTCTCATAACACAAGAACTAGGGGTCACCAAATGAAATGAATAGGCAACAGGTTTAACACGAACAAAAGGAAGTATTTTGTCACCCAATGCACAGTCAGCCTGTTGAACTCTTTACCAGAGGATGTTGTGAAGACCAAGACTATAACAGGGTTCAAAAAAGAACTAGATAAGTTCCTGGAGGATAGGTCCATCAATGGCTATTAGCCAGGATGGGCAGGGATGGTGTCTCTAACCTCTGTTTGCCAGGAGCTGGGAATGGGCAACTGGGGATGGATCACTTGATGATTCCCTGTTCTGTTCATTCCCTCTGGGGGCACCTGGCACTGGCCACGGTCGGAAGATGGGACACTGGGCTAGATGGACCATTGGTCTGACCCAGTGTGGCTGTTCTTATGGTAGAAACACAGCGTCCCTGCTTCACCTGAGCCACCCTGATGGGAGAGAGCAGAGGACCGTGATTACTGCATTAGTGTTGGTAGCACCCAGACTCCCTGCCACAGGTCTCTGTGTAAAGCAGGGGTCTCAAATACGCGGCCCGAGGGGTTATTTTCTGCAGCCCGCCAAGCTCCCCGCACCCCCAGAGTTATTTCCTGTGGCCCACCAGACTCCCCTCCCCCGCTCCCCTTCCCCCCCCCCCAGCGTGCTGTGTCCCTGCTCCTCTGCCTACCTGCAGGCGCTTCCCACTGTCAAACAGCTGTTTGGCGGCGCTTTGTGCTTTCCAGGAGGGAGGGGGAGGAGCGGGGAGCTGCGTGCTCAGGGGAGCAGTCAGAGAAGAGGTGGGGCAGGGGCGGGGATTTGGGGAAGGGTTGAAATGGGGGCGGGGCGGGGCAGGGGTGGGAAGAGGCGGGGCAGGGGCGGGGCCTCATGGAAGGGGTGAACTGGGGCGGGCGGGTGTCAGTGGTGCGGCCCTCAGGCCAATGTACTAGTCCTCATGTGGCCCTCGTGGTGATTCGAGTTTGAGATCCCTGGTGTAAAGAGAGGCCATATCCACGGATGGCCATTGACCCACCGCCTTGGTTTCACGACTGGCCTTTGGTAGCCAGGCTCACCCTTCAGCCCTGTGGAGCCATGGCGGCCAGTGCAATTTCAAGCCCATCCCAGTCTGAGCCCTGATGAGGAGGCTGCCTCATACAACTGCGGCTGCAGCCGTCAGCATGGCGAGCAGTGGGGTGTGGGACTGACTGGACCCTGGAGGCTGATGTCTCTAGGGCAGAGTTGTGGCATGGTGGCCAGGCAGTTAGTTGAGGGGAATCTTGCCCTGCTGCTGCCCAGACTGCACCCAAGCTGGATAAACAGAGATCTAGTTGCCGGGGCACTCAGTCATTGCAGCAAACAGAACCTACGGAGATCTAGAATGCAGCCCGTGGTCCCAGCATGCAATGCTCCGCCTAGACCTGAGCGGGCGGTGTGAGCCCCAGAGTATACAGGTCCCAGCATGCAATGCTCCGCCTAGACCTGAGCGGGCGGTGTGAGCCCCAGAGTATACAGGTCCCAGCATGCAGTGCTCCACCTAGACCTGAGCGGGCGGTGTGAGCCCCAGAGTCTACAGGTCCCAGCATGCAATGCTCCGCCTAGACCTGAGCGGGCGGTGTGTGCCCTAGAGTCTACAGGTCCCAGCATGCAGTGCTCCGCCTAGACCTGAGCGGGCGGTGTGAGCCCCAGAGTATACAGGTCCCAGCATGCAATGCTCCGCCTAGACCTGAGCGGGCGGTGTGTGCCCTAGAGTCTACAGGTCCCAGCATGCAGTGCTCCGCCTAGACCTGAGCGGGCGGTGTGAGCCCCAGAGTATACAGGTCCCAGCATGCAATGCTCCGCCTAGACCTGAGCGGGCGGTGTGTGCCCTAGAGTCTACAGGTCCCAGCATGCAGTGCTCCGCCTAGACCTGAGCGGGCGGTGTGAGCCCCAGAGTATACAGGTCCCAGCATGCAGTGCTCCGCCTAGACCTGAGCGGGTGGTGTGTGCCCCAGCAATGACAGGTCCCAGCATGCAATGCTCTGCCTAGAGCTGAGCGGGAGGTGTGAGCCCCAGAGTCTACAGGTCCCAGCATGCAATGCTCCGTATAGATCTGAGAGGCTTTTCTGCTCAGATTGAGCAATGCATGCTGGGAACTGTAGTTTCTGTAGGTTGCATCTGTGTTAAAACAGGAGGGCTACATCACGTTCCACTAAAGTAGACAGCCCTGGGCCCTGCCCAGCATATCCCTTGGCTGGGCAACGTTTGGGCCCCCCCTGCCGGCCAGTGCCGAGAAGGGAATGCTTTCCAGGCACTTTGTTGTCTGGGGGCTTTGTGCCGGGCCCACCAGCCCAGAAGCATTGGAACACAAATGAATATAAATGCGTATTTAACTTGTTCATTCATTAGCCCAAAAGTATCAGTTTTTGCCATCCCAGTTTAATTGAGATGAATAAAAACAGAGCTGGCCACTCGGAGCATAAATTACCCACTCACCGATCGGCTCCATGAATCATAATTTTGCCTCAGCCCTTACACACCGGCAGCTGCACTTAGAGGCGAACTTTTCACATCCAAGGCTGCCACTTAACTGCACCGATTATGGTGGAAACCAGCCCCGTAAATCAGCGTAAAAAGCCAGATTGAGAAACAAATTGCCAGCGAGAGCAGCGTGATTTCCCCCAGAGCTGGGTCAGGCGGGGCTGGAGCAACGGAGTTGCCACGCGCTTGGGACACTGTGGATGCATGGCCCAAGAGTCATTCACTTTATCCCATCACTCCACACCCTTCACGTCCTCACCCTTGTGTCCCACCCTGACACCAAGTGGCAGGACCTACTTCCCCCCACTTAGGGTGGGGAGCCCCGGTGGGCCAGCCCGTGCTCCACCCTGGTCCCGCGGCCCGCTGGGGATATTAGTTGGTGGCTCCTTCGCAGAGCTGTGAGCACAGGTGCGTACCTGGCACGGTTCCCCACCTCCCCCAACACCTGCCCCTTCTGCTGCAAGAGGGAGACCCTGGCGGGCATTTACATCAAGGGCGCCAGTTGCAGGCCTTCTTCTGGCTCCTCCACAGCCTCCTTCTCTTCCGGTTCTAGCTGCACTTTTCCCTGCACCTCCTAATTTATGCACACCCCGTCCGTGGCCCCACGAAGTCACAAGACCTCCTCGTCAGCCTCCTCCGGGCGCTGGTCAAGGTGGCCGTCCACCCTACCAGGAGGAGGAAGTTGGATTGGGGGGAGGGGAGGGATCTTTCCTCAAGTCACGTCTCCGGGCGGCATTCCTCTGGGCCGTGTCCCCTGGCTCCCTGGCCACCTTCGAGGAGCAGAGGGCGCTGACCGGTGTCCCCCTCTGCATCCGTGCGTCTGTCCCTGTCACTTTCACTCCCGACCCTTTTCATTTCATGTCCCCTGGAATGATTGGATTACTGGGTCTGGGTGTCTCCCCTGCTTTTAGATGTGGACTTTTAGATGTGGGCGGGCGTCTGCCCATCCCCAGGGATTCCACAGGTGCTATAATACCCCCACCCACCCCACTGTCTCTCAGTGGCAGGTCACAGGTAGCCAGCCAGTGACTGTAGTCTCTCGACAGATGTAGGTGGCCCACAGTGTGCGCTAAGCTGCCTTAATGGGGCGGGGCCAGTCCCACGTTGCACAGAGCAGGGAGCGATTGCGTCGTGTGGGCAACCTTTGTACAATATTTTTGGCAAATATATAACAGTGGTTGCAACAGTGATCTGTACGGTTACAGATCCTGCCAATAACGCCACAGTGCAGTTGTGCCGTGCAGGGAGTTAGGGGCACAATGGCTGGCGGCGTCGGGGGGACAGGAGCCTCCATCCAGGGCTGTGGTAGCAGCAGGGGCGTCCTGTCTCTCGGGGGGGGGCTGGAGTTAGTAGCACCCCAGGGCTCTCAGCCAGCACAGAGCAGCGTGTCCTCCCAGCCCCCGCACCCCCATCTTCCGCGCCCGCCCCTTCCCCCCGTCGCATGCACCCTTGCAGCAGCCGGCTCGGCAGCATTAAGTGGCCGGGCCCTGATTTGTCACCCAGACCCCATCTCCGAGGAGGCCCCAAACGGGTGTGCGTGACTTGCCCCCTGTTCTCTCCATAGGCTCCTTGTCTGGCACTGGGGGGCGGGAGGCTGGACGAGCAGGGGGTGATGCAGCTTCCTCGGAGAGGGAATTTTCAGCCACCGGCTCCACATCCCTGATGGGGCTCAGCAGAGTGACCTCGGGGCATCTCCTCCCCGCGGCACGCAGGGCCTCTGCCTCTAATGAGGACCTGGCTCTGCTCCTTTGCCAGAGCCCCGGGAGGCAGCAATTAGGGGGAGGTTTCCCAGAGGTTCATTAATGCACCATCACTTGTAATTGATGCAGGAGCCAGGCAGGTGGGGGAAGAGGGGGGGCACTGTGAACCAGCTGTGGGGGGGATCGGGAGGAGTGGAAGGGGCATGGGGACCAGCTGGGTGCTGGCAGGGGCCGGCATGCAGGACTGGGAGAGGGGCCAAAGGGCAGGAAAGGGGGCAGGGACCAGTGACGGGGTGGGGGCATTTGGGAAGTGTATAGTAGCCGGTGGTGGAAAGGGGGAGGGAGCTGGGGGGAAAGGTCCCAGGAAGGCATCTCTTTAAAATAGCCATCAGCTGCGATCCTTAGCTCCACGAGGGAGGCTTGGGACCCAGGGCTCCCCATCTCCCCACCCCACTGGGACCCCTCCTCCCTTCCCTGGTGAAGACCCCTGGTCCCCATGGGGATCCCCCCTCTTGTCCCTGGAGAGGAGCCCAGTGCAGAGCAAGCTGCGGGGGAGTGGGTGTGGGGGGGGATTGTCACGGTGACGGATCGGCGTAGTGTCCCCCTCCTCAATGGCAGGCGCGTGTGGGTCAGAACACGCTGGCGGGGGGGGGGGGGGGAGGGGGCAGGGGAGCCTCCTGAGGCCGGCTCTCTGCCAGCACAGAAGAAGCAGCAGCCATGTCCCTCCGCCCTGCTCTGCGAACCTTCCTCTCACCTAGCCTTGGGTCCCCCCTGCCTCTCCTTGCCCTCTGCACGGACAGCGCCGGCTATGGGGACGTGGCATTGATCAGGCGCGGCGCACGGCGCCCTACCGGCCTGCCTCAGCCCTGGGCTAGTGCCCCGCTCTGCTGCTGACCACCTGGAGCCTGCGTGGGCCACATGGGTGGCCCGCTCTGGCAGCTGTGGGCATCCCTTCCTGCTGCCCTGGCATGAGTCTGGGACACAGTACCTGCGGGGGCTGGCGGAAGTGGTCCTGCGCTCCCCCAGACCCCGCTGCCCCTTTCCCATCACAGAGACCACGTGCCCGACAGTCGCTCCAGGACGGAGTGGCCAGTGGAGTGCTTGGGAAAAGCTTCCCATGTCAGACGGGGAAAATGCCCTCAACTCGCCAGGGAACCAGCCTGCCCCACCCACCAGGCCTGGCTCTTACACTCATGCATGGGTGTGGGTGTGTGTCAGGGGGTGGGGGAGGAAGGGGTGGTGTGCGGGGAGCATTTTTGTTTGGGGAGTTGGAGTTGTTTAGGAATGTGTGTGTGTGTGTGTGAGTCTGTGTGTTAGGACAATCCTAGAGATTGTCATGTGTTGGGGAGGTATTTGTGTTTGAGAGGTGTGTTATGAGTGGGTGACTGTTGGTGACCTGTTTGCTGCTTGTGTGTTATGAGTGTGTAGGTTTGTAGGGAGGGGTTGGGAATGAATTGGGGTGCATACGGGGGAGGTTTCATGGGGGGGGTGATTCAGGGATGTGTGTTGTGAGTGGGTAGGTTCGTAGGGAGGGGTTAGGAATGAATTGGGGTGTATACAGGGGTGTTTCTTGGGGGAGTGATTCAGGGATGTGTGTTGTGAGTGGGTAGGTCCATGGGGAGGCGTTGAAGATGTTTTTGGGGATGTGTGATGGGGAGCCGGCAGTGTGGGTTGGGGAGTGTTTTGTGTAGGTTTTGTAGAGCTGTATATAACATTCACCCCCATGGCCTAGCACTCTCTCAGGCGCCTGCCCCCCTTCTCCCCCCCAGAGATAATCTGTACCGGGTGAGCCTGGAGCCTGCCACAGCCAGCGAGATGCGCTACCAGCAGGTAAGTGCCAGCCCTTGGCGCTGCAGGTCTCCCCCAGGGGCTGCTAACCCCCAGGGCCGGCTCCCCATGCCTCCGCCAGGGACCAGCCTCACTTATTCATGGGTTCAGAACAAAGCCGCTGCCTTCAAGTGGGAGCCTGAGTGCAGGATCTCTCCAGGCAGCTCCAGGAGCAGGTCACACAGTCCTGGGGGCTCCTAGCAATTAGAAGCCCTGGGCAGGTATCCGAGGTACAAATGTCAGCCCAGCCCCTCAGGCCACCACTGGCACGCAGGGGGCAGCATGCCTGGGCCGGTCTCTTCCCTCTGTGCATAGAGATGCTCATGCAGCTCCCAGCAATGCACCAAATGCAGGGAGCTGAGACCCAGCCAACTCATCTCACTGATGGCTGCGGTGGGATGGGGCTAACTCGGTGCAGGGGGAGCAGCTGCAGCTACAGCTGCAGGACATCTGGGCCTTTCACTCACCTGAGTTTGACTTGAGTTCCTTGTTGGTTTTATCCCCAGAAATTGACTTGGGGGTCGAACCCACACGACATCAGCATCTGCCGGATGAAGGGGAAGCACGAGGTAAGGGTGCAGCCTGCCCTGCTGCCTGGCCTGCAGGGGCGGGGGCTGGGGGGAAGTGGTGTTTCCCCGGCACATTGCCCCAGCACTCTGCGCCCCCCACTCCTCTCAGGCTAGGACTCCCAAGGTGCTTGCCATTACTCAAAATAGTGGCACCATGCTATGCACACTGGTGCCAGGATTCACGCTCCCAGCTTGGGCGTGCACCAGGATCCACACCCCAGCTCACTAATGCCAGTACACCCACTCCCACAACTGTCCACTGAGCACACTGGCCTTGTTTGGTGCCTTAGCTCTCTGGCCAGCTCCTCCCATTGCCTCCCACTCGCTGTGGGGTGGTCAGCGTGGGCCCCACCGTGAGCTGTGTGTGTGTGTCATATTCTCTGCCTTTTAATGCCCTGCAAACATTTGTGTCAAATGTGATTTATTAGATGCTAGTATAATTGGCTTTGTAATTAATTATTTCTGGTCTGTTGATCAGAACAGACACATCTCATAATCGGTAAGAAATCCAATTTCCAGATTCCATTAATGCCTCTTCAGGCTGAAAAAGGCAGAGCACCGGGCTCCCCAGGGAGTGCAGACCGGGTGTCCCGCTGGATCAGAACCTGGGACAGCAGGAGCTCTGGCTCACAATTACAGCCAGGAAGTAGAATAAATCAGCCTTAGCTGAATGGGGCGCTGTCTCATTAAACATCTGAGGGCCAGACTCTGAGCTTCCTTACACCAGTCTGAATCGGGAGTGGATCTCTTCACACACAAAGAATTACTCCAGATCGACATTAGTGTAAGGGACGGGAGAATCTGACCCACAATCTTCCTAAAACATGGGAGGTCAATGGTTTCAGACGTGGGGGTCTGAGAGTGGGATTTTCAAGAGTACCGAATGGAATTTGGCACCTAGTTCCCACGGAATTCCCGTGGCACTTGAGTTCCCAGTTCCCTTAGCCTGCAGCCGCAAATCCGTACCTAGACACCCCCGTACAAGTGGCCTCAGTTTCTGTGGTATGGAATAACTGCAGCATCCATGCAGTGGAAGTTGTGGCTGATCAGCGCGCGCTATCTCCCGCCCCGCCTCCCCAACCCCCAGTTCCCATTCTTCTTTCCCACTCCTCTCCCTACAGTGTGTCCTCTTTCAACCCCCCCTTCCCAGTCTCTGTATTACCCTTCACTCATGCGTCCCTCCCCAACGCAATCCAACGGGTGCCTGTGAGAATCCAGCGCTGTTATTTACATGGTAATCTCAGGGTCCCTGTCCTGTTTGAAAATCCAACCTCAAGCGCCTAACCGTAGGCACCCAGGTGTGGACGTTTTGCCCGTCTTGGGGGAGGCGTTTGCAAAAGGCATAAATGGGAGCTAAGCACCCAACTCCCCTAGACTTTCAGTGCGGGAAGGGCACCTAACCTTCCCTTTCTGCCTTTGATAAGCGCCCTCCTTGTCTTATCCATGTGACAAATAACACCCCAGCTCCAAACACAGAGAGGGTTTGAACAACCAAGTGGGCTCCTGGGAAGAAGGAAAACAGGCTCGTCAGTTTTAGGGCTCTTCCTAGTCAGTTTCATTTTCAGCTGCCCAGCCCTGGTTACAAGGCAGCTGGGATTGGGGCTCCCAGGCTGCTGGGGAAATTTTACTTCTTTATTTTTTTAATGTTTGCTGCTTTTTTTTGGTTAATAAACCATTTCTGTGATCTGAGGGTTTCTAATTTTTTGAGCCTGACTTGGGGCACTAGTGAGGGTTTAAAGGACTGTTGCCCTCCCCAGCCCCCACCCCAGCCCCAAACTGGGCTCAGTTTTTATTCCTTGCGCATTTGGGAACCCTCATCCACAGTAACCTCGAACCCCTGGCAGGTTCCTGAGCCTTGCACGGGCACACACCCGGCCCCCCCACCTCTCCCGCACCTCCAAGCTTTGCAAAAGCATTTCCAGCCGTTTCCATCCACCCCTGCCCTTGCTCACGTCTTGTCTTTCTGCCCAGGCAGCTTTGCAGGGTTTCGGCCTCTCTTTGTTTCCCAATCAAAGCGCATGAATGTGTGTTTCCATGGTTTCCTAGCAGGCCTGGAAAAAAGAAGCTTTAAGGTGCTTGGTTGGATTCTTTTTTTTTTTTTTTCCTCCCCTGCACACTTTTGAAGGCCTCGTTCCTGGAGCTTTGGTTCACAAGGGCCAACCGTGGGGTGTGCAGGTGGCCATCAGCCCCTAAACGTGCAGCCTTTCTGTTTGTGTCCACCCTGCCATCTGGAGCGGCACCTGGAGCCGGCTGGAGGAGCCCATCTGTATCCAGCCACTGACACCTCTGTGCAAGGTTAAAAGCCACTGTCAGGTTACAAATCCTGCATTCAAAATCTTTCCCTCACCTGGGCAGCCAACGGCGTCGAAGATGATTAAGGCTGGATGAATTTTTAACACCTCTTTGTTGCCTCTGTCCATGCATATTGTCCCCTTTTGGCATTTCCCTCCGACTGGACAATGAAACTAAACGAAGCCTTTAACTAGTGGGATGTCTGGGTTCCCAGGTACTAGCCCAGTCACGCTGCAGTGTTCCCAGTGCAAACCCTCCAGGGCGTTTTAAATAGAAACAGAAAACTGTTCTAACCTAGATTTAAAAACAAAAGCAACCGGGAAACATTTCTAGCTAGATGACTAGATAGATAGAGGAGTTTGCTTAGAGATGGGTGGATTTTACAGAGGAGAGGGATAGATGGGGATGCAAGTGAAGGGAGGGACAGATAAAGAGATGGATAGACAGAGGAGCATGGATAGCTAGCTAGGTAGGAATGCATGGGGGTAGATGTAGGGGGAGGCATGGGGTGGATAGATGGGTGGATGGATAGATCAGATGGGTGGCTGGGTAGATAGGATGGATGGATACAGGGGGTGCACGGTGACTTAGAGAGATGTACTTCTTTACCTGAGCCATAAGTGGGGCGAGGCTCCCTGACCATGTCCTTTGAAGGTTGTGCTTTCCCTGATGTACTGAGATGGCCGCATGGTGCGGTCCTCGTCCCCTGGCACGGTGCTGGGCCCATGGTGGCCGAACCAGCCCACAGTTTGGCCATCTGGGTGCATCAGGCCAAATGTTGCTCCCCGATACCAGGCCCCCCGCCCCACACCCATGAGTTCTAAGAGCAGGGATGGGCCCGTCGTCCCAGGCTGGCCCAGAACAACGTTTCCCAACTCCGTCCTGGACAACGTAATCCCAGCGCAGTGAGCGGGGCTGCTCGAGCAGCCCCTGCCGCTGGCTCTGACCCCCCCCCCCCTCCTCTCCAGGCCGAGTGCCGGAACTTCGTCAAGGTGTTGCTGGTGCGGAACGAGAGCACGCTCTTCGTCTGCGGGACCAACGCCTTCAACCCCGTCTGCGCCAACTACAGCGTGAGTCCCCCCCCCCGCCCCACCCCGCCGGGGACGGAGAACGTGCCAGCCAACGGGCTGGGGCGCGTGTGTGTGTGGGTAGGGGGCGGGGGCGGGGCGGGGGGGGACCTCTCTGTGCGCAGCATCTGCCCGTGTCTGTCTGGCGCTCGCACGGGTACGTGGGGTGTGTCCCCCGTGTGGAGCGAGCGAGCGCGTGTGGGGCACGTGCCCACGTGTTTAGCATGGAGTGGAGCCTCTGTGTACCGTACGTATGCGTGTTCCGGTGGGTGGCATGTGCCCTGCATGTGTGATGTGTATGTAGTACGTGCCTGTGTGTAGCAGGTAGTCAATCGTATGGACATGTAACATGTAACATGTATGTATAGTATGTTCACCTGTGTAGCGTGGACCCCTGTGTAGCGTTTGTGGGTCTCTGTGTCATTTGATCGCTGACTGGGCGGGTGTCTTCCCCTGACCCCCCTGCCCTGCCTGGGGACTCTCCCCTCTGGGCACGCGGCGCCCTGGTCCCCCGAGGCCTGCTTTCCTTACGCTCCTCACAGCGCCGGGAGCAAGGCAGCTGGCAGTGGGGCCGGGCAAAGTGCAGGGCGTGAGCACACAGTGCACCCCCCTCGCCCTGGGGAGCAAGGGGCAGCCCCAAGGGCCCGGCCCCAGGGGAACTGCTCATGTTGCGTGGGGCATGGTTCTGGGATGGAGCAGAGCTGGCGGGAGGGTGTCAGTGGGGCAGCACAAGGCAGCAGGGGCAGCCAGGGGCGCAGTGCACTGGGGACATTCCCCCCTCAGGCCCGGATCCCTGCATCCCCCACTGGGGCTCTCCCTGCTCCCTGTGCTGAACCCCGGTTGCCTCCGAGCCGTTGCCAAGCGGACCCCAGGGGACAGACACAGCGCAGAGCTGATCAATGCCAGCTCTGCAAAGGTCCCAGCCCAGTGCGAAGGAGGCCAGGCTACCAAGAGCCTGGGAGGGAGCGGTGAAGCAGGGAGCAAGGCAAAGAGCCGCAGTGTATCCAATATTGAGGGGAACAGATGACACTGACCCGCACTGCTGTCATCCCCTGGCACAGCGGAGCCAGGGGCCAGGGAGCAGCATGTTCCAGGGAGAAGCCAAGGAGGTGTCCGTGGTGGGAATCCTAAACGGGTGGTACCTAAACTAAAGAGTGGCCCCAGCTCAGGCGTGGATCTGACGGCACCGGGGTGATGGGGCAGGAGCCTGGGGAACCTCCTGAATCCAAGAGGGGATGGGGGTGCAGGCTGTGTGAGAGGCAGCCTGGCACAGCCCGGGACTCAGGAGAGATGGGTTCTACTGCCGTCTCCGGGGTGTGACCGTGGACAAGTCATTTTGCCTCGCTGTGCCTCAGTTTCCCCTCCCTTGCCCATTTAGACTGTAAGGTCTTTGAGGTGGGATCGTGTGTGTGCCCAGCGCCCAGCATGGTGGCACTCCCCTGGCAGCCAGTAGGAGTCGCAACACTCGGCACCCCGACAGGCAGTCATTTAATGAGGTGCCTGGTTGTGGATTTAGGGGCCTTGCTTTAGTCCGTCCCTGAGTTTGCTGTTCGTGGGCGAGTGCGGGGAGACTTGGAGCTTTCAGGCCCCAGCGCGAACTTACCACCTCTCTCTCTCTCCTTAGATGGACACCCTGGAGCCCATTGGAGACAGCATCAGTGGCATGGCCCGGTGCCCCTACGACCCCAAACATGCCAATGTCGCCCTCTTCACGGGTCAGTACTACCCGGCCTGCTCCCTGCTCTCGGGAGGGTGGGGGAGGGCATCTCTGCTTGGACTCAGAGTGATGAGCTCCCTGCTGGGAGCCTGCCTGGCTTGGGGGGCCAAATCCGGGGGGTCACTGGCTTTTTGATTTTTTCCTTCCTTCTTCCTTTTGTTCATTTTTTCTTTTGCTTTAGCTGTCTTCCTTTTGTCACTTTGTCCGTCTACTCCAATAAATACCCATTTATCTGTCTGTCTGTCTGTCTTGCAGTGGTGTTGTAGCCGTGTTGGTCCCAGGATATGAGAGAGACAAGGTGGGTGAGGTCATATCTTTTCTTGGACCAACGTCTGTTCGCGAAAGAGACGAGCTTTTGCGCTACACAGAGCTCGTCTTAGCTTGCTGCAGCTCGGAAGCGTCTCTTGCACCAACAGAAGTTGGTCCAATAAAAGATATCACGTCACCCACCTTTTCTCTCTCATTCTCTATCTATCTATCTATCTATCTATCTATCTATCTATCTATCCCCATATACTCCCTATATCTATCTATCTATTTATCTATCCCCATATAACCCCTCTATCTATCTATCTATCTACATACACACCCCAATATCTATCTATCACTCCAATATCTATCTATCTATCCCCATACACACCCCAATATCTATCACCCCAATATCTGTCTATATATCTAACTACATACACACCCCAGTATCTATCTATCACTCCAATATCTATCCCCATCCACCCCATCTATCTATCTATCCCCATACACACCCCAATATCTATCACCCCAATGTCTATCTATCTACATACACACCCCGATATCTATCACTCCATTATCTATCTATCTATCCCCATACACACCCCAATATCTATCTATCTATCACCATACACACCCCAATATCTATCACCCCAATGTCTATCTACATACACACCCCAATATCTATCTATCACTCCATTATCTATCTATCTATCTATCCCCATACACACACCCCAACATCTATCACCGCAATATCTATCTATCTATTCATTTCCTCTCTCTCCTTGGCAGGCGGGATGCTGTTCACGGCCACGGTGACGGATTTCCTGGCAATCGACACAGTGATCTACCGGAGCCTGGGGGACAGCCCCACTCTGCGCACCGTCAAGCATGACTCCAAGTGGTTCAAAGGTGGTTTCCCGTCCCCACAGAGGCCATTCCCAGTGGGGTGCGGGGAGAGGGAGAACATTCTCTGCTGGGGACCAAGCTGGATCTGATGTGGGGGTTCTGTTACCTGCTGCCTTAGAAAGTTTCTCAGCTTGGAGGCTCCTGGGGCAGCTCCCCCTATGCCACTCCCGCCAGGCCCTGTCTCAAGGCGAGGGTGCCCCCGTAGGGAACACGCGCTGCTGACTCTCATCAGGTTCCCCCCCTCTCTGCTTCCTGTAGCTAGGCCCTGACCCCGTTGTGTTCTCGCCCTTCTCCCACCAGAGCCCTACTTTGTCCACGCGGTGGAGTGGAAGAGCCACGTCTATTTCTTCTTCCGGGAGATCGCCATGGAGTTCAACTACCTGGAAAAGGTGAGGCACCCTTCCCGGGCTGCAGCCAGCGCTCTCCAGGGGCAGGGCCGCCCAGCCGGCGTCTGCTCTGCTCCTTCACTTCCCTAGGTGAAGTCTTGGGGACAAGCTAGGGTGGAGAATGGAGATCACAGGCCTTGGGAGCACATGGAGGACCGATGGTTCTGTGGGCAGTGGATGCTCCTGACCCGTCGATACTGATTTACAGGGCAAAGTACTGGGAGAATTGCCTTAGCTTCAAAGCAGCGCACGAAGGCTGCAGCTGGGCTCAGGATTCTATTGTGCAAGGCGCTGCGAAGACACAGGAGGAGACAGACCCTGCCCCAGCTGAGATCAGGGCCCCCACCGTGCAGGGCGCTGCACAGATACAGGGGGAAGACAGTTCCTGCCCCAAAGCACATACTGTGTAAGCGGGCGAGCCAGACAAAGGGTGGCAGGGAGGGAGAGGCACAGAGAGGGGAAGTGACTTGCCCGCGGTCACCCAGCTGGTCAGTGGCGCAGCAGGGAATGGGTCCCAAGTCTCCTAAGTCCCAGTCCCGTGCCCTGCTCCGCCCTGCTGTCTCTCCAACGGGGACCTAGCGCGGGTCTGTGGAGGCAGGTTCTGGGCAGAGGTGGAGGAGAGGCGGCAGCCTGGGAAGGTGGGGCGTTCGCACTGACTGGCCTGGGACCTGGGGATGGGCCGGACAGAAGATCCACCCACAGAAGCGTCTTCAGGCCAGGCTGTAACTGGGGTGGGGCACAGAGGCCGCTGCATGGGAGATAACCACAGTGTGTGCCACGCTACACCCCCCCAAAGCTCAATCCCTCTCTTCCCCCCTCCACGATCCTGCAGTGAAAGGGCTACTGACTAGCCAGGGGGGCGGGGGGTACAGCAGCTCCGGTGTGGGCAAGCGGGAAGACGGGTCATTGGCTGGGCTGGGAGGGCGGCAGGGGCGGGTGCCTCCTCCCCGTGACACCCTCGTCCCCGCGGCAGGTGGTGGTGTCCCGGGTGGCCCGGGTGTGTAAGAACGACATGGGCGGGTCGCAGCGCGTGCTGGAGAAGCAGTGGACGTCCTTCCTCAAGGCCCGGCTGAACTGCTCCGTGCCGGGGGACTCGCACTTCTACTTCAACGTCATCCAGTCGGTGACGGACATCCTGTACCTGGACGGGCGGCCCGTGGTGCTGGCGGTCTTCTCCACGCCCTCCAACAGGTCAGTCCTCTGCAGCCAAGGGGCAGGGAGGGGCCCCCGGCACCGTGTCCAGCTGGGGGGGTCTCTCCTCACTGCTCATTTCGCCCCCAGCTGATGTTCGCGCCCCCTTCCCAAAGGAGCAGGCATGTGCCCCAGCCAGCTTGGGGACCTGATCCTGCAGACTGCCTCGCAAAGCTCCCACAGGCTAGTGGATCTCAGCGTTGGGCCGATGGCTCCCACGGGACGTCTGCAGAGAACCCCGACGTGCTGACCAAATCGGGCACAGATCAGTCCGTCCCCCCCTTCTGAAATTCCACTTGCAGTCTCTGCACACGCACACACGTGCACACCCTCGCACGTGGGCCTGGGGGCCTGCACACGTGCACTTGTGCACACATCCTGCATGAGCCCTGAGGGCCAGATCCAGGTAGCTGAAGTCAGTGGGAGTCTCTGCATTCGTTCCACTCGGCTTTGGATCAGGGCTGCACGGACACCCGCACTGTTGTCCCCCCAGCCCTGCAGATTTTCCACGCAGCCTTGCTGAGAGGCCGCTGCGCCTCAGGGAAAACGCATGCACGCCCGGCTTTGGGCCTGATCCGGAGCTCAAAGACTCCCATTGCCTTGCCCTGGCCATGGATCAGGCCCATCGTGAGTTGCTCCTGGCACTTGGGCTCAGACTGTCCCTCCCATCCACCAGCCGTGCAACGGGCTTTGCGTGATTTAGGGGGTCATCGTGCATATTTCACACCCGGGGGGCTCAACTCCCGGCTCTGTCCCAGGTCCCACCACCACTCCACCGAGGCCCCCCCCCCGCCTCTTCCTGACCCCGCTCCACTCCCACCTTGCCTCTTCCTGCCCAATTCCACTCTCTCCCCTCAGCACACTGCATCCTCGCTCCCCCCCCCCCCCAGCCTCCTGCCTGCCGTGAAACCGCTGATTGCGGCGGGCAGGAGGGAGGGGGCGGCACTGATCGGCAGGGCCCGCCAGTGTGCGGGAGGCACTGGCGGGGGGGAACAGGGATAGAGGGGCTGCCGGTGGGTGCTCCCCACCTATCCGCTCCCTAGCCAAGCCCACTGGGGTCCTCCTGCCGCGTGGCACCATGGGAACCCACGGGGACGTCAGTTTCACCCGCGAGGGTCCATTCCATGGCTGGGATTATGTGCAAACCTGCGGGGGATGGCGGGGGAGAAAAATCCAGACGTGCCCCTTCTCCGGGGAGGCCAGGGCATCTCCCGTCACAGGCCCAGGAACATCCCTGACTGCTGCGGGCGATTGGTATGCGCTGCCTGTTGAGCCCAGGGCTAGGGGGCAAGGGCTGATTGTGCAGTGGGGGGTCCCGGCTCTTTGGGTCTGGCGGTAGCTTTGGTAACAAGTCTGCCATGGCGAGAGCCGCCCAGGGTGGGCAGTGGGTAGAGAATGGGTTTTTTTCTCTGTCTTTTGGCTGCTCTGAAGGCCTCCCTCCCCTGTCTGAGCCATGCAGTCTATCCCTTCCCCGCCCCCCACCCCGAGCCTTGGCAGTAGCCACCAAGAGGGGCAGGCAGCTCGGCCCCCTCCGGGATGTTAGCACCCTGAGCCATGCCAGCTGCAGAGACCTCCCCATCTCCTGCCGCCACATTGGTTAAGGTGCCAGGCACGGACGGGGCAGGCCAGGGGTCCCCCGAGGTGAGAGGATGCTGCGGTGTGGGTCTGACACAGCTTTGTGTGACTGGGAGCCAAGTAGCTGCTTTCAGATTGCTGTGCGGAGAACCTGGCCTGGGCTGGATCTGGATCCCAGACAGAACCCAGCCCAGGCTCCAGACTGGATCCCAGATGGAACCTGGCCCAGACTGGATCCCAAACAGAACCCAGCCCAGGCTCCAGACTGGATCCCACGGAACCTGGCCCAGACTGGATCCCAAACAGAACCCAGGCCAGACTGGATCCCAAACAGAACCCAGCCCAGGCTCCAGACTGGATCCCAGATGGAACCTGGCCCAGACTGGATCCCAAACAGAACCCAGCCCAGGCTCCAGACTGGATCCCAAACGGAACCCAGCCCAGACTGGATCCCAAACAGAACCCAGCCCAGGCTCCAGACAGGATTCCAAACAAATCTACATCAAGACAAATCCCATCCATAGCTCAACCGAAACTAGATCCCAAACAGAACCTGGCTCAGATCCGTAAGCAGATCTCACGCAAAACCAGACTCAGAAGCCAAACCAAATCTGAACGGAATCAAGCCCAGACACCAAACTAGATCCCAAACAGAACCCAACCCCAAATGGATCCCAAACAGAGCTGGGCCTAGACACCAAACCAGATCCCAAGCAGTACTAGATCCCAAACAGAACCCGACAAAGGATCAGCGCAGAGTCAAAGCGGAATTCAGCCCCAGCCCCAGACAAGAAACGTTGGGACACCCAAAAATATTCACCCAAGTCCTTAGCGAGCTGCTCAGCCCAGGCCCGTAATGTCCTCTGTGACCTTTGCAGGGGGGTCCCGTGCTGTGCAGGAGGAGTGTGGGAGTGGGTGCTGGGAGGCTGGGCCGGCGACATGGCTCTCATGGCCCTTGTGTCTCTGCAGCATCCCCGGCTCAGCGGTCTGCGCCTTCGACATGGCACAGGTGGCATCTGTCTTTGAGGGGCGCTTCCGGGAGCAGAAATCCCCCGAGTCCATCTGGACTCCCGTGCCAGAAGAGATGGTGCCGAAGCCGCGGTGAGTGGATGGCATGCACCCTGGGCAACGGCCTGTGTGTATCGCCAGGACCCCGCAGCGGGCTGGCTGCCAGGGCAGAGCACCCAGGCTTTGTGTGGGCAGACCAGGAGCGCTGGCCCAGCAGAGAGCGGGAATGTGGAGCGATGCCCATGCAGAGAGCATGGCCAATTATCAACCCTCTCCCACCCTGTGTCCTGGGGGTCCCTCTCCTCCCCTGCGTCCTGGGGGTCCTTCCACTTGCCCACCTTGGTCCTTGTGTCCTGGGTTGTCCCTCCCCTTCCCCATCCTCTGTCCTGGAGTGTCCTTCCCCCACCCTGGTCCCCATGTCCTGGGGTGTCCATCCTCTCCCTGACCCTGGGTCCTGAAATGTCACCCCTCCCAGCCCAAGTCCTGGGTTCCCACCCCATCCCCCACCATGGGCCCTGAGTCTTAGAGTGTCCCCCTCACCGCCCCCACCTCCAGTTCTAACTCAAGAGTCACCTGTGGCCCATGCAGTCAGATCGAGGGTTCGGGACCAGCCCCTGCCTGGAGGTTAGGGGGGCGACAGAGGGAACGATCCATTCATGATCCGTTGGTCACACCCCTGCTCAGGTAGGCAGGGCCGCCCCCCTGCCCCGGCTTCCTGCTCCCCCGGGCCACTGCTAGCAGCTGCACCCTCCGGGAGGGACACACAGGGGTGGGAGGGGTCAAGGTTTGCGGGCGAGAGGAAGTGGGGGGGTCTGTGCCACTCAGCCCTTGCCTCCCCCTCTGCCCCCAGGCCCGGGTGCTGCGCAGCCCCCGACATGCGCTATGACTCCTCCAGCTCCTTCCCGGACGAGATCCTCAACTTCGTGAAGACGCATCCCCTGATGGACGAGTCGGTGCCTTCCCTGGGCCACGCCCCGTGGATCATCCGCAGCATGACTCGGTGAGAAAACCCGCCCGCTCGGCCGTGCTTCCCCCTCCCTGGCGCCCGGGGGGGCCCAGGCCACACACACACCCCACCCCGCAGGAACAGGGGGAAAGCCAAGGAGCAACACACGCCTCGAGCCGCTGGCTCCCTGGAGGCCTGGCCTGGGTGCTCCCAGCCAGGAGCAAAGAGCCAAGAGGTGTGGCCGGACTGGTGTTTAGGGAGGGTGGAGTGAGTGTTAGGCAGGACTGGATTCCCCCTTCGTTCCCCTGTCTCAGCTGCCTGGAGCAGATTTAGGTTGGTCCTGGGGCCGGTTGTGTTCAACATCTTCATTAATGATCTGGAGGATGGGATGGATTGCACCCTCAGCAAGTTCGCGGATGCCACTAAGCTGCAGGGAGAGGTAGATACGCTGGAGGGTAGGGATAGCGTCCAGAGTGACCTAGACAAATTGGAGGATTGGGCCAAAAGAAATCTGATGAGGTTCTACAAGGACAAGTGCAGAATCCTGTGCTTAGGACAGAAGAATCCCATGAACTGCTACAGGCTGGGGACCGACTGGCTAAGCAGCAGTTCTGCAGAAAAGGACCTGGGGGTTACAGTGGACGAGAAGCCGGATATGAGTTTGCAGTGTGCCCGTGTTGCCAAGAAGGCTAACGGCATATTGGGCTGCATTAGTAGGAGCGTTGCCAACAGCTCGAGGGATGTGATTATTCCCCTCTATTCGGCACTGGTGAGGCCACATCTGGAGTATTGCGTCCAGTTTTGGGCCCCCCTCTACAGAAGGGATGTGGACAAATTGGAGAGTCCAGCGGAGCACAATGAAAATGATCAGGGGGTTGGGGCACATGACTTACGAGGAGAGGCTGAGGGAAATGGGGTTATTTAGTCGGCGGAAGAGAAGAGTGAGGGGGGATTTGATAGCAGCCTTCAGCTACCTGACGGGGGGTTCCAAAGAGGATGGAGCTCGGCTGTTCTCAGTGGTGGTGGGTGGCAGAACAAGGAGCAATGGTCTCAAGTTGCAGTGGGGGAGGTCTAGGTTGGCTATTAGGAAACAGTCTGTCACTAGGAGGGTGATGCAGCCCTGGAATGGGTTCCCTAGGGTGGTGGTGGAATCTCCATCCTTAGGGGTTTTTAAGGCCCGGCTTGACAAAGCCCTGGCTGGGATGATTTAGTTGGGGTTGGTCCTGCTTTGAGCAGGGGGTTGGACTAGATACCTCCTGAGGTTCCTTCCAACCCTGATCTCCTATGATTCTATGATTTTCCTTAGAAGGAGATAAACGATGCGAAGGGTGTGTGCACAGGTGTGTGTGCACGTGTGCACTTGCGAGTGTGCGAGTGTGTAAGTGCGTGTGAATGCATGCAACTGAGTGTGTATGTGCACATGGGCCCTTCTGAGGGGGTGTGTCCATGTGTATGTGTGCACTTTTGAGCGTGGACATGTGTGCATACATGTGAACTTGTGAGTGTGTCTACACTTGTGTGTGTGCGTGTGAACTTGTGAGTGTGTCTACACTTGTGTGTGGACATGCGCACTTGTGCGTGTGTGCAGTTTTGAGTGTGGGGACATGTATGCACATGGGTGTACACATGCCCTTGTGCGTCTATGCATGCTCTTGCGAATGTGTGTGCCGGTGTGTAAATGTGCATTTGTGAGGGGGTGGGTGTCACATGTGCACTCGTGGGTGTGTGCGCACATGTGCCTGTGCGAGGACTGAGGGCACCAAGAGGCTTGATACATCTTCTCAACTGTGCTGCCGAGATTGCCTCATTCTAATTAAATCTGCCTTAATTGCTGTTTTATGTGGAATTAATCAAGCATCACTCCCTGGCTCTCAAGCCAGAAGCTCCCATCCAGAGGCTCTGGGGGCTCCTGTTGATGGGCAGATGCATCACTCGCTGGGATTCGAGGCGTTGAGAGGGGAAATGCGGCGGGGTGTGGTGGGGAGTGTGCACCGCACGTCGGGGGGTGCATATGCGGGAAGCTGGGAGGACGGGGACAGGGACCAGTGCACGTGCCAGGGGGGCATGCGGTTGCCAGCCGGGCCCTGATGGCGCGCTGGCGGGAGGGAGCAGGAGGGGGTGGGGAGCGCAGTGCTTCCCAATCCTCACCCCATGGTACCAGCACTGAAAATGCAAAACAGCCGGAGTTCATTGGTGCTGATAATTACAGCTGTGATGAGACAACAGAAAACTTATTCTAATTGACCCTTTTGGGGGGGTGTGGGGGTGGGTAGGGACAAGGAGCTCTTGTTTAGCTGCAGCTTTCTGTAAAGGTTGTGATACCCACCAAAATCTCTTCCTCTCCTCTGCCTGGCCTTGGCTCGGCCTCTGGGGGCCTTTCTCGGGGGTCTGTCTGTCCATGGGTTCATGGGTCTGTCTGTCTATAGCTGTGTGGGTGTATGTTGCATAGCAAGGAAACCACTGAAGTGGTGCAGGGGTGTCTGTGCCCACACGTGATGTGCAAGTGTGTGAACATGTGGAAGCAGGGATGTCCCTGTGTGGAGAGGGATTGTGTCCAGAATGTAAGTAGAATCTGTGCATTTCTGCTCTGGATGTATGGTGCATGGGCTTCTGGAGTCTGTATGGATGCCGGGGGGGGGGGTGTAGGTGTGTGGGGGTGTGTACATGTGTGTATACCTTCTTGGACTGTTGTTTCTTCAGGTTCAGTTTGGGATCTGGGTGGGTTCTGATGGGGATCTGGGTTGGGTTCTGATGGGGATCTGGGTTGGGTTCTGGTTAGGATCTGGATGAAGTTCAGTTTGGGATGTGGGTGGGTTCTGATGGGGATCTGGGTGGGTTCTGATGGGGATCTGGGTTGGGTTCTGGTTAGGATCTGGATGAAGTTCAGTTTGGGATGTGGGTGGGTTCTGATGGGGATCTGGGTGGGTTCTGATGGGGATCTGGGTTGGGTTCTGGTTAGGATCTGGATGAAGTTCAGTTTGGGATGTGGGTGGGTTCTGATGGGGATCTGGGTGGGTTCTGATGGGGATCTGGGTTGGGTTCTGGTTAGGATCTGGATGAAGTTCAGTTTGGGATGTGGGTGGGTTCTGATGGGGATCTGGGTGGGTTCTGATGGGGATCTGGGTTGGGTTCTGGTTAGGATCTGGATGAAGTTCAGTTTGGGATGTGGGTGGGTTCTGATGGGGATGTGGGTGGGTTCTGACGGGGATCTGGGTTGGGTTCTGGTTGGGATCTGGATCAAGTTCAGTTTGGGATCTGGGTTGGGTTCTCATGGGGATCTGGGTGGATTCTGGTTGCGATGTGGGTTGGGTTTGGGTGGGGACGTAGATTTCCCATACACACTAGCAGGAGGGCCGTAAGTGGTAACTCTGCAGTTCTTTTCTAGCTACAGAGAGTCCGATCCACGCTAGGTGTGTTAACCCCGGGACACTATCCCATCTCCCCTTCCTCCTGCCTCACTCCCCCACATCTGATGGCATCACCTCTTCTCTGGGGCTTCTCCTGAACCTCAGCCATCATGAACAATAACGAGCAACCCCACTTCCACCCCACACTCTGCAGGTATCAGCTCCGTAAAATTGTGGTGGACACTGCGGCGGGGCCCTGGGGCAATTGCACCGTGGTCTTCCTGGGCTCCAACACTGGCACCATCCTCAAGTTCCTGATCAAGCCCAACATCAGTGCCAGCCGCTCAGCCATCAGCGCCGGGAGCCAGAGCCTGCTCCTGGAGGAGTTCGAGACCTACCACCCCGGCAGGTAGGCGGCTAGCGCTTTCGGAACAGTGGCACCCAGGGGCTGGGAATGAAGTTAAACAGGATGGAGGGGGTTTGGGGAACATGCAGTGGGCTTTGGGGACACAGAAATGCCAGTCAGAGAACAGGAAATGCCATGGGGGCGGGCATGGTGTAAGCACCTGGACGGATGGATCCGAGTCTCTGTGATACTAAGGTGAGTCCCTACGGCTTTCTCACAGCAGCAGGGAGTGTTGTTTGTGCCCACCTGGGGAAAGTCTCCCCAACTATCCAGAGTTACACTCCCCAGCTTCTACTCTTGTGGCACGGGAGTGCCCAGTCCCTTGCGTCTGGACACCCGCAGCGCACCCCAGGGTACTGGGTTCATCGTGGTTCTGCCCTCTCCTTAGCATGAGGCATGTGGACGTGTCTGTAGCAAACCCAAAGCGAAGTGTATTTCACAGAGCTTGAGACAGAGACTCAAAGAGCAGCAAGTACAAGGATTTGGAAACGTAAGGTTACAGGTACAACCCAATCTAGAGCCTATACTTATTAACAAGCTGCTTTCCTGTCTAACAAGGTATTTCTCACCCAAATGGTGAGTCCGTGCAGCACTTGTCCAGTCCAGAAAGCTGGGATCCACCTGGAGCTAGCGTGTCTCCTCCATAATGGATAAAATCTTGGGCCCTCTCTTCTCCTGCAGTTACAGACTCTTGTCTCTTGGCCCAGGGGGGGTCCCCTATTTTCTTGGGGTACTTGGGTCTTTGTAAATCCTCAGGCCTGCAGCTTAAACGGCAAACTCAGGGCGGCTGATTCAGTCCGCCACCTCGCCACTGGGGACGAGCTTCACTTCAAAGCTGATCTCCTCTGTGTTACGTCTCTCTCCAATGACTTCCTCTCCAAACATCTCACCCTGACCATGACGATCAGCTAGTTCTTAGCTTGCGGCAGAGACCCTGCATGACCCCCCCACCCTCCCATGGTGAACAAGTGAGACGATGGTGCGACGCGGGTACTAGACCTGCCTGGGCAGGTCTCTGTCACAGTCTCCCATGTAATTCTCAGGCCCTGGTGCAGAAGTTGGCTTCCGTGAGGGGGCGTCAGATTCACAGTGGCTCCCACACGCACTCTGAGTTCACGTTCCGTGTCCGCACAGGCCTGCCCCTGGCCCTCCACGTCCACCCAACGCAGGGTGTGATCAGTCCCCAGGTGTCAGGCCTCCCTGACAGTGATGCAGAGTGAATCCCGCCCCATGGTCCATCGGAGGACCTCCCCATCTCCTGCAGCACAAAAGGACCTCGGGTTCCTTGCCTGACTTGGCACCTTCTCAGAGGTGTGGGGAGGAGCGTGGGGCTTTGGTTCTGTTCTCTGTCTGTTGGGAAGGATGCCAAAGGTCCCTCCGCCCCATGCCCTTCTGGGGACCAGTCCCAGTTGCACGCTGGCCACCCCGCACAGTGGCAGCCCAGGGTCAGGGCGGGCAGGCTCTCCTCTGGGACATTGGGCGGACTGAGATTTCCCCTGGGTCTGTCTGCAGGTGCGGCCGAGACAACGAGGACGAAAGGAAGCTCTTGGGCATGGAGCTGGACAAAGCCACGGGGTCCTTGCTGCTGGCCTTCCCCCCGTGCGTGGTGAGGGTGCCCACTGCCCGATGCCAGCAGCACTCGGGCTGCATGAAGTGAGTTTCTCGTCCTCAGCTCGGGGGTTGTGAGTGGGCGGGGTTTGGGGTTGTGGGCGGGGCTTGGGGTCCGTAGAGCATCCTTCCCCCGCAACACACAACCCTCTCCCTGGTTTTGCATTGAAACCCCTGTCTCTCGTCCCCGCTGTCCCATGACTGTGGTTCTGGGGGGTGAGGGGCGAGTTCCTCTTGTAGGAGCCAAGCTGCCCCGCAAGTAATGCCATCCATCACACGTGGTGGGGCCCGAGGGCCGGTGCCCACGTCCTCACCTGCGACATTCCCCAGCCTCATTATCAGAGCCCGAGACACAATTATTCAGAACGTCTCGGCTTAATACCTGGCCCCTTCGGGAAGCTCCTGGCAAATTAAAGCTCTGGCTTCTAGGAAGGGACTGAGCTGAGGGCAGCATGTGATTTTTCCAGGACAACCACCGCTTTGTCCATCAGCTCCTGGGCTCGAGGGGGTCTCCAGGGGCATTCTGGGCCCCTTCCCTGCCGTCAGCTCCAGCGTGGCCACAGGCCAGCTGCCCACCTGAGCAGACGTGCCCTCCGTCCCCTGGAGTTGAGAGTCGACCGAGAGCTGAATGAAGCAGGGGACCTTATGTTAAAAATAGCACGTGACCATGAAAACTGGGACCCTAATGCAGACTTACTAGGGCACTGGATTGAGGTAATGCGGGCATTAATGCAGCCGCTTCCTGCCTTGGGCGTGCTGGACAGTGTAACCCCCATGTTCTTCTAATGGAGCTTTTCGGAGGTCATTATTTGGATGTGGCCCCATTGTGCCAGGCGCTGTGCATAGAGCGAGAGACGGTCCCTGCTCACAGACAACACAAAAGATGGGAAGGGAAACAGAGGAAGTGACTTGCCCCGGGCTCCCCCAGTAGCAGAGCTGGGACGAGAACCCAGGCGTCCTGAGGCCCTGCCCAGCTCCCCACCCACCAGCCCACGCTGCCTGCATACATGCCAGCCTGTGTTCCTTCGTTATTTAATAGTCAACACAGCTTCTTTGCCGCCCCGGATGCAGCATTCTCACGAGTCGCATCCAGGTTCTCAAAGACCCCATGAGCCAATTTCTTCGCCACGTGACCTTGCTGGCTCCAAGGGGCCTACACCAGGGATAGATTTGGCCCAGTAAACTGTCCCACCCTGACTATGGACTAGGCGCCCGCGATCCACCGTGCCAGGACGTGGACTTCTCTAACCAGCCCCCTTGCCTGCCGGGTTTCAGGAACTGCCTCGGGAGCCGGGACCCTTACTGCGGCTGGACCCCCGAGGGCTCCTGCATCTTCCTGGAAACCAACACCAGGTAATACTGGCCAGCGAGGACCCCTCCAGGGCTGGGGGTGGGGAGCCGTCTGGATGGGAGTTGGCTGCTGCAGGTGGTGCTGGGTTAACGGCCCTAAAGACCGGAGACCTGGGGCAACCCAGGCTGTGGGATGAGCCTCCGCCTCGCTGCCCTGCTACTCTGCCTCCACCCTGATCTGGTGGGGCCACCTCCCTGCGCCTTTGACCTCTCTGCTGAGCCAGCCAGCCTGGGGTACCACTGATTGCGCAGGTGGGGTTTATGCTGCGACCCTCCTAACAGCTGGGCTGAGAACCAGCAAACTCATCTCACGCCCAAGCCCCGTCAGACGGTAACGGCATGTGGTCCCCACCAGGCGGGGCGGGAATTCGGCGCCCAGGTGAGAGGTTTTGCCCAGACTTCTGCTGCCGAAAGAATCCCGGGATCTTCTTCCTCATGCAGCATCTCAGCCCTCGCCCTGCCGGAGACCCCGTGTCCCTGCCCCGTGCTAGGCGTCTGGGGATAAAGGAGAGATGCTCAAGAGGCCAGCAGCTCCTCGGGGTGTACTGGGGAGTAGCTCCCTCCTGGGGTGCTCCACGGACATAGGGCTGGACCAAGCCCCAGATTACGGAGAGGGGAGGGATTTGCCAGTGGGGCCTATTGAGACCCAGAACACGAATGGGGGACCATCCACCGAGCATCTCCCTTCCCCTGGGAGCCCTTTGCTCCCATCCGACCGTCTGCTGCTGCATTCCCCGGCCCAGCCCGTGCTGAGCACCCCCACCCCAAGGGTCGTGTCATTTCCATGTGGCGTCACTGGAGGAGGTTAGGGGGGTGGAGGATGGAATTCCCTCCCCTGCAGGAATCGGGCCAGGGCTGGCATCTGGCCTTGGCGCAGGAATGCCCCGGGGTCTGTAATGACCAGACTCGGTTCCACGTGTCAGCTGCCATGGGGCCCCCAGCAGCCCAGCCCGGGGCCCCCAGCACCCCCTGGCACAACCCTGGGGTCTGCACTGACTGCAGGGGTGAAGTGTCCCCTATTCAGCCAGCCTCCCTCCTATTCCCAGCCCCCGCCCCCAGCACTGTGCCCTGTATTGGCTGAGATGGGAGCATGCCCGCCCCTTAGCGCTCCGGGTTTGCTGTCTCCCACCCGAGTGCGGCCCCAGCCAGGCCCCGTTTGGTTCCCGGGGCAGGAAGCACACGGCCAGCAATGAGCTGGCAGCTGACCCCTCAGCATGGCATCCCGCCCCCGGGCAGCAGTCATGCTCAGGTCCCAGGGAGCACGGCAGCCTTGGCCCATTTCCTCCCTCTGACTGATCCCTTCCTTCCTTGTGGCCGTCCCGCAGGGCTGTGTTCGAACAGGACATCGCCGGAGGCAGCATCTCGCACCTCGGGGAGTGTGAGGGTAAGGGCTCGCTGGCGCAGGGGGCCGGGGTTGGGGGGAGCTGCCGTGGGGAAGCCTGCATGGCTGGCCTCCCAGCTGGCATCGGTGCGGGACTGCCGGGGGGGAACTCACGGGGTAGGACAAGCAGCTGGCCTGGGCAGGGCACTGCTGTGGGGAAGCTCAAACTGCCAGATCCCAGCTGGCACTGTGGTCCTGGTGTGGCCCTTTGGACTCTCTGATTGCTGGAAGCACCGGGCAAGCGCACGGTGCCAACGTGCCAGGCAGCCTGGCCTGTGCCCCGCGCCCCATACGCTCACCCGCTCCTCCCTCCCCCTAGGGCTGGTGACCGAGAGCTTCGTGGAGGAGCCAGACGGGCTGGTCTCCGTGAATCTGCTGGTGATCTCCTCCGTGGCTGCCTTCGTCATCGGGGCGGTGATCTCCGGCTTCAGCGTGTGCTGGTTCATCGGGCACCGGGACCGCAAGGAGCTGGCGCGCCGCAAGGACAAGGAGACCATCCTGTCGCACAGCGAGTCGGTGGTGAGCGTCAGCCGGCTGGGCGAGCGCCGTGCCCGCGGGGGCCCGCCCGAGAACCTCCTGGCCCCGCTGATGCAGAACGGCTGGCCCAAGGGGCTCATCAAGGTCAGCCAGCACGACCTGGACTCGGGGGTGCTGCCCACCCCCGAGCAGACCCCCCTGCAGCAGAAGCGCTGCCCCGGCAACCTCAAGAACTGCAGCTGGGAGCAGAGCCACAATCTCATCAACGCCTCCATCCGCGAGCCGCCCTGCGCGGGCTCCTCCGTCATCCTCCTGCACTCCGGCCGCGCCCAGGCGCCCCACCACCTCCGGGCCGGGCGCGCCATCCCCATCTGCCACTCCAGGCTCATGGACCAAGAGCTGGAGGACGAGGCGAGCGACTCCTCCACGGACATGCGCTACCTGCCGGTGAGCGGGGGCCGGGAGCACGGCGAGGGGCCGAGGGCCCAGCAGCAGCCGCCCGCCTCCCACCGGCCCGGCTTGGGCAGGAGCTCGTGCGGCGAGTTCCCCGTCACGCCGCACGACAGCCCGGACCGGCGCCGGGTGGTGTCGGCACCGAGCGGGCAGGCCGGGGACTACGCCGACGGCAGCCACTGGAAACCCGACAAGCTGAACTTCAACAGCAACAACGCGGCCAGCAAGGCGGCCGCCCGCCTCAAGAGGAACCACACGTTCAACAGCGCAGAGAACCCAGGGGTGTACAGCCGGCACGCCGGGCCCCCGCGGGCCCCCACGCTAGGCAGCCAGCACACCCTCACGGACCTCAGCCACCTCCTCAAGTACAGCATCGAGCGGACTCCCTCCGTCAAATAGGAGCCGGCCGGGGAGAGGGTGTGGTTTGGTTTTATAGCCTCCTCTTGGGGGCGGGGTTTCAGTGGAGGGGGCGGAGCATAGGGAGCCTCGCTCCCATCCAGGGGGAGACGCCTCAGACCCAGGTGTCTCCAGCAAATGACTGTAGGGGGCGCCAGAGAGGAGCCGGTTGTGGGGCCGGGGCGGGGTCTCCGCGTTTGCTCTGGCAGCTGGTGCTTCCTCACTGGACTCTTCTCCCCTTACCTGCCCACTCGCTCCTTCTTTTCGGTGGGATCTAGGCAGGATTGGGGCCCCTCCAAGCAGGATTTCATCATCACCCTAGATATAACAAAGCAGCCATGAGGGGATGGAAGGCAGCTGGCTGGAAAAGGCCCCAGTGAACCTGGGGTTCCCCCCACCCCACCTGGCTCGTCACTTCCTCGTTTTTGTACTGTAAATGGTGGGGGTGTGAGATCTTTTAATGAGTGGGTGACTTGCTCCTTGACACCCCTGGCGCAGAGCGGCCTCCCCAGGATCTCAGAGCTCTCCGCTCTCCTTTTGGGAGGGGCCAAAGCCAGAGTTCCCCTCTGGTCCCCCCCGTCTGACACTGCCAGGTCCCTGCCAGTGCCCAAAGTCCCCCTCTGCCTCTTGCTGGGAGGGCACAGGGCCTGGGTTTCCCTTCTGGCCTCACCTGGCAAGGGCTGGGCCCGTTCCTATGCGTGTGGTGGGCAGCGCCCCTTCCGCCCCATGCTGGCAGGGATGGCACTGGGTGCAGCGCCCCCGCTGCCCTGCACTGGCAGGGAGCAAGACCCCCTCTGTCTGTCCCAGGACAGGGCTTCTGTTGCGTGGTCCGGAAGGTCTGCGACCTCCAGTGAATCAGGCCTGTTGGCTTCCCGGCCAGCCCAGCTAGGACTGGGATCTGGTGTGATGCCCGTGGGCGCTCCACTGGTGGACCGGCAGAGAGAGGGGGCCGGGGGTGGGGTGGGGGGGATGTTCCCTTTCCGCCTGGCTGGGGCCAATCTGTCCTGGCTCCCCGATGGCCTGTCCAGCTACCGCGCTGCAGAGAGAACAGCACTTTACCCGTCACCCCGGGAAGCCCTGCCGGGCTCACGCCAGCGGGTGGCATTGGGCTGACGCTGCAGCAGGGTTACCGCTGCGCTCCCCGGAACCACCCATCCTCCTTCCCTACGGCATTTCCTGATACTGCCCCCCAGCCGCCTCCCGGCCCTCCCCTGGGCTGTTCTCCCCACGGCCCATTTCGTGCACTCCCGAGTGCAGGGCGGGCACTGGTCCCTGGCAGGGCGGGGGGCACAGCTCACTCGGCCGGGGCAGGCGGGGCACGCGCTGCCGGGCAAGGCCAAGCAGCCCGCACGAGGCCCCTCTGAAATGTCTGACGAAACAGTTCCCCGGCTGCCTCCCCCGCGGCTCCATCGCCCCCGTGCCTTGATGCAGTCGGTCACACGCCGCCCGATTTCCGGCAGGAGCCCTTCGCGCGGGGGGGGCAGAGGATTGGCACAAACGTAGCCTTAGGGATGGTGGAGTCCCCCAGGCTGGGGGGGGGCTGGGGGGGCGTATGTCTCTGGAACAATAGGAAGCACAATTTTTCTGTCGTTGTTTTAAACCCGTTCAGGGGCTGGTTTTCTACCGACCACCAGGCGGGAAGGGGCCCCGGGGGTGTGGCTTGCTCTGGCTTGGCGCGGATTCCACCAGGACTTCCAGGATGGGATCTTGGCCTGTTTGTATTTTTATTTCATTGTGGGGGGAGGGAGGAGGTGGCCTTTCTTTTTCTTTCCTTTCCTCTGTCACAAATTGCACAATCCCTCCAGCGCGGAGGTGTCTCTCGGGCCAGGGGTCAGGAGTGTCTCCGGCTGGGGCAGGGCAGCGGGTGGGGTGTTGCCCCTGCTGGTCCCCTCCCAGGGCCTAGCTCTGCCCACCTGCGGCCAGGCAGGGAAGGGGCTCTCCGGGAAGTCTGGCTCCTGCCCCCCCCCCACTCCCCCAAAGCACAGATTGGAGCCTAGCTGCTGGCACGATCCCGGAGGCGGTGCGGCGCTTGCGGGCCCGGGGAGCGGGCCATAACACGGGCATGCGTCGGCCTGTCTGTATGCATGCCTGGCGCTGCCCCCCGCGGGCACGCAGCCAGCCTCTCGGGGCCTGAGCTGCGGCTTGCAGGGGCGCCTCCAGCTCTCATCTTCCCCAAGGTCTTGGCGGGAGGCTCAGAGCTGGGGGTGTGGGACCAGCTCTCGTCTACACTCGCTCCTGGTGGCGGCTAAGCCGGTGCAGCTCCCCAGGCAGGTGGGGACCGGTGAAGGTTGCGGGGCATGGGGCTGGTTCAGATGGTCGCCCCAATGCTCAGCTGCTTCTCCCAGCCTCTCTGGGGGGTGCAAAGTCCATGGGGAGAGTGGGGGGAGGATTCACTTGCTCCCCAAGTACGCTGCACCCCACTCAGACCACAGAGCTGACAGGGATGGCTTCCCCTGCTGCATTTCGGCACGTACAGCCACAAGCACAAAAGCCACTGAAACGAGGTCCCCAGCCCCCTTGGGGCCGCAGGGTCTGGGCTAGGGGCGGGAGCCGGGTTCTTGACCTCTCCGAGCCTGTTAGCTGGAGCATTGGGTCCAGGGTCAGATCCTGCTGCTGGGGGCGGCCTTGCTGGTCCCAAATGAAGAGGCTTTGCCTGGGGGCTGGACCCTCTGCCCACCCCAGTGAAGGGGAAGGACTGGCAGTGTGGGGCCAGGGCAAGGAAAGACACCTGAAGGAGGTGGTGACCGCCTTGGTGCTGGATGGGAAGTGGGGAGAGGCAGCAAAAGGTGCTCGCGGGGCTGGGGAAGGTAATGTGGGAGCAGCTGCCCCCCTCCCTAGAGCTGGCCTGCAGCCTGCCCCCCTACCCACACACACTTGGCCTTCTCCACCAGGGTTGGCAAAGCACAGCTCTCGCCTGGCACCGTCTTGGGGCTGGAGCACCAGGCGAATGGGAGCTGCTGGGGGCTGGGCACTTTGTGCGAATTTAGCCACTTCCTTTAGGTGCCTGAATGGGAGCTGAGCTCTTGTGACCATCAAGCCAAAGGGGCCTGCAGCCCCGTGGGTGTGGTGTGTACCACGCACCGGCTGCAGCCCCGTGGGTGCAGCGTGTACCATGCCCGGGCTGCAGCCCCGTGGGTGTGGCGTGTACCACGCCCGGGCTGCCAGCCCGGTTAGCCCGCATCTGGACGGATCCTGCCCACACGCTGCCCAGGCCAGCTTAAAAAGGCAGCCAAAGCTCTGGGAAGATGGAGACTGCTCAGCAGGGCTTCTGCCCCGGCCCGCTGCAGATCCTGGGCCCCGCCAGCCGGGCTCCTGCTTTCCCAAGGGAGGCTGGGGGGCTGGATCCCCACCCTGGGGAGTTTGACGAGGGAGCAGAACCAGGCCTGGGGGAAGAGGGGAGGGGACCGGACCGTGGCGACGTGGAGGGTGGCAAGACAGCTGTGATGGGCTCCGCAGAGAGGGGCAGGCGTCTCTTACTGCCCCCAGGGGAAGCTGGGCCGCCCGCTACCCACCACTGTAAATAAGGTGTGCGAGGCATGCAGCCCTCAAGGAGACACCCCACTGCCAAGCGAGTGGTCAGTACGATGCAAGTTCTCTTGTGACCTGTACCCCCCTGTGACCTTTCTCCTTTGAACCCACACAGCCCATGCATGCTACAGCAGTAAACTCTTCTCTGTATAACTCTGGAGTTCCCCCTGCCAATAAAGTTCTGTTCACAAGACTGGACCCCTCTGCCCCACACCCACGCCCACTTTCTTTTCTCGCTTTCGTTGGCCCCGGGGGTTCCCCAAGGGTGGGAGGAGGGGATCCACAAAGAACCAGGTTGTGGCTTATCCAGTTCTGGGATTAATCCAGTGGGAAATGCCCCTGGTACCTCGTCCTTGCCATCTGTGCCAGCTTGACTTTGCCATGGCCAGTGGGGCTGAGATCTGCCGTGACTTAAAGGGAGTTTGCAGCGGAGCACCTGAGAGCAGCGACTAAAGCACTGAATGCAGGGCCAGGGGAAGATCCCCCCTGCACCCCTGATGTGATGCCCCATCCATACGGACAATCCCGCCCACAGGGCAGAGCAAGTGCCAGCTTTCCCCTACCCCCTTCACTGGGGGCAGCGTGTTTCCTTCAGGCCTCTGCTACTCCAGGCGCAGCCAGCCGTGCTGGTGGACAATCTCCTGACTAGCTAGCCTCGGGGCAGCTGGCTTGGTCCATGGAAGCTCCTGAACGGCATCGATATTGGATGGTTGGTTGCTCGCTATTAGCCCAGAGGGGGTGCGAGCCAGCAACCTGGAGGTGACGCACCCCATCCAGCCCTGTGCACTTAACACTGGCTTCAGATAGGTGCCCAGTTGCTGCGGGCATGGGAAGGATGTGGATTTCAGTCCTGCCTCTGCCACATACCAGCTGTGGGTCCTTGGCCAAGTCACTTCTGCCCAGAACTCCAAAGGAAGTTAGGCAGCGTAAGCCCTTTGGGGATCTGAGCCATCCCGGCCCTGAGCCTGTGAAAGAGGGATAGAGACTCTCACAAGGGCTTGGCAATGGCTGGCCAGCAAGCGTCTGGGTCGGAGCTGAGTGGTAGGAATGACCATAGTCCTCTCCTCTCGGGGCAGAATGGCCTCGGTCATACCAGCTGAGCTAGCTTGAAAACTATGGCCTGGAGCCTGCAACCCTTGCTGGCTGCAGTGTTCCCAGCCCCATGGCATTCAGCGGGGTCTGTGTGCGTCCGCTCACCAGCTGCCTGAGCACTGCACAGCCTAGACACAAAGACTCCTGCTTTACTGAGCTCAGTGGGAGTTGGGTGCCTAACTCCCTTAAGTATCAGGGGGTAGCTATGTTAATCTGTGTCCACAAAAACAACGAGGAGTCCGGTGGCACCTTAAAGACTAACAGATTTATTTGGGCATAAGCTTTCATGGGGAAAAAACCCACTTCTTCCCATGCAACATCAGAAGAAGTGGGGCTTTTTCCCCGTGAAAGCTTATGCCCAAATAAATCTGTTGGTCTTTAAGGTGCCACCTAACTCCCTTAGGCTGCACGGACAATCTCAGCCCAGCTCCTGGTGCCGTGTGAACGGAGCTGGCTGCTTAGAGGCCCTGTGTGCTCCTGCCTGATGCCGTTGGTAAGCAGGGCAGGAGATGAGCGCAGCACGTAAAGCCAAAGGCTAAGGAGCCGAGTCTCCAAGCACCAAATGCTGCCAAGTAATGCCAGTTGGGTCAGGCCCCGCGGGACCGTTACGAGCCTCCCATCTGATCCCCTGCAGAGCACAGGCCAGAGCACCTTCCCTAGTGAGCCCTGCAGTCAGCCCGTAGCTTGGGGTTGAGCTGGCACGTTTGGCTGGTTGTTTCGAATGTTGTCGTGGTGGCAGCCGGGCAGTTTTGACAATTGGGCTGCCACGGTGACTTCCGATGCCGAGTCTGTGCAGCCTGCTGCCCTGCCTGGAGCGCACAGCCCTTCCGGCCAGCGGGTCGGGTAAGCCGGCCTTTCCCAAGACCCTGCTAATGGAAGGGCACCGGCTAAGCTACAGGCAGAGGAGAGGGCTAGTGAGGTGTTTGGCATACAAATGGAAGGACAGCCCCGTTTTATTGGGCCTAACTCACCTGCAGACCTGGCTGCAGGTTGAGTCTTTCGCCCTTCCCAGCGAAGCCTTTCGTTTGAAGAAGAGTGAGCCCGTTTTAGAAGCACAGGGAGGCGCTCTGGCCGTGCGGTCACTTGCGCGGTGCCGCTAGGAGGCAGTGAGGGCTAGTGGATAGAGCACCAGGCTGGTAGCCTTGTCACCGGTGCCGGGCTCTGCCATTGACCTGCTGTCCCTGGCCCTTCCTCGCTCTGTGTGTTTGCTTCTCACCCTCGGGCTCTCTTGGCTGGTGAGACTGCGAGCTCTTTGGAGTAGGAACCAGCTCTCGCTATGGTCTGTACAGTGCCTAGCACAGCAGCGGCTTGAGCTCATCTGGGGCCTCTCGGAGCTCCTGTCATACGACACATAGCAAACACTAGCCTCCAGTACGTGGCTAGTGGCCAGCACGCCCAAGGTGTGTACATAATGGCTGGCGAATACACACCCTAGCTGGCCCTTCTTGCTTACTATGGGCCTCATGCTGCATTTGCTAAGGCATGACTGTCACAGAGTCCCCGGGCGATGCTCTGGAAGTGCTCCCCACGAAGCCAGTCAGGACTCTGGGGAAGTCTCTTTTCTGTGAGCAGCCTGTCTGCAGGACACCCAGCTCACACGGCTTCCACCTTCCTGGGTCTGACCTCGGACCATTCAGCATCCTCTGCCCCTCCGTGCGCTTCCCCCGCTCAGGCAGGGCTCCTGGGGAAGCCAGAGGGTCCTGCACCCCAACTCCGCAGTCAGACGGGACTCTCAGCCAGCCAGTAAAACAGAGGTTTATTAGACGACAGGAACATGGTCTAACACAGAGCTTGTAGGTGCAGAGAACTGGACCCCTCAGCTGGATCCATTTTGGGGGGCAGTGAGCCAGACAACCACGTCTGCCCTTCACTCCATGTCTCCAGCCAGCCCCAAACTGAAATTCCCTCCAGCCCCTCCTCCTCTGGGCTTTGTCCCTTTCCTGGGCCAGGAGGGCACCTGATTCCTTTGTTCTCCAACCCTTTAGCTCTCACCTTGCAGGGGGGAAGGGCCCAGGCCATCAGTTGCCAGGAAACAAGGGTGTCGGCCATTCTCTGTGTCCAGACCCCTGCACACACCTGCCCTCTAGGGCTCTGCAATGATCATACACCCTTATCTCACCCCCTAGATACTTAAGAACTGCATAGGGGAAACTGAGGCACCCCCACACTATTCAGAGGAAACATTAAGGACAGTCCCGCTTCATCACAATGACATGAAACAAATGCATTGTCCGTCACTTTCTCATCATCTGTGCCCCCCGGCCTTGCTTTCCTTGCCTCTGAAATGCAGCCACCTCTGCGGTGGAGCGCACCAGCCCTGGCGCAGCTCCCAGCAGTGCCGCAGCCCAGGAGGCAAGGTGGCATGTGCAGGCCTGGCAGCATTTGCGGTTGATTTTTTCTAATTGCAACAGATAATATTGACGTTTCTTTTTAAGCAGGTTTTTATCCATTTAAATGGTCACAGCTGTGCAAAATTATGAGTTTTAAGCATTTTTTTTCCGTCACTTTAAACGTCCACAGTTGTGGGAAATCAGGGGTGAGGGAGTTGGACAATAATTGTTTTAAGGCCGGTAGATATTCAGATCCAGAAAGTTAAAGCTACCTAAATAGCAGCCCCTCTGGCCAGCATTACAACATGATTCATACATATAAAGGTGGGACCCCAGTAAGGTGTCAAACTCCATTTTCCCAGCTCTCCATTTCAATTATCATCCAGGGCGCTGTCGGTGCGTGAGTGTCCTGTGAAATCCATGTTTACTGCCATTTACCAATAAAAACCTCAGCCTTCCAAGCCGAGGTAGGAGAGATCAAACTGGACCAGCAGGCAAGCTGTAATTACCGACACTGGAATTTGTCCAAGACATTGGGGTTAACATGCCTGCTTTTACAAGAGGTGCTGGAGGATCTTTAATGACCGCAGGCGTTCAGGACCTTGGGTTTGCAGGACTCATCCCTGAGACAACACTTCCAGTGGCAGGGTGCCTCCTGGCCTCATTAGCTCAGTGCTACCACAGAGAGTACAACGCTACTTACCAGATTTCCACCACCGTCTCCTGCAGCATGCTCCAAGGTCTGCCTGCTAAATGCTGGCCAGGCCTGACCCTACTTAGTATGGGAAGGACTGATGAGCACAGAGCCAGAGGGGTTATGACTCATTTGAAGGTAAGCAGGGTAGTCCCTGAATGAAGCCTAAGCTTAGACAAAAAGGCTGTGGGTGTGTGTGTCTGTGGGTGTGGGTACGAATGCCTCTGTGTGTGTGTGTCCGTGTGCATACGTGTGTGGGTCCACATGTGTTTACGTGGATGCATGCATATGTGTGACGTGCATGTGTGTTTGTGTTTGGTTGCGTGCATACCTGTGTGTGAATGCATGTGCGTTTGTGTGGCTACGTACAGATCCCCGTGGCTCAGTCCAACGCTGGCTGGATCTGTACTGGCAGCCGCAAACGGGTCTGTAGCCTACCCCGTAAGGGTGACCCTGGGGCAGGAGGCCTAGGAACCAGTCCCACACAATAAGGCTCAGCGTGGCAGATGGTACTTGTGGCCCACAGGGGTCATTTCACCTCCACAGAACAAGCCTGTACCTGACCGGTGCCGACATAACTCACAAGCCGCATTAGCTTCCACCTTCCGACCACATCTTCCCCCCCCAAGACCTGCCTTCTGAACAAACACGTAAAACGCACAGAGCCGGGGAAGTGATTTGCCTGCGTGAGAGGCTTTAGCGAAGTGTTTGAGTCAATCTGGCAGCCAGGGTGAGCCTGAAAACAGAACTGGTCGGGAAACATATGCCCCCCTTCAGCCTGCATGCCTGGGCAGTCCAGCCACATGCAAATGGAGACCTGGGCTTGTAGGGATGTGGCCACAGCCCCAGCCTTTCCGGCATCGCCAGCACGGGCCTGGGGGCAGATGTCAGCTTTGCCACTGGCTGGCTCCATGATCAAACGCCTTCTCTAGGCTGACGCCCTGATCGGCCATGCGAGGCAGCCTTACGAAGAGCCTCACGTGCCAGAGGCCTCCTGCCACGCGTGGGGATCAGCAGGGAAAAGACAAAACTGGGGCTTTTTCAGCAAAGCCATCAAGCCCACCTTGGTATTGTAGAGCCAATGGGTCTGATCTGGCTCCCATTGCTCCAGCTGGGAGCCAGGAGTAACTCAGGGCAGGCTAAGGATGGACTCTAGGGTGAAAGGGGTGTAAATGAGATCAGAATCAGGCCCAATTAAAGGGAACGTGGTCTAGATCACTCTCCCCCAGACCCCGTAAGATCTATATTAGCCTCCTCCTTCAAGCTCACCTGCCTATCTTGGGTACTTATATGGAGCCCATCATTGTACCATCTGGGTAGCTCAGTCTGTATTGACCCTCACAAAGGTAAGTGACTCACCCAAGGTCACACAGGGAGCCTGTGGCAGAGGGAATTGAACAGAGGTGCTAGTGGCACGGTCTCTCTCTGCCAGTCTATTTTACAGGAGCAAACCCTAGGCACAATTAAAAGGCCCCTGAGCCAAGTCAATTGGCAGTATTGCCTAGTGGAGACAGCACTAGCCTAGTACTCAGAAGACCTGGGTTCTAGTCCTGGCTCTGTTGCTGGCCTGTGGGTGACCGTGAGCAAGTCATTTTGCTGCTTAGTGCCTCAGTTTCCCCATCTGTAAAATGGGTATAATGCCCCTGACTTCCTTTGTGAAGTGCTTTGAGATCCATTAGTGGAAAAGTAGGCACTCTGGATTAGGCCTTAAATGCAGACAGGGGACAAAGCCCCTGATGCAGCACAATGCATACAGTAGCTAGAAATTCTTTCTTGCCCATGGCTGCAGAGCAGAACTAGGGCATTTCTCTCTACTAATCAATACCATCAAAGCGACGCTGAGCTGCTAGACTCATCTTATAAGCGCTACATGCTCCTTCCACCACAAAGCCGGAGGAGATCAAAGGCGGAAATTCATGAAAAACACACTTCGCTCGCATGCGACGTAGCTCCCCGTCTTAAATAACACTGACACTAGGACCCGAACAGTCCCAGGGAGAAATGGAGAATGTTCAAACGCGCCACCCGAGCCCTAAAAACGGCAACCAGAACACAGCCTCTGGGAAGAGCAGATTTAACCCAGGGAGGGGCTAGATTGCGATAGATCCCTGCACCGTCACTTTGCTCCGGCAAATTGGCTTGCTGACATGAATTAGGCAAGGCAGAAGCCAGCCCAGAGGCAGCGAAGGCAAGCTGGGAAGTCAGCCTGGGAGATGTAAGATCCACCAGAAACCCAGTAAGGAATGATTTGTCAAACCAAGGGCTCTCCCATGCCAAAGCTGGAAAGACAGAGGCAGCACGGGTCTGGGAGATGTGCAAGTGGAGGCGGAATTAGCTTCCTGAGACGGGGCAGCCAGCCAACGGATTAAGTGAACACTCATACCACACGGGCATAGCCTGGAAAGCAGGGCAAGCACAAAGGCCTCGCCTGCAAACAGACATGATTGAGCTTTGGTAGCCCCCTGTCATGCCAGTAAAGTTTATTGAATGTAACTGACATGAAATTGACCATGATACTGCAAACCTGCATATGCTCACCTTGCTACGCTTGGCTGTATTGGGGGCGGGGGATGTGTGCACGTGCATTCACATCCATTCACAGAATTAAACTGAACCACAATACATTTACAGGTGATAGAAGGGAATACAATTTATTTTACACAAATCATAGATAACCTGTGGAACTCCATGCCACAAGAGCGCACTAAGGCCAAGAGATTATTATGATACAATCAAGGATTAGGTATTTCTGGGCAATGAGAGCATCCACAGTCATAGCAGGGAAAATTAAAAAGGCGTATTAAGGGATATAAACCCCCATGCTTCAGGGTAAAACCCAACCCCTCACTGATAGGGGTCAGGAAGGAACTTCCCTGGTGGGTAGGTTACTCTGTAATTATTCCTTGTGGGGACTCTGAGGCACCTCACACCCAGAGACTCAATTCACTGGTGGTCCAACAACTCCTGCGATCCTAGTGATCAGTTTACCTTTTCAGGGCTACCTTCCCAAGGAAAATGGCTCGGAACTTAGACTAAACTTTCCAAGCTTGGAGATTTAAAACTAGGACTTTGGCTCCATAGTTGGGTACTTTCACAGGCACACTTAGGTGCTTAAAACTGGATGAAAGGGCCTGACTCCAGGCTCATTTGAAAGCCATTGGCCTTTGTGAATGCCAGCGAAAGCTGAGCTTCCTTTGCATTTCTAATTCCCTTGAGCGATGTGAGGGCCATGCAAATGTGTGGGGCACTCTGCCTGGGGGAGCCTGCCGTGCACAGTGGGCTGCCTTTGTTCTGACCAGCGGTGGGTTGTGTTTGTTTTAGTGGGTACTTGCTGGTGAAGGTAGGTCAGGGCAGCACCAGGAGAGTAGGTGGGCGCGAGTGTGTCTGGACTAGTGTCTTTGCTGATGGCTGCACGCCCCTGTGACATCGCACATAAGGGCACGCACAGGGAAGGTCATACGCATGTTGGGAAGGGAGACAGCAGGAGACTGGGGGGGGGAGTGGGGGAGGCAGAAAAACAGACTAACACGGCTGCTACTCTGAAACCTTCCCACAACAGTGAAGGCGACAGGATTACTTGTAACCATTTCCCATGGCCAGACAATGCCGGGCGGGAGACGAAAAGAGATTAGGGTGAACGGTGGCCAGCAGCGTACTCTAGAGACAAATGTAATCAGCTCTTCATTTTTGTACTTGCCATGCTGGCAATGAGCGCTACCGAAAAGCGATAGCTAGACAGACAGATAGGAAAGAGATCTGAGAGCGAGCCGAAAGGAGCGAGCGAGAGACACTGGATACACTGAACGCATCCGATGAAGTGAGCTGTAGCTCACGAAAGCTCATGCTCAAATAAATTGGTTAGTCTCTAAGGTGCCACAAGTCCTCCTGTTCTTTTTGCGGCTACAGACTAACACGGCGGCTCCTCTGAAACTGGATACAGAGAACGCGAACCAGCTAGCAAGAGTGGGAGACGATAGATGGAGGGCAAGCGCAGGAGCGAGCGCGAGCCTATCAGATTGCATTTGCATTAGAAAAGCGTCTCGAGTTTTTTAGGCAACAAATTAGCGGGTTGCAGACGGAACGAGGCACAAGGAGAAAGATACAGCCCCCCTCGCGCACACGCACATGCTCCTTTAACGGGGAGCGGGCGGGAGGACACTAAATGACCCAGTAGGGCAGCTTTGAGCTTGCACTAACAGATGGTGAGAAATAATACAACCTAATATATGCATCGCGGCAGGCTGGGGCTTAATAAAAACCTTCTCGGAATCTGCCTGCTCCCCGCCTCTTGCTCGCGTAATGAATTCCTTCAGTGTCCAATTTGCAGCCGCCGCCTGCCACGACTCATTAGAAAACAGAGACGCTGGCCCGGGTTTTAGTGGCTACACCAGCAGCAGCCCCGGAAGCAGCCGGCTTCACCTGCAGAACCCAGGCGGGAGCGGGAAGGCGCTCGGCCCGCCCCTGGCTCGGCTGGCCCGATGCTCCACTGGGCACGGGGGTAGCGGTTGCCACACCACTGGCCCTGGCCCTGCCTGCTGATCGTTTCCAGGGAGAGGGGCGCGTCTGGGTGCTGGCAAACAGGCCGCGGCCCCCTCCTGGGAAAGAGGCGTCGAGGGCGCAAGCAAGCTGGGGCAAGGCTTGACTCATAGACTATCAGAGTTGGAAGAGACCTCAGGAGGTCATCTAGTCCAACCCCCTGCTCAAAGCAGGGCTAATCCCCAATTTTTTTTTTGCCCCAGATCCCTAAATGGCCCCCTCAAGGATTGAACTCACAACCCTGGGTTTAGCAGGCCAATGCTCAAACCACTGAGCTATCGACGTGAGTGAAATGTGCGTGCAGCCTAGAAACATGCACCGCAGGCTCCGAAGCCGGGGGGGTGCTAAGGACGGATCCTCTGGGCTTCTTTTAACCAGGGCTCTGGGAGTCAGGCACACTGCCTCAGTACTGGGGCTCGTGCAGGAGCTGCATGAATCCACCCGAAAGGCGCCTGGAGCCCCAGGCTCCAGCCAGGCCTGCGGGAGCAGCCGCCTGACAATAAATTTTGGGTGAGCCTGAGCCAGCTTCCCAGCGGGCCTGGGCCTGGTATTTCGTGGTCCTGTTCCCAGGGCCTGTAAGTTCTTCCTCTGGGTCTGTTACCCCCGAGGGAGCCGCTGCCCATGCCAGTGCCTCTCAGAGCCCCCCCCACCCACCCCCGCCAGCCTGCCACCTTGCCCCCTCCAATGAGGCCTATCAGTGACCCTTACGGTCCTGGAGCCAGCCCCCAGCACACGCACACAGAATCAGAGCCTCCAGGCTGCCCAGTGGCTCTGTCGCCACCTCCAGGCAGCGGTGACCTGGAGCCGGTTGTTTAGGAACCGGTTGTCCCTCGCCGAGGCGGAGCAGAGGGGAGCTGCCCCAGCTGATTCACAGGAAGCCGGGGGGCGGAGAAGCAGAGCGGGGCGGCGCCTTCAGGGGAGGAGGTGGAGGCGGAGCGAAGGTGAGCTGGGGCGGGGCGGGGAGCTGCCGGTGGGTGCTCTGCACCCACCAAATTTTCCCCATGGTGCTCCAGCCCTGGCGCACTCACGGAGTTGGTTGCTCTCCTCCTAGCTTCGTTCCCCCGCCCCTAGGAGCCAGAGGGACCTGCTGGATGCTTCCAGGGAGCTGCCCCAGGTAAGCCCTGCCAGGACTCCCCACCTCGCCCCCCAGAAGGTCCCTCTGGCTCTTAGGGGTGGGGCGCGGTGGGCACCCAGTACGGTGGCCCACGAGACCCTCCTGCCCAGTTCCAGGGGCAGTCAGGGGACAGGGGAGGGGGGTGAAGGGGGCGGGGGGGCATCAAGGAATGCCAGGGGTTGGATGGGGCAGGAGTCCCGGGGGGCAGGGGTGGGCCATGACCCCCTCGTGGGGTGAGGAGGGAACCGGTTGTTAAGATTTTGGCAGCTCATCACTGCCTCCAGGCCGCAAGCAACCCAGCCTTGGGCTCCTCTCCACCTCGGACAGAAGTAGTGGACAGGGCCAGGGCCTGCAGGGAAAGCCCTGCCGAAGCCACTTCTGGCACCCAGGGAAAGGGACGTGGGAGTCTGAGCTACGGGGAAGGTGCTGGGACTGGGCCTGGCTTTCCTGCTCCCCACAAGGGGGCGCTGTTACACTCGGCCACGCCAGGCGACGTCCGTGGACGTTGCACCGGCTCGGGCCCTGCGCTGCCCCAGAATCGCTGCCCTTGGGCGGCAGCCGGGCCAGCCACTGACCCAACCGGCACCTGGCAGCCCAGACCAGGTCCCTCGTCTAACCCTCCGCTCCCCAGAACCGCCCGCCGATCTCCCCCAGCAGCCACACAGCGCGGCCGTACGTCTCGGCTGCAGCTTTCCCAGGTCCCCCGGGAGCCCCGCCTGGCACTGGCAGCCGCTCAGAGCCTGCGATGCTGCGTGTACAGGGCGCCCGCGTAATGACCTGTTTCCAAGCAGCTGGAATAGCCCCAGCTGCTTGTTGTGAGTGCATTAGCCAAGGCTTCCAGGAAGAACTTGACGTCTGCATTGTTCCAGCTCACCCCGGCCACTTGCGTGTAACGGACTCCATTGAAGCAGCCGGTTCCACGGGGCTAGTGTTTATAGCCTGCCCGGCTTGTCTGCGCTTGGGGGCGCGGGCGCTGCTCCGGGAAAGGGGCCCTGGGAGCTGCTGACGGCTCTGCTGAGGGGCCCGCGGGGGGGTGGCCCAGCAGCCCAGCTCCTGTAGCCGAGCCCTGGGCAAAGGGGCCAGGCTTGAGGCCTTCCACCAGCTGCTGGAGGCAGGGGGCGTGAATGCACAGGGCCACAGGGCAGGGTTTCGCACACGGTCGATAGGACAGTGACAGAGCAGAAGGTTGGTCCGGTGGCCGAGGCTCTTGACTGGAGATGTCGGTTCAATTCCCACCTCTGTCTCGCTCACTGATGCTCGCTCAGTGATTTACCCAGTAATACAGCTTCCTATTCCTCCACCCCGGTGGCTGCTCAGAGGGCAAGCCCTTCGGGGCAGGGGCCATCTCGCTATGGGTCTGTGCGGCTCCTGGCTCTGACCTCGGCTGCAGGCTCCAGCTGCAATAACAATAAGCAAGACTGGGCTGCACCCCTCAGGCTTCTCCCAGCGGTGGGGAGCGATGGGGCTAACCCGCAGGCGCTGACTTTCCAATGTGCTGGGGGGTACTCGACCCCCAGCTCTGTCCCAGGCCCCACGCCCGCCACCCCTTCCCCCAATGCCCCACCCCTGCCCCACTTCTTCCCACCCCTGCCTCTTTCCACCCCGTTCTGCCCCGCCGCCGTCCCCAAGCACGCCATGTCCTCACTCCTCCCCAGAGCCTCCTGCACATCGCGAAACAGCTGACTGCAGTAGGTGGGAGGCGCTGGGAGGAGGGGGAGGAGCTGAGAGGGGGGCTGCCGGTGGGTGCTCGTTTTTTCCCTGGGGGTGCTCCAGCCCCGGAGCACCCACGGCGTCGGCGCCCATGGTCTAACCCCTATGGAACAGCTCAGGCTGGAGGCAGAGCACGCTACCTGGGGATCGGATCCTGCTTCTCTGTAATGGCCTGAGGGTCCTTGTTCCCCCTGTCAGGATTTGGGCCTGACCCCCAAGCACCCTCTGGGCCTGCTCTCCGCGCATGTAGCCAACCACTTCCCAGCCAGGCGCTGCCTTGGTCCCCTCCAGGAGCCCCGTCACCTCCGCATGCACCTCCCAGGTTGCCCGGGCCCCGGCTGGATGGCCCCGCCTTGCAGGACGAGCCAGCCAGCCACTCTCGGGCTTCCCCCGCCACCTACCGGGCAAACAGACGCTCCAGGTGATGTCACCCTCTTAGCCAGCGCCCGGGCTGCCAGCCCCGTCCCAGCGCCGGGGTTGAGCCCAGCCCCTCGGGCCACCGAGACAGGTACCGTCCAAGGAAGTGCTGAGTTGACACAGCAACGAACCCCCGGCCGGGGCCTGAGCCTCCCCCGTGGCCCTGCAGCAGAGCAAAGCCCCCGCGCCCCTCTCCCGGCCCCGCCGTGCCCATAGCCCTCCCTCCATGCCACTGCAAGAGCGGTAACTCTCCCTGCAGCGCTGCGGTGGGGCTAATGCCAGCCACGCACTTGGGATTCTTTAGGCCCCTGGGATATAAATAACCCAGAGTAACACCCTAAAGGGAAGCAGCAGCTTGGGGGACGTGTGAGCAGAGCAGGGCTGGGCACACTCAACGTGCACGCAGACCCCCATGGCGAGCCGCACAATCGCACGCCCGGGCACGCGCTCGCCCGCACAGGCACGCTAGCGTACAATTGCACCCAGACACACTCGCCGACACGCTCCCAACTGCTACCGGGCAGAGCGGCTCACGCAGAGCCTTGCTCACATGCACACGCACGTGCACACACACTCGGGTGCACAGGCACACTCGCCGACACACCCAGTGGTGCACGCCCACACTCATCAGCGTGCTGACGGACACCCACCCACGTGCCCAGACTTACACTAACAGTCGTGAACACACTCAGATACAGCCCCACACAAGAATGCACACTTGCTTATATACGTGTGCTCACCACTCACACGCATATGTGGCCAGCCATAGGCAGAGATACACCAATACACCCTCATCGCCAGACACCCGGACACGCCTTCTCGCACTCGCACACCTACTGCGTGCAAACAAAGCCAGCCAGCGGGGGCCGGCATGTCTTTTGAATCTGCTTCCTCCTTGGTTTTGCACTAATGGAATTCATGCCGGGCTCGACTTTTTGAACGTGTGCTAATTGCAAGTTCTCCAACCAGTCCATGACTCCCGTGCGCGTAGGCAGAGGATGGGTGCAAGGAGCTGGGGCAGAGGAGGCATTCGAAGGGGATGCACTGGCTAGGAGATGGCTGTTGCTCCGCGGGAAGCCAGCCACGGCATGGACACGAAGCCAAGATGACTCTGACCTAGGGAATCTGAAGCGTGGGATGGTCGAACAGCCCCAGCTGCCGCTCATCCAGAGGCCAGGGGCCTGGCTGGACTCCAGTCGCCTCTCCCGGGGTCTCCGGGGTGGCCAAGTGCTTTGAGCCGTTTGCTGCTTCCGGAGCCTCTGAGCAGCTGCAGAAGCTGGGAATTGCCAAGGTGGCTCTGCACCCTCTCAGCCGAGCACGGGAGCAGAGTGGGTTTGTGTGTGTGGGGGGGGGGGTGTTGAGAAAACCTGGATTTGTGCTGGAAATGGCCCAACTTGATTATCATACACATTGTAAGGAGAGTGATCACTTTAGATAAGCTATTACCAGCAGGAGAGAGGGGTGGGGGGAGGTATTTTTTCATGCTTTGGGTGTATAAAAGATCTTCTACACTTTCCACAGTATGCATCCGATGAAGTGAGCTGTAGCTCACGAAAGCTTATGCTCAAATAAATTGGTTAGTCTCTAAGGTGCCACAAGTCCTCCTTTTCTTTTTGCGAATACAGACTAACACGGCTGCTACTCTGAAACCTGGTGCAGCCTGGACAACGCTGGGGATCCGGCCCAGGCGGGCTTACGGCAGGCTGGCCAAGCCCCTCTGCCTGGTTCTCCAGCCTCCCCTCTGGAGCAGGCTGGCGTCTCCTGCCCACACCGCCTGCCTCTCACCCCTTCTAGCCAGCACGAAGGGCACCCCTTTGCCAGGGGGGTCCCAGGAGGGGAGAGTCTCCAGGAGCTTGGCTAACAGACATTTCAGGCCTCTGGAGTTCAGTACGAGAGAGATCAGGGCACCCACCACTCAAACAGCTACGGCTCTGGGGCTTTGGCTGGGCCGGAGGTGCTCAGAGGGCTCTCACGCAGACAGACTGAGAGCAGGCTGGGGGAGGCGAAGTGGGGGAGCACAGGAAGGTGGGGGCCTGGGATCTTGTTGCGGAGGCTGGGAGAGGAGATGGTGGAGACTGGACAATAAGGGAGGTTGGAGGATGGGAAGGGGAGCTGGAGAGAGTTAGGGGGTTGGGAGGGGAGGTGTCAGGGGTTGGGGGATAGGTGGGAGGTTGGGAGGGGCGGTGTCGGTGGTTGAGGGATAGGTGGGGGGGTTGGGGGGGTTGGGGGGGTTGGGAGGGGAGGTGCCAGGGAATAGGAGGGGGTTGGGGGTAGGTGGGGGGTTGGGAGGGGAGGTGGCAGAGGTTGGGAGGGTCTGTGGGGGGTGGAGGGGAGGTGTCGGGGATTGGGAGCAGAGGGGAGGCAGGGGATTGGGACCTGAGCCCTGGGGAGGGGCAGGCGGTGGGGGCGGAGGGTGGCTGCCTGGATGACACACACCGGAAGGTGTTACACAGATGCCAAGTATCTTGTGCTGTTGCTAATCAAGCCCCCTGCGGCCCAGCCAGGGCCCCCACCCCCGGGCAGAGCTGGAGGGCTCTCAGGGCCGAGACCTGACTCTATTCATGGCTTCGCTCCCCATGGCATGAGATTGACTGCGTAGCTGAGCCGGGCCCCACTGAGCGGGGAGTATGGATGGCTCACTTAGTCGGGGAGGTGATTTTAGCCCTGCTGTAAATCCACAGGCCAATTGCTCCCCAGGAGGTAATAAAAGGGAAAACAATATCGGTAACACGATGAAAAACTTCACAGAGGAGCCGCGCGGCACAGACATTTGGGGGAGGGGGATGGACCTGGGAGAGCCGCTCGCCTTGCTGGGGCTGCCTTGCCTACCAATGCTGCCTTTGGCCAGGGCTCACTGATGCCGTCAGCACGTGATGCCCCCTTTGCCAGCCTCCCACGCCCCCTTAGTGCTGCTCACACTCCAGTGATGCTGGAAACGGGCACAAATCAGCTCAGCACCCTGATTTCGGAGGACCGAGGACCTCCAGGGATATGGGCAGTGGGGTCCACTGGGTCAGAGCCCAGGACTGGGAATCAGGACTCCTGAGTTCTCTTCCCAGCTGTGCCGCCGACCCGCTGGGCAAGTGTGGGTGTGTCTCAGCCAGGCCTGGTTTCCAGGGGCATCCACAACCCTCACTGAAGTCAGTGGGAGCAAGGGGCGCTCAGGGCGGCTGAAGATCAGGCCCACGCCGCCCCATGCCTCAGTTTCCCCCTCTGTGGCATGGAGATATTGATACACACTCGAGAGGGGCAGAACTGGTTCATTCCTCTCCCTCCTCCCCGGTCTGTCCTGGCCCAAGCTTTGCCTGAGGGTGCCTGTGGAAGAGCTGCAGCGGGGCACCAGCAGGCAGGAGGAGACTGGCAAAGCGAGCGGGGTCCCCGCTGGGCAATCAGAAGGAGGCAAGGGGAAGACCCACTGGCATTGGCCCTTCCCTAGATGGTCTCCTTTAAGGAGACCATTGCTGTGGCATCCAGCCACCTGTACCCACCACTGGTCCAAAGCCCATCTTGGGCCGGTTGGGACCACGGGCTCCAGCCAGCTGCCAGCGCTTTGGTGGTGGCCTGGAAGAAATGAGTTTGCTGGGTCTCAGCCTACTGCCCACTAGAGAGGGCCCCCCCCCGGTCACAAAGGGCTGGCACTCACGGGCACAGACGGCGATGGCGGTGGAGGCTGGACGGCCCCTCTCGCTCCGAGCCGGGCTGGGCAGAGCCTGGCTTCCCAGACATTTCCTGCCCGCGGCTAGCGCTGGGAGGATCAGCAACCCACTGCACATGGGAAGAGGCCCATGCACCCCACAGGACGGGCTCTCTGGCTCAAGCCCATTCCCCAGCGACCACAGGCCAACCCCCATGTAAGCCCCTTCGGAGACCCCCCGAACTCTCTCTGGCTCCAGGGGGTTTGGCCTAGAGCAGAGACCGGCAGCCCTCCCTGCTTGCCAGCCATGGTCCCCGCTGCGGGCTGCCCCTTTCCAGCACAACGCAAGCAGTGGCCAGACCCTGCCGTCCAAGGCCAGAAGGGAAGTGGCTGGCGGGGCACTGCCCATATAGCTCTGTGGCTAGAGGGGGTCACCCGCAATACCTTCCCGCCTGCCACGCAGGATGGGTGTGACGCCTTCTTGGCCCCTGTCCTGCCCACTGAGGAGGCGGATCCATCTGTCCACGTCGGTACAGGGCTCTGGGAGAGCCGTGAATTATTGATATTCTGCGGAAAAGGACCTAGGGGTGACAGTGGACGAGAAGCTGGATATGAGCCAGCAGGGTGCGCTTGTTGCCAAGAAGGCCAATGGCATTTTGGGCTGTATAAGTAGGGGCATAGCGAGCAGATCGAGGGACGTGATCGTTCCCCTCTATTCGACATTGGTGAGGCCTCATCTGGAGTACTGTGTCCAGTTTTGGGCCCCACACTACAAGAAGGATGTGGATAAATTGGAGAGAGTCCAGCGAAGGGCAACAAAAATGATTAGGGGACTGGAACACATGAGTTATGAGGAGAGGCTGAGGGAGCTGGGATTGTTTAGTCTGCAAAAGAGAAGAGTGAGGGGGGATTTGATAGCTGCTTTCAACTACCTGAGAGGTGGTTCCAGAGAGGATGGTTCTAGACTATTCTCAGTGGTGGAAGAGGACAGGACAAGGAGTAATGGTCTCAAGTTGCAGTGGGGGAGGTTTAGGTTGGATATTAGGAAAAACTTTTTCACTAGGAGGGTGGTGAAACACTGGAATGCGTTACCTAGGGAGGTGGTAGAATCTCCTTCCTTAGAAGTTTTTGAGGTCAGGCTTGACAAAGCCCTGGCTGGGATGATTTAATTGGGGATGGGTCCTGCTTTAGAGCAGGGGGTTGGACTAGATGACCTCCTGAGGTCCCTTCCAACCCTGATATTCTATGATTCGATATTAACAAGGAACAGGACGGATTGTTTTTCAACTTGCATTTTCCCCGCACCCTTGGCGGGGTGGGGGGGACTAAGGGAGGGGTCCCTTTAGCCGCCCTGCCTGTGAGTCATATGGGAAGAGTTCTGGAACGCAGACTCCCAGCGGGGCCCGGAGAACAGAAGCAGCCGGGTGAGGAATTCTGGTTCTTCATATTTATTGTAGCTGGGAGAGACCTGGGATTTAACAGAGCAGCAAGGCTGCCACTGGCTGGTCACGGCAAAGGTGGCACCTGCCAGAAAGTCGCTGGGCAGGATGTTTGTCTCTTTCTGCCACCTGTGGCCCGGTTGGAAGTGGCCCAGGTTTGGGGCGTGGGAGTGACTGGCCCGGGAATCCCATTAGGGGAGGGACTAGCTGAGAAATGATCCCCTGGAGAGAGGGGAAGGGAGGAAACTAGGCAGCAAAGAGCGAGAGAGAAACGGGCCCAGCTGACTCGACCTCAGAGCAGAGAAGAACTCCATGGCCAAGAACGTATTTGATGCTGGCTCTCGGACGGGACGGGGAGCTCGGACGGGTACAGAGCAGCCCATGCACTGGGCTCTGGACTGTGCTCTGTCTCAGGGACAGAGTTCGTTCACCCCATGGGTCTCCCCACAAGAGCGGACTTAGCCCTCCCACCCCCGCCCGCAAACACTGGCCGATCCCAACCGACGGCCCCCTGCTCGGAACCTCACTGGCTCACAGTGCCGCGATCACAGCAAGAAGGGCCCTTCCCCTTCCCCTGTCCTTGGACCCACCTGCCTCCGGGGACTTTAGGGGGGATATTATTGATGCCCAGTTTCCCATTTTGTGGGTGCAAACAGCACCCACATGTCTGCTCCCCCCAAATAAATTGCAGGCATCAGACCTGACTCTTTGCACCAGCAGCCACACAGCGGGTTAACCGTGCCAGTCTGTGCCCACAGTTCAGATTCCGGGCTGCCGCCTGGCAAACATGGCCAGTAGCTACAATGCAGGGTCGGGGTGGGGTGGGGGGGAGGGACTGGGAGAACAGACGTTCGTTGCCCTTTGCTCAATGATTTAACTGCCCGATCCCCAGAGCTGGAGGACAAGGGGTCCAGAGCTGTGTTTGCAGACGAATTGTACGTGGGGATACGGGCGAGCAAACAATCATGCAAACCCCAGAAAAACATCCTCCCCTTCTCCCCCCCAGGTTCCAACCTGAGCAAATCCAGACCCAGAGCCAGGCGCGGAGCTGAGCTGGCTAAATAAACCACAGGGAAATCAACCACAAAAGCCCTTTCAATCCGCACAGCTGCTGTCATTGTCCTGGCAATTGCATCAATCAGAGATAAACATATTCAAAAATCCCTGCCATGGTAAACACTGGGGAGGGCATTGGAGGGGGGGGAGGGGGGGCCCTCGGGAATGTGTTTGTCAAGTTGCACTTTGCTCACTGGTTTAAGTGTGCCATTGCCAGGTGGGGGGAAGAGCGCCTGGCGATACAGGGTCCTCTCCATCGCTGCCCTACCACCAGGGCAGTCATTTGCCCCAGGGCACAGTGGGCATGACATGCTGCCCACTCAGGATGGTCATGCCCAGCCCCTGCTGTGCCCTGCGGTTGGTGACTCCAGGGCCCTGCGAAATTGGGCCCAGGGAACCAGAGCAAGGGACAGCACAAACCCCGGCCCCTCTGGGGAGCCCTTACCCATCAGGGGAACAAAATTATGGGGGAGGGGGAGGGAGGGCTAAAAGCGATCATAGGTGTTGGGCCAAATCCTCAGCGGGTGTAAATTGGCCCCAGCGGGTGTAAATTGGCCCAGCACCATCGAATTCAGTGATGCCATTGTCCAGCAGTTCAGGAGCGGGCCCGTTGCTCCTGCGGGTTTCGCAAAGAGGTGATTTGTCAACCAGGCAGAGCGAGGGGGCAGTTCCCAGAAGGAGACCCATGGCCGCCCTGCTCCCGCCCCTTCCCTGCTCTCCCAGCCCCAGGGCTGATGGGCTGGCTAACGGGACTGCTATAAAGAGCCAGCCCCTGGCACACACAGGACAGTGTTTCCCGGCGGCGAGGAGCGGCCAGAGACAAGGCTCAGCGAGGCGGAATCGCAATCAGGGAAAGGTAGATACGGGCTCGGGGCTTTTCCCAGGCCTGGCCCCGGGATAGTGCGAAGTACATAGCTATTGATTCCGGCTGGGAGAGTTTTAACTGCAGAGCAATCCAGCTACGCAGCATGCTGAGGGGGGGAGGGCCCTGGCGGAGGGAGTCGGGGCACACCCCAGCCAGGATAATATTCAGGAGGCCCCGATTCCCAGCAAGGATCAATGTTAGGTTATGGTTAGGGGGACGATCTGGTCCCCCGTGTAAGGTTAGAACCAGTTGCCCTCTGCCCCCAGGGGCCATTCTGGAATAGGCAAAGCAAAGAGGTGCCCTGGCCATGCCCCCTTTTCTCATGTAATGTCCCCAGGTTCTGGGGCTGGGAAAGGGTGGCCTAGAGCCTGTGTGTCCCCCAGGGGTTCCCTTACTCTAAGGGAAACCCCAGGTGGCTAACCAAGGGAGCTTCGCAGCTGCTTTGCCGTGCCGGAGCAGGGCCCAAATCTGGCCCCATGAGGGATCTGCCAGCAAGGATCTCCCCTCTCCCCTCCAGCAGAGCGTCCTCCCGGCTGGGGGAGGAGGGGAACCTCAGCAGTGGGCCTTGGGCAGAGATTAAAAAGGTGAGATTCTGAATATGGTTGGGAGCCCAGGGCTGGAACAGCAGGGGGCAGAGGGTGGAGATGGAGGGGCATCGGCAGGATTGTGGGGGGGGTGGGGGGTAGGGGAGGATCCTAGGGCAGTGGGGCACGATTGAGGAGCCCTGTGCGGGCAGAGGGAGTAGGGAGTTTGCTCAGCACCTGGCTGACTCTAGCCTCCCAGCTCAGCCTCTCCACTTCCCAGGTCCCTTTACCGCCGACTAGCTGTGATGGCCCAGTGTGTGTTTTTCCTTGCAGGATGGGCCGTTTGGGGATCGCCCTGTTGGCTGCACTCATGTCCTCCCTTCCCTGCTGGCTGGGCGCCCCCTGCCCACCCGTGCCCACCTCCAGCAACATCACACAATTTGTCTGCACCTCCCCGTCCCTCAGCAGCTTCCCAACCGGCTTCCCCGAGGAGACGCTGATGATCTCTGTGGAGTTCACCAACCTCTCCAGCATCGGCCCAGACGCCCTGCAGAAGCTCCCCAACCTCCGAGAGCTGCATCTCTCCAACAATCAGCTGAGGAGCCTCCCCGGCAGCCTCTTCCGGGATCTGCCAGCGCTTCGGGTCTTGGATCTCACCAACAACCTCCTGGAAGGCCTGCCCCCAGAGATCGTGGACTCCCATAGCCCTCTGCAGCACCTGGTTCTGAATGGGAACAGGCTGGGGGCCTTGGAGCCAGCGTGGTTCCAGACGCTGCGGGAGCTGGAGTGGTTAGATGTGTCCAATAACCGGCTGCAGGCTCTGCCTCCAAATTGCTTCCAGAATCTGAGCAGCCTGAAAAGCCTTGACCTGTCCCATAACCACCTGGGCAGGCTGGCCCCAGAGCTGCTGGCCGGCCTGCCCAGCCTGGAGAGGTTAAACCTGGAAGGCAACCAGCTCCACTCCATTGTCGAGCACACCTTCGACCTGGTGCCGCACCTTCAGTACCTCTTCCTCCAGCACAACAACCTGAGCTCGCTGCCCGCACAGCTCTTCGGCAAGCTGGGCCAGCTGGCCCTCCTGGATCTCTCCAACAACACCCTGACCTCGCTGGCCCCCTGCTTCTCAGAGCAGAACCTGACGCTGGAGCTGGATCTGTCCGGGAACCCATGGGCATGTGACTGCACCATGCTCGCCTTCATGCGGTGGGTGGCGGGCCGCTCGGTCGGCCTGTACACCCTCCAGCACACCCTCTGCGGGACCCCCGAGAACCTCAAGGGCCAGACGGTGGCAGCCGCGGCCAAGGACGCGCTCGTTGCTTCCTGCTCGGCTGCACCCACAGAGCGCCCGAGCCCCTGCAGCCTCCCTCAGGGCCACGCTTCCCCAGCGGAGCATGGCTGGCCCAGGTGGCAGCACCCAGCTCCAAGTGGGCAGCCCGCCAGCTAGACGTGTTGAAAGCTGTGGGCACTCCCAGCTTCAACTCCCCCCCTGCCACCAGCCACTGGGCCCCCATGGCATGATGATGATGATGATGATGATGATGTTGGTGCCTTCCTTACCAGGGAATCCCAGCAGGGCCCACCACCTTTCCCATAGGACTGGCCTTTCCAGATCAGGCCTTTCCCCATTTGCCGCAGCCAGCTCACCCCCCAGGTCACTGATCAAAGACCTGCCCAGCTGCAGCAAGAAGGACCATGGCCGCAGGAGAACACCCCCCCACACACCCACACACACTCCTCCGTGCTCTCCTCCCTGACCCCTTCAGCCCCTCATCCTTACAATGCCTCAGAGACAGGGGCTACCATGCGCCTCCCCCAGCCAGCTCTCTCACGCAGCCACACGCTCGGGTGGGATGGTCTCCACTCAGCACCCAACAGATTCCCTCTTCCCCCGCCAGGAAACCCCTCCCCAGCAAAAAGCCCAGACATCTCTTAGGATACTGTCGTCCACCTGGAATTTGTCCTTATTCAGGCACCAGCTTCCGAGCTTGGCACCCAAATCCCACGCCCAGCTCTGCAATCTGGCACTGAGTATCCTTGGAGGCACCCAGGAGCCTAAATTGTGGGGGTTGGGGGGGCTCTGGAAAGTTGGTTTTATAGGAAACAGCATGGGCTGGAGTTTAGCTCTGCAAGGGGTTGGCTTGGATCAGGGTCCCTGTCCTTGGGTAAGGTCCCCACCCCATCCCAAACATCCCACCGTTCTGCAATCAGCAACACATACACATAGCTTCCTTCTGAGCTGGCTATGGCCAGGGTTTCCCTTTCCTGCCCTTCCCCTTGGCCGGCCTCTTCAGAAAGAGATCCTTTCCGCCAGGTGCAATCTAATAGGACTGACCTGATCTGGCTATCAAGAGGAGTCAGCTCACCTCAGCCACATGCCTTTGATGCATCTCCTTGTAGAAGCAAAGGCAAGCAGTTGCAGGCTGGATAGATGCTCCCCCTACAAGGTCCAAGAACATGGGTCCCCCATCCCAGGCCTCTGTTATCCCCTAAAAGGTCTTAGGACCGGGCATCCCATCCTGGTCCCAAAGATCAGAGAAGTTTGGCATTGAAAGGAAAGCATAGCTCTCTAGAGAGAGAAATGTAAGCCATGACTAAATCCAGCTTCTCTGGTCAATGTCACCCCGTCCCTGTGAATGTTCTGGCCCTCATGATATGTTGATTGCAGCCGTTGTGTTTTTTTAATTGGAAACAAAACACTGAATGTAACACGTTAACGTCTCGCTGGCAAATTTATGGCGGAACTAGGGTCCTAAGGAAGGTTTAAATTAAACTGAATTGTTTAAAGCTGCTGCACAATTTGTCCTGATTTATCACGCCAATAAAAACCGGGAGTGAGTGGTGCCTCTGGACCCCAGAGTGGGTGGCTGGGCTTTTGTTCTATAAAGAGAGGTTGCTGGTTGTTGGCGTAACTTGAAAATAATCAAGGTGAACACGATGGACACTAAGGGGTCCCTGATTCGATGGGGGAAGGGAGAGGAGGCCAAGGGCTGATGCGGGTGAAGTTCAACTAGTGGCCTTGGAAAGCCCTCCAAAAGTCTGGATCCTTCTCAGAACTTTAACCGTCTGCAAACTCAGGCTGGGGGCCTCCTAGAAGCCGGTTTGTTCTTCAGATGATCCTGAGATGCAACTTCAGCACCTGCATCTGGACCCCCAGCTTCCCCAGAGTTCAGGGGTCTTGGCTCAAGGGGATCAGTTCAGCCCTTTCCAAAGAGATGGACCCAGTGGCCAAGGTCAGCTCCAGATCTCCACTTACTTGCCAAAAGGGAGTCAGAACTCCTGGGTTCTGTTCCTGGTTCTCTGCCCCAGCCTCCAGGGCCGGTGGCTGGCTTGCTGTAAGATGAGGGGTGATAATGTCTGTGCATGTGTATAAACACTCAGAAATCTACAGCTGCATAATGCCAAGTCGATATCTCTTCTTATTGCCACGAGTGACAGGCTTTGGGGCAGGTTTCCTCCCACGATCCCACAGTGCGTGGCCCCCCCTTCCAAACTAGAGATCAGTAATAGGTGCTGTGGGGGCAGAGAAAAAGGGGGAGCAAATGAGAGTGAAAAGCGTTTGCCGTTGGCCCAGTCCCACCTACAGTTCACAGTGCAGCATCCGTGCAGGGGCCACCGGCTGTGCAGCAGCCAGCCCGCGAGGGGCTTCCAAGCCGGTGGCACGTCACAGAGCAACAGGGCAGCACATTCCAATGGGCCCGTAGCTGGGCACCTGTGCCACTGGGGAGTGGGGGAGGGTAGGAGATCGTGGGGCCTGATTCTCTCTCACTTACGCCACTTGTACACCCCAGTGACTCCACCGGCTTCAGGGAGGTTGCAAAAGGCAAACCAGGGCCAATGGCTGGACCAAGCTCCACCCCTGCTTGAGCTCGTCCATGGAAAGAGATGCTGGTGCCGGGCACCCTAGCATCATAGGGAAGCTAATGGGAGTTGAGGGCATTCAGTCCCTCGTAGGATCAGGCCCCAGACGCACTAGTGCTGTTATTATTACTGGCAAACCAGCCCTTTCCCTAACCCAGCCGGCCAGTGAAACACACGTTCACGGAATCCCCAGCAATGCCCCCGAGCCCAGAAATGTCCACACCATTTCCACTGCACGTAAGAGAAACTGAAGTCCCAGCGCCAGGCAGCCACCCCCGGCTAGCCCCAGGTGCTGGTTTACTCTGTCCCTGGGCCGTCAGGGCATCCGGGTGACACGCCTGCAGGGTCTGGCAGGGGCTAGCGCACAGGGAGCTGGCCTTCTGTTGTTCTTTCCACCTCCACCTGGCTTCTGTTGGGAACAGAGCGGTAATCAGCCAGAGAGGCCGCAGGAGCCTCTCAGAACAGGAGCGGGTGCAAGTCGGCCCAAAGCACACAGGAGCAGACCCTCCTCGCTCCATTGAAGGGGATGCCCCAGGGGGCCTGACCCAAAGCCCACTGAAATCAGTGGAAAGACTCGGGTTGATTCAGTGGGTCTTGGATCAGGCCTCTCATCAGGCCACACACAGTCTCCTAGAGCAGTGACTGCCCCGTCTCTGCCCCGGGAGCAGCATGTCCCCGCTAGAGCGTGGCCCTGCTCGGATCTTAGGCCCCGCGTCAAAGCTGTCCCAGGCCAGTTACACCCACAAGCCCGTCAGCACAATGAGGAATGAGGCGTGGACGGGGGACCTCTTAGATCATCCACCTGTGGGGCAGGAGGGCAGGACTGACCCCGCTTTTCCAAGCTTTGGGCCAGTCCAGTTTTCAGTGGCTCAAGTAGAGGGGCTTCTATCGCCAGCACAGAGCTCCCTGCTGCAGGGGGGTGCTGGGACACCAGCAGAGCTCCAAACTGTCCTGCGGTGGGTCCAACTCCTCCTTCGTCTCCTCTGCGATACAACTGTCCTATCTCCTGCCCCCCTCCCCCGCTGGTATCGGCCCTAGGCACCTTCCCTGCTGCATCTGGGAAGCTGCATTTCAGGGCCTTGTAGTGGAAGTCATTGACCGAGGGCCCACCAGTGTCAGCAGCAGCACCATGGGGCCCTGGGACGCAGGCTTAATGTCTAGATGTCAAATATGCCTTGGATATCTGTTGGTTATAAGTTACTTCTCTGCTCCTTTTAATCAGCAGACTGTCCCCTCTCCAGGCAACTAATCACCCCCATGCATATTCCAAACTGTTAGCTTCCTCTGACAGCTACAGACAATGGGATCTATACGCCCATCTCAGCATGGGAGACATCTTGTCTGGAGAGCAGAACGAAGCTGAAGTTGATGTAGGCGAAAGGAAAACTTCAACCCTTGCCCAAGGAGTCTTTCCCAGCTAAGACTCCATAACTGATCTGTGGACAAAACTCCCATCACTCCTGGTCTAGCTACAGAGAACTGCTACCAGGTGACAGACAAGAAAAACTAACGGCCTGTTTTTCTATGCAAAATGGCCATTGTGTCCCTGGAAATTACATTACGTTTCACAAAGGGAGTGGAGGCATTATAAATCACATAAGCTGTTTAAGGAATAATTTACTGCAGGACCCAGAAAAATCAAAGGCTCCAGAGACCAAACTTCCTGATACCCCAGAAGAACCCAAAGCCACCAGCTTTCCCCCCGACTGTGAAGCTGTACATGCCTCTGAAATCCAAGGGAGAGTCTTTCCATATGTGAATATCCTTCCAAGTAAGGTCTCTTGAATTGTAAGCCCTAAAGAATGAAATGCTTAGATGCAATCAAAGAAGGGGCAAACTATGCCGAGCGAATTTAGAGGGACTAGAAGGATTTTTGTTTGTAGAACTGCAGAAGCAATAGGAACGGTCTGGCACAAGAAGGAAACACAACACTGAAGGACACAAGCACTAACCAGGGTGTATCTTTGAAATATTAAAAGAATTTGCTTAAAGAGAGGGGAAATTCTATGATTCTATGAAATGCCAATTGGTAGTGGGGCTAAAAGAGAAACAAATGGATAGAACATATGAACCCGCAGGAAAAGGATCAAAGTCATGTGTTATACAACAACGCCGTCTATTGGCTAGCGATGGAAGCAGCAGAGAAGCTGTTTGGCAAGTGTCTAATACGAATCGGTTCTGAAACCAGCATATAAACCAAGAGGACACCGTCTGGGACCCCTGGGTTGACTGAATCCACAAATAAGCTGCAGAGTCCAGAAGTGCTATCAGACACTTGGGCCAGCCTCCTAGACAGCTCTCCCCTGTCTGGGTTACCAGGACAGAAGCAGTGTGATTTCATTTCACCGATTGTATTTCTCTTTGTGTTCTTTAAAATCAGTACCTGACGGTTCCCTCCTTCAGTCTGCACTCTGCACTCTCCCCACTGACATACCGGAAACCATATTTTGGATTTTAATTTTGAACTAAGCCAGCGGTTCTCAAACTTTAGCAATGCAAGGACTCTCATTTTGATTTATAATTTTTCAGGGATCCCCAAGTTCCCCTGCTCAGCCCTTGCCCTGCCCTCTTCCCCAAGGTCATGCCCCTGCCCCGCCCCTTCTCCAAGACCCCGCCCCCGCTCACTCCCCCCCCCGTCCCATCGCTCGCTCTCATAGAATCATAAAAAGAAAAGGAGGACTTGTGGCACCTTAGAGACTAACCCATTTATTTGAGCACAAGCTTTCGTGAGCTACAGCTCACTTCATCAGATGCATCACAGAATATCAGGGTTGGAAGGGACCTCAGGAGGTCATCTAGTCCAACCCCCTGTTCAAAGCAGGACCGATCCCCAATTAAATCATCCCAGCCAGGGCTTTGTCAAGCCTGACCTTAAAAACTTCTAAGGAAGGAGATTCCACCACCTCCCTAGGCAACACATTTCAGTGTTTCACCACCCTCCTAGTGAAAATTTTTTTCCTAATATCCAACCTAAACCTCCCCCACTGCAACTTGAGACCATTACTCCTCGTTCTGTCATCTGCTACCACTGAGAATAGTCTAGATCCATCCTCTTTGGAATCATCTTTCAGGTAGTTGAAAGCAGCTATCAAATCTCCCCTCGTTCTTCTCTTCCACAGACTAAACAATCCCAGTTCCCTCAGCCTCTCCTCATAACTCATGTGTTCCAGTCCCCTAATCATTTTTGTTGCCCTCCGCTGGATTCTTTCCAATTTTTCCACATCCTTCTTGTAGTGTGGGGCCCAAAACTGGACACAGTACTCCAGATGAGGCCTCACCAGTATCGAATAGAGGGGAATGATCACGTCCCTCGATCTGCTGGCAATGCCCCTACTTATACAGCCCAAAATGCCATTGGCCTTCTTGGCTACAAGGGCACACTGTTGACTCATATCCAGCTTCTCGTCCACTGTAACCCCTAGGTCCATTTCTGCAGAACTGCTGCCGAGACATTCGGTCCCTAGTCTGTAGCGGTGCATGGGATTCTTCCGTCCTAAGTGCAGGACTCTGCACTTGTCCTTGTTGAACCTCATCAGATTTCTTTTGGCCCAATCCTCCAATTTGTCTAGGTCCCTCTGTATCCTATCCCTACCCTCCAGCGTATCTACCTCTCCTCCCAGTTTAGTGTCGTCTGCAAACTTGCTGAGGGTGCAATCCACACCATCCTCCAGATTATTAATGAAGATATTGAACAAAACCGGCCCCAGGACTGACCCTTGGGGCACTCCTATTGATACTGGCTGCCAACTAGACATGGATCTATTGATCACTACCTGTTGAGCCCGACAATCTAGCCAATTTTCTACCCACCTTATAGTGCATTCATCCAGCCCATACTTCCTTAACTTGCTGACAAGAATACTGTGGGAGACAGTGTCAAAAGCTTTGCTAAAGTCAAGGAACACCACGTCCACTGCTTTCCCTTCATCCACAGAACCAGTTATCTCGTCATAGAAGGCAATTAGATTAGTCAGGCATGACTTGCCCTTGGTGAATCCATGCTGACTGTTCCTGATCACTTTCCTCTCCTCTAAGTGCTTCAGAATTGATTCCTTGAGGACCTGCTCCATGATTTTTCCGGGGACTGGGTGAAGCTGACTGGCCTGTAGTTCCCAGGATCCTCCTTCTTCCCTTTTTTAAAGATGGGCACTACATTAGCCTTTTTGCAGTCGTCCGGGACTTCCCCCGATCGCCATGAATTTTCAAAGATAATGGACAATGGCTCTGCAATCACATCCACCAACTCCTTTAGCACTCTCGGATGCAACACATCTGGCCCCATGGACCTGTGCACGTCCAGCTTTTCTAAATAGTCCCGAACCACTTCTTTCTCCACAGAGGGCTGGTCACCTCCTCCCCATGCTGTGCTGCCCAGTGCAGCAGTCTGGGGGCTGACCTTGTTCGTGAAGACAGAGGCAAAAAAAGCATTGAGTACATTAGCTTTTTCCACATCCTCTGTCACTAGGTTGCCTCTCCTCCATCTTCACTCACTTTCACCAGGCTCGGGCAGGAGACTGGGGTGCAGGAGGGGGTGCGGGCTCCAGCCAGGCAGCGCTTACGTCTGGCGACTCCCAGAAGTGACCGACATCCCTCTGGCTGGGGCTCCTAGGCGAGGGGGAGTTCCCGGCCAATGTTGGCGCTCAGGGCATGGGGCACAGGCAGCACACGGAGACCCCCCCCCCAGGGGCTGCAGGGACATGCCGGACGCTTTCAGGAGAAACACAGAGCCAGGGCAGGTAGGAAGCCTGCCTTAGCCCCACTGCGCCACCGGCCTTTTAGCATGCAGGAGGCACTGGGAAGGAGGGGGAGGAGTTGTGGGACGGAGGAGGAGGAGTTAATCAGTAGGGCCTGTGAACCCCCTGGGGTACTTTCGGGGAGCCCACTTTGAGAAACGCTGAACTAAGCCATGCTATATATTTATGATTATGTGAATGTTTCTCCTTCGTCAGTCCAAGTACATTGGCCTAAGAGCACTTCGAACTTCAAGCAATTGCCTGTGATGTTTCAAACTAGCCCCTTTCAAACCAAACTCTACCAACGACATGTACATAAGAGCGATTGAAAGTCCAAGTGCAACTTTACTCCTCGGAGAATTACTGGAAGTGTCATAAATGCGCTCGAGATACTAAAGAATTGGTAATTGGTGATGAGTAACGGCAATATGAAATCCTGGTGTTTGCATAGTTCCTTGATATCACTGCATGGCCCCCACACTGGCCTACAGTAACTGCTTACAGGCTTCATGTGTCGTTTATGCCGAGTACCTGCCTAGAACATTTGTTGTACCTACACTGGATCAATGAACTGTGGGTTATACACTGATGTGGTGCTGGGCGAATTAATACACTCTTGGTTGGTTAAGAAAAACTAACTGTCCTGATCTGAGAAATACGGCCCCCAAGGTAAGATCTGAAAAGAACCCAGCCTTAAAATCAGTAGGCTAGCAATCCCTGGACTCAATAAAAGGGATTCTTCGAATTAAATTCCATCCCAATATTGGTTATAGCACTTATCAAATTGGCAAATTTAGCTTGTTAGATTCCAGCTTTAAAATCTAAACTGGCATTTCATCAAACTCTCTCTCTCTCTCTCACACACACACACACACACCCCAAACTCTCTCTCTCTCTCACACACACACACACACCAAACTCTCTCTCTCACACACACACACACACACGTCAAACTCTCTCTCTCTCTCACACACACACACACCAAACTCTCTCTCTTTCTCTCACACACACACACACCCCAAACTCTCTCTCTCTCTCACACACACACACACTCTCTCTCTCACACACACACACACACCAAACTCTCTCTCTTTCTCTCACACACACACACACCAAACTCTCTCTCTCTTTCTCTCACACACACACACACCAAACTCTCTCTCACACACACCCCCCAACTCTCTCTCTCTCTCACACACACACACCAAACTCTCTCTCTCACACACACACTCTCTCTCTCTCTCTCACACACACACACACCAAACTCTCTCTCTCTCTCACACACACACACACTCTCTCTCTCTCTCACACACACCCCCCCCCAAACTCTCTCTCTCTCACACACACACACACACACCAAACTCTCTCTCTCACACACACCCCCCCCCAAACTCTCTCTCTCTCTCTCTCACACACACACACTCTCTCTCTCTCACACCCCCCCCAAACTCTCTCTCTCTCACACACACACGTCAAACTCTCTCTCTCTCACACACACACACACGTCAAACTCTCTCTCTCTCTCTCTCTCACCCCCCCAAACTCTCTCTCTCTCTCTCTCTCACACACACACACACACACACACACACACACACACATCAAACTCTCTCTCTCTCTCTCACACACACACTCTCTCTCTCTCTAGTGAAACAGGAAATCCTCACTTTCCCGTAGTCACTCAGTTTCACGTGACTGGCTGGAGGGCCCTGCATGTGCTACGTGCAGTTCCTCTGATGTGTCACCAACAAACCCTTCCCCTCACACCCTGTTGCACTCATCAGTGTCAATATACTTCCCTATCCGAGAAGGGGCCCAAAGCAAAGCACTGAACCCAAACCATCCCATTCAGATGGGGAAGCTCAGATCTGAACTTCATGGCGTGGGTTTATTTGTACACTCTGAGGCACCCTGAATCTGACCCCTTCCAAACTTTAGGGAAGTTTACTCACTTTGTTACACTCCAATTTTGTCGGGGGGAGGGTTGTAAAATTACTCAGCTTTGCCCATTTGGCCTGGAATAAGCAGAAACAACATCCTGAAGCCAATGGATTGGGCCCGCTTCTCACCAGAGCGGTATTTGGCTCAACAAGTCAGTTCCCACCGCAGTCCCATTCTCCGCAGACAGGAGGGCAGACGCTGACCCAATCCTGTCAGGTGCTGAGAGCCCTCGGTCCCATTGAAGTCAGTGAGACCTGAGGGTGCTCAGCCGGTGGATCAGAACCCCTTGGTCTCTTGCCAGAAGCCATTGTGTGTGTATTCAAGTGGCTCAGATGCACCATGCTCTCGGAGTTGCTATGGCAACTTAGCCCCGAATAAGAGGAAACAGCGGTACAGAAACCTCCACGTCCGTTCCATCGCCCTCCTCCTGGGCTCTGAGAAGACGTTACCAGCACAGCCAGAGTTTCAGTGCCCCGGTGCACCTCGCGGGGTGGCTGTGAATCCGCCCGTCCCCACCCCGAGGGCTGGCTGTGGGGAAATCACACGATACCCGCAGCAGGAAAATTAGCTCAGGTTCCTGTGGATCACTCAGGATGTCGGGGCGCTGGGCTGGGGCTGGGCCGTTCTGAACGTAAAGTGGGGTTTCAGCTGTTTAATCTCCCACACCCCCCCATTCCATTAGCCCCACTGTTCTGAGGAGCTTCCCTTCTTTTCAGGGGCTCCTGCTGATTTCTAAGGGTCTGATTTTCAAAGGCGCTGAGTCCTCCCAACTACAGTGGAAGTCAATGAGAGCTAAGGCGCTCAGCACTTCTGCAGATCAGGCCCCTCGAGTCATGTGGCTTTGTGGGGCTGACCTGCGGAAGCAGGGTGGCTAGAAGCTCTCTCCTCGTCCGACACGCCCCATCATCTCCGGGCGGCTTGGGCAGGAAGGCAGCCCTGTCTCGGGGAAGGATTGGCGGTGGCCATTCACCATTGGTCTCCCTGATATTATTTCCTGGGGCTTGGAGGAGTCAGGCAAATCCCTTGTAACTGGAAATCCCGATCATTTTTACACAGCCAGTGCATTAGTTTCACTGGGGCCATGAACGTAGCCAGAGCTGCATAAAGGCCCCTGACAGCCCCAGTTCCCAACCACGGCCGTGCTCGGCTATACTGGTTTGTGACCGACACTCTACTCTCATACCTCCTCTGTACCAGCCCCCACTGCGGCCCACCTCCCATTCAACCAGGTAGGCCGGAGTCAGCAAGGGGCCTGGGTGCCGCGTGCGAGGCCCAGAGCGAACGCTGGAGTGGGCCAGACTCCAGGGCAGATCAGAGCGCAGGGAACTGAACAGCAGCGTGGGGAGGTCTCAGGGCCAAACGCTGCTCCCCGGTACAGCAGGGTTTCCCCAGTGGGGTTACCTCTGATTTGCACTGGTATGAGCTGCAGGATCCCAGCCTCCAGCTAGGAAAGCGGCATCAGAAAAACAAGGGAACCTGTCACTCCATGGTTCACTCACTGCGCCCCCCCCGCCCCATTATGTAGAGACCTTCCTCCCTGCCCCCCCGCCCATGCTGCCTTTTCTTCCGGTACTTACCCCCCCCCACACACACACTTTTCTCCTCCAACACCCCCTCAATGTCCCTGGTGTACTGCTCCCCCCGCCCAACAGAGAGACCCCCCCCCGTGAGCCAGGCAGGCCAGGGAGTGTGAGTCACACGCCCCGCCCCAGCCCAGCCCAGCCCCGCCCCGCCCCGCCCCGACTGGCAAGCGCCGCGCAACACACGTGCGCGACCCCACGCCCGCTACTAGTCCGCAACATTCCAGTCCTCTGCGTTCCGCCCTTTCTGATTGGTCCGGGCGGAGGCCTCCCCTTGGCTGATTGGCTCCCGCTCCTTGCAGTGTAGCCACCAAGTCCCCGCCCCCCCTCCCCCGCCTTTTATATCAGCTGAGCCCTCGGGCCACGGAGACGCGATCGGATCCGAGGCGGAGTCTTGGCGTGAGTGGGGTCCCCGCGGGTCCTGGAGCTGGGGGGCCGCCGCTGGGCCGTGCTGGGGGCTTGGCAGCAGACTTGCAGGGGCGGCTCCCGCTGGGGCGGGGCGGATCTGGCCGCGCTGCCCCTAAGCCAGGGCTGAGGGCGAGCTGGGGCTTCCCCCTGGGGTCTGAGCTAGATGATGTGGGGGGATCTTCCCCCCCCGGCCCAGCAGTGGGGCGGCTTTCCGTAGGGGGCCTGGCTCTGGCTAGCTGGAGTGAGGAGCGCTCCGTGTCCGGGAGGGCGTGTGCGGAGACCGCCCGCATGGCTTGGCGCTGCCCTTCGGGGAACAGCTTCTCTTTCGCGGGGAGGCAGGGCGGGGGGGGGGGGGGAGGCAATCCCTGTGAAATGGAGCTGGCAGCTGGCCTGTTTAAATGGGGGTCTGGGGCTGTTGCACCCGTGTGTTGCTGGGCTCTGAGAAGCCCCCGTCTCAAACCAAGGGACTTGTGGACTTCAAGCCCCGTTGCCCTGCAGAGTCGCCCAACGCTTCAGCGCCCTTCCGCGGGCATCGGCTAATGCCACCGCTGGGCTGTGGGCCTGGGGAGGAGGTTGCTGGGTGAAGGCTGGAGTGTCTGTCTGCTTTGTCTGCAAATGCTTCAATTCAGCTACGTTTTCCCCTTCCTTAACAAGAGGGGGCTAGAAACCAGGCCCCTTTTAGCAAGCGGCTTCCCCCTCCTAGGCCACTGACTCTTCAGGATCAAGAGTAACTTTCTTCTCCCCTCTGTGGAGTGGCTTCAGTGTAGGTGGGGAGATAAGGAACCCCTTTCACTTGGTTTCCTGGGGACGCGCGCATTGTTGCAAACTTGGCCAGGGAGTGAGCTGCTCCAAACCACCTCTCTGCTGAATCGTTTAAAAATAAATAAATAAGAAGCTGGTGGGGCTTTGCTGCCATCCCAACCCCTCTGCTGAAAAGGGCCTTTAACTTTTGGCTTAAACTGGCTGAGCCTGCTTGGAATTCTTAAAGAGACAGAAACAAAATCTAGTTACCTTTTTTAAGTAGCTGGGGGGGGGGGGGGGGCTGTGCCTGCTTCTGAGGCACCCCCTCCCCTCCACACCCTGTCCAGTTTTATGGTGTTGCACTTTCCTACTCTTAAATGTTTCTATCCCCCAGGTTGGAGGGCCCCACCCAGACAGAAGGGGAAACTGATAGACCCCAAGGGAGACTCTGGTGAAACTGACTAGACCTAAAGCACTGTCAAAGTCACAAAATAAACTGAAACTGGGAGCCAGCTTGTTTCCTCCAACAGTGCCATTCCGACTAGACCTAAGATTCTCAAACTGGGGGTCATGACCCCTTGGGGGGTCACAAGGTGATTCTGTGGGGGGGGCTGTGAGTGGTCAGCCTCCACCAATTGAGAAGGGGGGGGTCACACTCGTAAGTTTCTACTGGTGATCCCTGTCCCACTGCTAAAGTTTGAGAACCACTGGATTAGACTCTCAAAAGAGCTGATGGGTTCTAGAAACTTCCAGATACAGTAACATTCAAATGTAACAATAGGTGAATGGATGGGTGAATGAATCTTTTACATGAACAGAGTCCCTTTAACAAGTCTGAGTATCCATGGTATTGTGCCCTGTGCCAGATAGTAGTGGGTCACTGAGACAGTAAGTAGCCATGTGACTTGTAGGAAGAGGAAAGTATGAAGCCAATATGATCAGCTTGGAGGAAAAGGGTTGGACTTCTGAAGCCAGCAACAGCTAGGGGCATTTCAGAAACCGCTCTGAGTTCTAGTCCCTAGGGGGGCAGAGCACATCCGAGTGGGGCAGGTTTGGTTGAGACCACCAATAAATCAAAGCACTGCCTCTTCCTGTTCATGGATGGGGTTGGAAACCTCAAACCGATGTCCGTGCTATGCAGGACTAAATGATAGGGAGAAATGGAGGCCATAATGCTCTGTCCTAAACTGAATTTAATGCGGGGGGGGGGGGCAGGTTGAAGCCTTGTCACAACCTAACCACTTCCGAGGGGTGGGGAAGGCTTGTAATGCAAGCACAATGGATTGTGATGTTTCATTGCTGAGCAGCTGTCATGAGCTGCTAACAAAAATGGCTGAGACCTTGGTTGAATGGTGTGAAGGTGCCTCATGCCGGGAAGGGGGATTTGCTTAGGCTCAGGAAGTATCTTAGGGCCACCAGAGGAGTAAGGACAAATCCTGCTTCCATTTATATTTTTCAGGTAGTCTTTATTTAAGATGTAACCTGGTGTTAGCTCAGCTGTGGCTCAAATGCAGTCACTTGCCTGCTTAAACAAGCAGACTCCTGAGTGGCTCCATAAGGAGAGCAGTGTTGAAGAAGAACAACCTTCTCCAGGCAACAGGGCTGCTTGCTTCGGGTCTCGGATGGGAGCCCATCACAGAAGTATCTGAGGGCCTTCTAGAGAAGGGTTGCAGATGCGCCATGAGCAACTTGGTTTCATTAGTTTTGGTGCAAACTAATGAAACCAAAGCCAGAACTTGAAATATCAAAAGGGGGAATAACTCTTCCCAGCTCATGGATCTCCCCCTCCATAGTTCTGGTGTTCAAATCAGGAACTGTTGCCCCATCAGTGAGGTAGCAATGGAGTACATCTCCTCCAAATGAGCTATAGAATCATAGAAGATCAGAGTTGGAAGGGACCTCAGGAGGTCATCTTGTCCAATCCCCTGCTCAAAGCAGGACCAATCCCCAACTAAATCATCCCAGCCAGGGCTTTGTCAAGCCTGACCTTAAAAACCTCTAAGGATGGAGATTCCACCACCTCCCTAGGGAACCCATTCCAGTGCTTCACCACCCTCCTCGTGAAATAGTTTTTCCTAATATCCAACCTAGACCTCCCCCACTGCAACTTGAGACCATTACTTCTTGTTCTGGCAGCTGCCAACACTGAACAGCTGAGCTCTATCCTCTTTGGAACCCCCTTCAGGTAGCTGAAGGCTGCTATCAAATCCCCCCTCGCTCTTCTCTTCTGCAGACTAAACAAGCCCAGTTCCCTCAGCCTCTCCTCCTAAGTTGTATGTGGTTCTCCTGTCAGGGCTTGTTGCTCCTGTAGATGTTTTTATCAAGCTTGTCACATGGGTCACTTGACATGCTGCTCCCAAGCCATGTTTATTCTAACCTTGCTGATGATCCTATTAGGATCTGGGAAGTGGGCGGGCGAAGCCCATCCACTGCTAAAGGATCCCCCCCAGCCAAAGAGGGGGATCCACAGGACCTGGACACCAAATAAATCTGGGGGACAACTAATGAAATAACAGGGACAGGAGCGTGGTCAAAGAGTCCAACAAAGTGAACCGGATGGGGACACCGAGCAGAGAACCCTGGACAGCGCCCACTGCTCCTCGAAGGTGTCAAGGGAGTCAGTGGACGCCGCTCAGAGGAACTCTGCCCAGATACATGAATGGACGGAGGATCGGAAATAGGCCCCACAGTTACAGGAAACTCCATCGGCCAACCTCCTCACTCTGGTTTTATAGATGGCCAAGAGGAGGTTGACCAGGAGGTCCTGTGACTTTGTGGGGCCACAGATAGGGAGTGCATAAAAGAAGGTGAGGGGGAAAAGTGCATCTGAGCCAGAACCAACTGCCCAGCTGTAGCTGGGTTTTAACTCTGATATTCAGCTGTGGAGATGGGTCTGACTAGGTAGCAGGTCTCCTGTTCCCTTAGTGCTGTAACGTGCAAATGAAACGCCTGCAAGTCCTCCCCTCCTTGTAGCAGCTTCTCAGGAAGCCTGGGCAACCAATGCAAATGTTGCTGTGCAACTGGCCGAGAGGACCGGCTAAAGCCACTGCATCGGGTGGGAGGGGGCAGTGCTGAGCCATGCTGCTGAGCATGGTCACTATTAAGTTATGCGCTGGGACTGCAGAAGACAAAGGTTCACAGAGGTGGTGGTTTGTTTGATGTAGCAGTTACAGTTCTATGTAGCAACAATGTTTTCATCCTCCAGTTGCCTTATCATGTCTTCTGAGGAAAATGCTGCAACCCACACTTCCCCTCAGAGCGAGGAGCCTGAGCAGCACCAGCGGGTAGGTACGCCCCGATGATCGCAGGGAGCAGCCCTTGGTACTCTTGGTATATCCCTGGCATGCTCAGCCCCACCTCTTGCTAACCAGGCTAGCAATGGTATTGGTCCCCTTCCTGGGGGAGGTGGGGGGAGGATCAAGACTGAATCCCCTGTATCCATGCAACAGGGTGGAGGAGTGCAGGGGAGAACCAGAACTGACTAATGAAGGCACCTGGCTGTCCCCTAGCCATCAAGCAACCTAGAGACCCTTGCTTGGGTGGCAAGATCAGATCTGATGCTACTGTACTTGCTAATATAATCTGGGTTAATTTGGAGTCAGCGTGGGGATGTGTCCTGCACCTAGTCTCTTCAGTCAAGACCTCTAAGCGAAACCTAACCTCAGCTGCTTTACTCCAGGCCTTTGCTCAGGAGACCTGTGATCTTCAGATGTCCTCAGCACCCACGGAAGTCAATGGGAGGTCCAGGAGCTTGGCAGTCTTGGAAAATCAGGCCATGCTCTAGGGCTGAAGATGTCACTGGTGCCTAGAGCATAGAAGTGCTTACAGGGCTACTCCCACTCATGGTGCTGCTAGGAGGTCTAGCCCCCCCTTAGTCCTAAGAACTTGGCATCAGGGAAGCCATGGTGCCAGCCCCTCCAACTGGCTGTTGCTACCTTTTTTCCTTTTGTCCTCTACTAGAATGTCGTGAGCAGGGTGGCCAACCTGCCCTTGGTCAGCTCCACCTATGACATGGTTTCCACGGCCTACACCTCCACCAAAGAGAATCACCCATACATCAAATCTGTCTGCGATGTGGCGGAGAAAGGCGTGAAGACCATCACCGCCGTGGCTGTTGGCGGCGCCCAGCCAATCCTGGCCAAACTGGAGCCACAGAGTGTGTGAGATGGCAGCGTGGGGATGGGTCAGGCTGTGGGACCTGGGGAAGCTGGAGTAGCTAGTGAACTGCAGCTGGGTAGGAGACTCCTGCTGGTTCATGGGTCTGGTAGCTGAGGGAGCGTTGGGACGCCTAACTTTTCAGCTGAAACGTCACACCTGTTGTAGAAGGGGCTTATCCACCCTGAACTCCTCTCAGAAGGTCTATTGCAGTCCTGCCCAGCAGGTGAGGTGCCCAGCCTAGCTGTCTCTGTAGCAAGGAGGCCCCTTTACAAAGAAGCCTTAGATGGTCTGCCACAGAGTTCCAGACATCGTGTACAGCGTGACCCATGTGACAGCTATGCATCTTGACCCCAGAGATCTGAAGCACTTCATTACAAGTCACTAGGCTGTAGCTGCCTGTCTAACAGTGGAACACACGGATGGTGCTGCTGTTGAGTCAAATACCCTGGCATACAGCCAGTGTGCTTTGTCAAGGGTAACCTGAGTTTAAAAACGACCTTGTTGCAGCCTCCTTTACTAATTACGAGGGTGTGGGGCAGAGGTGGCCCAGAACCGACTGGCCAGTGTGGCAACCAGAAACTAGCAAAGCTTTTCAGTGGTTCCTGAAGTCAAACTGAGCTGGCCAGGTGCAGGGTTTCTTATCGAATGACCTTGCAAAGATCCAAGGCTCTGGAAGGAGTAAAAGCATCCCAAAGTCAGAGCGCACACCCTCCCCCTGCACCATGTTCATAGTATTAAAATCTCTGACCTTGAGTAGCTCTGGCAGCCTGCACATGTGGCCTTTAGCCCAGATCTTGCAAAGAGAGCTGGTATTGATGCTAGCTCTGAGCAATCTTGGGGTGGTGGGGGAGGGAATTGGTTTCACCTTGGAAGATCAGGCCAAGGAAGGCTTTGTTCCCCCAGGGGAGGGAGTTGCTGGAGCCCCTTAGAGGAGATAGAACAGGACCCTGGGAGTCACTCCTAGGTTTGTTCGTTCCGAGCTTGGCCTGACATGCTGTGTATCAGAGCATGTCGTTCAACTCTTGCCTAACTCCCTGGGGCATTGTTTGGCTAGCTGGGGGAAGGCTTGACTTCCTTCAGTGGAAGCCTAAGTAACTGAAAGGGGGCCGTTGATAACCCACACTCACTTGCTGGGGGTGGGGGTGTCCCTCTTCCTCTTCTAGCTACAGAGGAGAGGGCTGGACTTACTGGCTATCGCTTAAATGCTGCTCTGGCAGAGTTACTGTGAAACGTTCCCCCTGGCTGGGATTCTGCTTTCAAACTGTATCCAATGTAACTAATCCAGTGTGCCGGGACTCCAGCCAACTCAAGAGACTGAGCTGTACTGAGCAGCCTTTAGCAAACTAACTCCTCAGTTAAATACACAAAGATATTAAGACTGGGACTCTTCAGCTTGGAAAAGAAAAGACTACAGGGGGGGATATGATAGAGGTCTATACAATCATGATTGGTGTGGAAAAAGTACATAAGTGTTGTTTACTCCATCTCATAATACAAGAACTAGGGGTTACCAAATGACATTAATAGGCAGCATGTTTAAAACAAACAAAAGGAACTGTTTTTTCACAAATGCAGTCAACCTGTGGAACTCCTTGCCAGGGGATGTTGTGAAGGCCAAGACTATAACAGGGTTCAAAAAAGAACTAGATAAGTTCATGGAGGATAGGTCCATCAGTGGCTATTGGCTAGAGATGGTGTCCCTAGCTGGGAATGGGCGACAAGGGATGGATCACTTGATTCCCTGCTCTGTTCCTTCCCTCGGGGCACCTGGAATTGGCTACTGTCAGAAGACCGGATACTGGGCTAGATGGCCCTTTGGTCTGACCCAGTATGGCCATTCTTATGTTCCAAGGCAGCAATTGTTACTTGGTGATACCATACCAGAGACAGGGGCTCATGGTGCTGATCAGGTCAGCCATAGGCTGTCCCTCATGTACCAGCTACAACAGCAGCTGCTAATTATCCATGCAGCACACCAGTGTCCAATCCCTACCAGCTTGCTGCTGCTAAGCTCAGCAAAGGGGCTCCATCCCTGCTCTCTTCCAGTAGTAGCTCTTAGGAGCTGCTGCAGACATCCTGACCTCAATAGGTCAGCTGTGGCTGAGGCCATCTCGGTGTGAAGATGGTGGTGTCCCTAGTCCCCCATACTGAATTCTTCTTGGGGAGAGGACAAAGGAATACTGGTGAGCAAGGGCCATGACAGCGGTATTGGCTTCCTACCAGAGGCTGATTGCATCTCTTGGCTTTTGGGGTAACTGTCAGGCTTTGGGCCTCCTGAGAAATGGAGGGTCCTAATACACTCCTAATGGCTGCCTCAAGAGTGCAGCTGGCAAGATGTCCCCCCTCTACAGAGCTACAGCTGACCCAGCTCTGATCTCGGGGCCTGTTCCGAGTGGCCATGCTCTAGAACTCTTCCCAAACTTGGACTTGCCAGGGCTTTCCTTGGCAGCCCTGCGGCCTCCCCTCCTCAAACATGGCACTGCTCGGTGGTGCCCCTTGAAACCTGACACCTTCAGCAACCTACTCTGCTGCCCCAGGTAGCTGAGGGGATAAGGTAACCAAACTCTCTCTGTCTAGTTGCGACAGTGAATGAGTACGCATGCAAGGGGCTGGATAAACTGGAGGAGAAGCTGCCAATTCTTCAACAGCCAACTGAAAAGGTGAGCACCTCTGCTTGGAGAACTAGGGATGTGAAATAAGGGGTCTTCACTCCCTGGACAGACCAGTCCAGAGCTATGGCAGCTGGGGGATAAGGGGTGGGGGCCAGCCAGGAAAAGGCTTGACTTCTCCTCCCTGGCTCTAGGAGCTTCTTTGGGCAGGCCAGCTGGCTGGGCAGTGAGCTAGCTAATAACCAGCAAAACTCATCCCAGGTGGAGATGAAAGCCTAGTGACTGATACCTCTAGGCTCCAGGCTCTTATCTGGGTGAATGGTGCCTGTTTATTTGGAGAAGGCAAAGTAGTCCTAAGATTAACCAGTGCTGCCTTGCCTCTGCTGGCTTAATACTAACCTTTGCCACTGAACACTTCACTCAATCCTAGGTTGTGGCTGACACCAAGGAGCTGGTGTCTTCTACCGTGACTGGTGCTAGAGATGCCATCTCCAGCACTGTCAGTGGAGCAAAGGGTGCAGTGACAGGGGTGGTGGACATGGCCAAAGGAGCTGTCCAGGATAGCATGGAGATGACCAGATCAGTGGTGACCAGCAGCGTGAACACAGTCATGGGGTCCAGAGTGGGCCAGATGGTGGTGACCGGAGTGGATGCCATGTTGGGGAAATCAGAAGAGCTGGTGGATCATTACCTCCCCATGACGGATCAAGAACTAGGTCAGTGTATGCTGAATAGAGCTGGCTGAAACCATTAGGCTGGAAGTTTTGACCTAAAACACAGTTTTGGTCAACCCAAAACTAGCTCTGAATGTAACCGGAGTAATTTTGGCCAGTCACAGAATGGCTGGAGGGTGTTTGTGGTGCTGCCCCCTGAGCCTGGTGATAGGGCCCTCGTTTGGTATGTGGGAATCCCAAGTTCAAATCCCCACTCAAACTTTCTTGAGTCACCAAAAAATTTCAGGTTTGGTTTGGCACAGACATGTCAATTATTCAGAACTGCCAGGAACCCAGCAAAAATCCATAACTTACCCCCCTCTAATGATCAGAAACACAACCCCAGCTGACTCTGTACTCCGAGGATTACCACATGTATTCCTCCTCTAGGAGTAGGTGGCCTTAAGTCTTACGCTGGCTCTGGCTCTGCAGCAGAGAGATGCCAAGAAGGTGCCATAAGCTAAGGTGGCTGTTGGCCTTGTGCTGGTCTAGGTGGGGCCCATTTTGGCAGTCTCCCCTTCAACACCACCACTCTTCCTGTGACCTTGGGGGAGAGGGCTAGTAAAGGGGCCTGCCTCTTGTGCAGGCCACTAGCCTAGCATGACTTGATAGGAACAAGGCCATTATCCACACTGTAACCAAAGCTAAGGTCTGATTCTCTGCCCCTGGCATGGGATGATGGACATGTGCACAGTGGATTTAAAAAAAATCAAATGATTTCTTTGATAAAAAGGTTTTTCCTCAAAAAGCAATCTAAAGATACATTATAGCTCATATCTCCTCATGGAATAGGGATTTATTAATTCTGTAGATGAGACAATATATTCATGTAATGTTTAAGACTCATTTTGTTAATGAGTTCCAATCTTATAGGGTTCTAAGAGCTTCCGTAGAGATTATTTAGGTTAATCTTTCTATCCCCCCAGTGGGGCTCAGCATCTCTAATGGTATCTTCTAGACTTAGTTTTGCAGTTCTCAAAACTGTGGATTTGTGTCTCCAGAGATAACATACTTGTTAACAGCAAAAATGTTTTTAAATGGAGGTGAGAAATAACAGACCTCAACCCTATTGTCCCTCTGCAAATTTGTATACAGTCAATCCCTTACCTCTCTAAAAGTGCAAAGATTCAAAAAGTTCAATGAATAGACTGTCTGGGTTGGGACTTAATAATTCTGATGCCTGGCTTAGAAGAAAATCCAGTTCCTTGCCACAGAGCTGGATGGGCTTTGAAGCATGAACCAGAGGAATGGAGAACACTTGTATCCAAGTCAGAAAACTGGAGACACATGCTGAGTAAGATGGGGTTGCTTCAAGTGGAATTGCACTGGAAGGCTGTGAAACACAGGCTTGCTCTTAATAGCAGCAGTCTAAACTCAGCTGAGAAGCAGGTCCAAGGGCAGTAGCAAATGCATGGCCCGATTGTTAAAGCTATTAAGTGTTGTGCCCATTGACACTAACTGTGCCCAACAGGAGCCAGAGCTGTGCCCAGCTTGGACCTGAGTGGCAGAACTGCTGTCAAGGAGCCATTTGGAGAGACCTTACTGTGTCACTCCAGGCTTGAGCGCACCTGTGCTCCCAGGGAAACAAAGGGAGCCTGGGGTTGGCAGGAGGTAGGGATTGTAAAGGATGCTGGGTCTGTGAAAAGAGCCCTTCTCATTCCACTGCGTTTAGGCCACAAGCTAGTGTGGCCAGTAGGTGACGTCTGTTCAGTGGGATAGAGCCCAGCTGCAGGCCTGGAAGCCTCTACTCCAGCACTCTCCTCGCCATGCAGGAGGGAATCGGGCATAGCTGAATGCCAATCTTCAAGGTGACTTGCAAAGGGGGGGGGGAGAGAGAGTAGGTGTGTGCTACTTGTAAACCATCTGCAAGAGCAGCACCATCCGCTTCAACTCTGACCTTCTGTCACCCAGGCCAAGGGTGACTTCTGTGTCCCAGCCACTAGATCTGAGCCTGCAACAACTCTTGGCCTCACAGACCTCTGGCTCTTGCAGCTTGGGCAGTAGAGGCTTGGCTTCTAGATCCAGGGGGTCCCAGGTCCTGTCCCTCTGCCCTGCAACTCACCTGGGGTGTCGCATGACCCAAAGAACTGAGTGTTGGGTCCTGTCTGCCTTTGCTGGAGGTCTTGGGTGTGGCCTGAACTTTCTTAGCCTCGAACTGGAAGCGTTGATTCTCGCTGTTTGGGAAGAGAGCGGTTAACCTGCCATGCCCAAGGACTAGGGGATACCGTCGGTGAACACAGCTCACCCACACGCTGCTGGCGATGATCTCTGTCCTACCTAACAGGTGGAGACCAGAATGGTCCATGTGGAAACGGCCCCTCTTGGCTGCTTTCAGGTGTCGGTACCACAGAAGTTCTTGATCCCTGTGGCCAACAGATCAGTATTGGCCCAGAGCTTCCTGGTGACAGTGCAGAGCTGGACTGTCAGCTGCTCGGTAGCACTGAAGAGCTGAAAGGGAGAGCACTTGCAGTAGCTGCCCAGAGGGATGGGGGTGGGAGGGTGGCCTCCGACTCCTTTCTACCACTGACAGTCAAATCCACTGCAACACTGACCCAGGGTCAGTGACTGGGTCCCCTGCAAGTCCCATTTAACTGTCGGAGCTGGAGAGAATGCTGGCCCAAGTCCAGTCCATGACTGGAGGAGCAGCCCCCCTCGCTGCTGAAGGCAGAGCAGACCCTGGGCAGAAATCTCCTGCTCTGCTGATGGGACTTTGCCCAGCAGGCTGGTTTGACCCTTCTTCTGCTCTTGTTCTCTCCAGCTAAGCTGGCCACCTCTGTGGAAGGCTTCGAGATGGCGTCCGTGGAGCAGCAGAGGCAACAGCAGAGTTACTTTGTGCGCCTGGGGTCCCTGTCCACCAAGCTCCGCCACCGGGCCTACCAGCACTCCCTGGGCAAGCTGAGGAATGCTCAGCGGAGCACCCAAGAGGCTCTGTCCCAGCTCCACCAAACCATAGAACTGGTAGGCATGCAGAGGTCCCCACACCACCTCCCAGGTCGCTTTGTCCTGGAGCTTAAGGCAAATCCTAATGGGTTCGTACTTCTCGAGTCACAATCTGTGGCCTGTGCACAGGTGACCAAGGACTGTCCTTGGCTGGTGTAGGTCAGCACAGTGCCTCTGACTTCAGGAGAGCTAGTGACCTCTTCCAGCTGAGGATCTGGCCTGAGGACTCCTCCTTTGCTGCTGACCACAAATATATTGACTTCGGGTTCTCTGTTCCCTCTGTCCCTTGCCAGATTGAATGTGTCAAGCAGGGTGTGGACCAGAAGCTCCATGGTGGCCAGGAGAAACTGCACCAGATGTGGCTGGAGTGGAGCAGGAGGCGGTCTGAGGGGAAAGAGGACTCTGATGCTGCGCAGCCAGAGGTATCTTGCCATGGAGGGAGGCAGGGGGAGGAGTCCTGGGCTACTGCAAAGTGACCTGTTAGATGGGGTGAGCATCACATGCCCTGGGAAGCAGCTTCCCTTCATGGGTGTACTTGCTTCCCTAGCAGGTGGAATCTCAGACACTGGTCATGTTCCGTGGCATCACCCAACAGCTGCAAACCACCTGCCTGAACCTAATGTCCAATGTCCAAGGCCTCCCTGCCAGCATCCAGGACAAGGTGCAGGAGCTCCGTCACAATGTCGAAGAACTCCACGCCTCCTTCTCCGCTGCCCATTCCTTCCAAGACCTGTCCAGCACCATCCTGACCCAGAGCCAGGAGAGGGTGGCCAAGGCCCGGCAGTCTATGGATGAGCTGCTGGACTTTGTGGTGCAGAATGCTCCCCTGCCTTGGCTTGTGGGACCTTTTGCTCCCAACCTGGTAGAGCTACCAGCTATTCCAACTGCTGGAAAGGATGGGGAGGAGGCCCAGCAAGGTGAAGATGAGAAGGTGGACAGCACTGCTCAGCAAGCCTCTGTGCCAAAGGAGAACCCTTAGAAGGCTCCAGATACCTGCAGTTGGCTTCTTGTGAGGGGAAAACTTGTATGCAATTCACTTGTGTGGACACAGGAGAGCTTGCGTGTGTTGACGAGGGTGGGGGTGGGAATAATGTAAACTCCGTGGTCACCTGCATCTGGGGAAAGGGGCAGGGATGTTAATGTAGATAAGCTGGCCATGCCTGGAGCTCCCTGTTGGCCTCACTTCTGAGACTCTGCTCTCTTCCTTGCCAATCTTTTTGTGCCTTTTCTAGCCCCTCTGGGTGGCTCCTTACACAGGTAAACCCAAGCCCATGGCAGAAGCATCGCCTCAAAGCAAAACCAGGGTGTCTCAATGGGAACTCTATCTGGAGGCTGTAAAGTGCCCTTAACTAGGTGCTCGCTCAGAACAGAGTGGGGAGATTTTTCCCTTCTGTAAGTGCCACTAACAACTTGTATCTTGTAGAATTTTTTGTTTTCCCTCCCCCCACAATAAAATTTTATTAGCATTCATCTGATGCTCTGGTGTCTCTGTAAGCACCTTCACTCTTCTTCTCACCATCATTCACTAGAGAGGTGACCACCCACACTCCCTACAATTTGTGTTTAAAATCTCCTGCCTTTTCAGAGTCCAACCCATGACTCTTTAAATGACCAGGGTTGGTGATGCTGGACTTCTCCTATCCACCAGGAGAGGAGCCTAAGCCACTCCCAAGGCAATAGCTCTCCTCCCTCAAATCCTACTTGTAATTGTGCCTCCTAGTGGGAGCTTTGACTCTGCCCAGCATTCCTAGGGGCCATAGCCCAAGACCCCACTCTGCTAGGCTAGATGGTCCCCACCCAAAGAGCAGCAGGTCTCCTTGAGGAATCCCATTACAAGCCTCCGAACTACACCATAGCCACAAAGAGCAGTCCCGCCCTCCTGCCAGGACCTAACCTGCTCTAGCTGTTCTCTTACCTGCCTCCATAGCCTCAACCTTCCTCCCAAAGGCCAGAAACCTCACTTCCTGTTGAGGCCTCCTTAACACTGCCTCTGGCCCAGGTCTCCCCTGAATGCTGCATTCAGGACTTCTATAGCAAACACTGACGTTCAAGTAACTCTGCCCCTCTCTCTCCTCAGGCAGAGGTACCATGGCCACCTTCAGCCTCCAGATTCCATCCTGGCTTTCAAGCCCTCTCCTAGGGCTTGCGCAAAGTCCCTTACTGCAGTCTCTGGCCAGTGCTCAACTTGAACTCGCCACGTGGAATTAGGTAGCACAAGCAAACAAAGGATCTGAATGCCTACTCTGTAAAACTGCCAGCAATGGCACCATGATCTTCAGGGCCTGTGGCTCTTCGTTTTTGGGGTCAAAAACTCAGTAGGGTTTTTAATTTCCTGTTTTGGGGGCAGCTTGGGTAGAAGTACGAGTTGCTGTCTTTACAGGGGGAAATGTCATTCGAAGGCTGTGTGGCATTATCTAGACTGGAGTCACCTGTTCACTCCCAGCTTTCTCCCCCTCTAGTTACTGTGTAATACTTATTTGTTGCTGTTTTGATACTCCAGCTTCTGTCATCTCTTGTGCTCTGGCTTTCTGCAGTAGCCCCCTAAGGCCAGTTGTGACCAGAGGTGAAGTTACAAGACATTCACAGCCCCAGTTCATGGTCAGATGCTGCAGTCGTCTCCTCTCCCATAGCCACAGTTCCTTGGCAGGGATCATCAGTGTGCGTATCTGGATCCTAGTAAAGTCAGCAGGCTCTGGCCTGCAGATACTGTAAGGAGTAAGTTGTCTTTCCCATCCTCCGACTCAGACTCCCTAAACTGTGTTCTCATGCTCTGGCAGGGAAACCCCCCCCACACACATTAACTTGACTTGCCCCCTCTCTGAGGGGCAGGAGCCTGAGTGGACTGGACTCGCACACACAGTCACAGGTTCTCTGGTTGTATTCATGCTTCTCTTCTATGTTGTGACTTTAGGGGAAACATTTTGCATGTCTGAGGCTCAGCTTCCCTAGTTTAATATGACAGGTTTCAGAGTAACAGCCATGTTAGTCTGTATTCGCAAAAAGAAAAGGAGTACTTGTGGCACCTTAGAGACTAACCAATTTATTTGAGCATGAGCTTTCGTGAGCTACAGCTCACTTCATCGGATGCATACTGTGGAAACTGCAGCAGACTTTATATATACACAGAGAATATGAACCAATACCTCCTCCCACCCCACTGTCCTGCTGGTAATAGCTTATCTAAAGTGATCATCAGGTTGGGCCATTTCCAGCACAAATCCAGGTTTTCTCACCCTCCACCCCCCCCACACAAATTCACACTCCTGCTGGTGATAGCCCATCCAAAGTGACAACTCTTTACACAATGTGCATGATAATCAAGTTGGGCCATTTCCTGCACAAATCCAGGTTCTCTCACCCTCTCCCAAAAACCACACACACAAACTCACTATCCTGCTGGTAATAGCTCATCCAAAGTGACCATTCTCCCTACAATGTGCATGATAATTAAGGTGCCATTTCCAGCACAAATCCAGGTTTTCTCACATCCCCCCACCCCCCCCACACACACACAAACTCACTCTCCTGCTGGTAATAGCTCATCCAAACTGACCACTCTCCAAGTTTAAATCCAAGTTAAACCAGAACATCTGGGGGGGGGGGGGGTAGGAAAAAACAAGAGGAAATAGGCTACCTTGCATAATGACTTAGCCACTCCCAGTCTCTATTTAAGCCTAAATTAATAGTATCCAATTTGCAAATGAATTCCAATTCAGCAGTTTTTCGCTGGAGTCTGGATTTGAAGTTTTTTTGTTTTAAGATAGCGACCTTCATGTCTGTGACGACTTCACTTGTGCCCTGAGCTCTGTGACCTGTGCTGAGCATCCCCCCCCGCCTTGCTGGGGGCTGGCTTCTCCAAGCGAGGTGGTTTCAGTGCGCTCCACATTGTTTCCATGGCTCAAAGGCAGAGGGAGCCATATGCTAAGATTATTTTTAATTTTTTTTTTTTTGCTTCTCTGTAGCAAGCGTTTCCTGCTTGGCCTTTTAAGCAGCTCTGTAGGGTTTTTTATTCTCACCACTACCCCTTGCCACACAGCTCAGCGTATGCGATACATGCAAACAACCCTTGAATGCAGGGGAAGCAGGCAGGTCTGTCTCACATTCTCAGAAAACAGGTCTAATGTCAGGGCACACCCCAGCCACCCAAGACTTTGCACATCTCTTTCCACCTTCCCGTTACCCCTCCCATGCTTCCGTCCCCAACTGATACCAGACGTAGGGTGTGTCCTACGGGCATTAGACTTGTACTCTGATACAAACCCTTATCTGTGACCCTCATCTGTCCATGTCAGCACAGCTGGGTGCCACCTTCTATACGTCTGGGACATTCGCTAGCTTTAAACCCCCCCCTCCCGAGAGGCTGGGTAAGGCTTTTGCATTAGAGGGGAGAGGGCGTGACAGGCTCTATCCCACCACTAGTTATGAGGCAGTGGAAGAGCTGTGATGGTGGGGTTCCTGGCAGCTATTTCCGGCTCTGGGTTCGAGTTAAGCTGACCCATGCTGGGTTAGTCACTGAAAGGCAGCATGCAGGGGCTAAGATGGGGGTTCATCACATTAGAGACCCAGGTTCTGGGCCTGCAGACACCTTGCTGTCCCGGAGCCATGCTGTACCCCCAGTTTTGGGACAGTCACTTAGAGGAACCCCCTTTAGTGTGCCAGACCCCTAAGGGGTATATGTGCGTCTCTCTCTTTCCCCCTCTATTTGGGCTCTAGCTATCCCTCAGTCTACTCCAGGTGAGAGCCCCCACTCCTTCCAGCAGCCAACGCTTAGCCTCACACCTGCCAGGCCTTTGGTCTTGAGCTGGGGGATGCTGCCCAGCTTCCCTATGGGGAAATCAGTCTCCCTCTGGGGACATCGGCTGCTAGGTGTCACAGTCCTGGTGATGGGATTTGCCGTTGTCTTTTGAGATGGGGGGTCAGCCTCGGCCAATCCTTGTTTAATGACCCATACAAGCTCAGACAGCCAGGCGATGCTCATACCTACATCTCTTAGGGCTTGTCTGCGCTTACATTTTATAGCACTCTAACTTGCTGGCTCCAGGGTGTGAAAAATCACCCCCTCCCCAAGCGCACCAAGTCTGAGCGCTTTAAAGCGCTCAAGTGTAGACAGGCTCCCAGCCCTCGGAGCTAGTCCCCTCGTGGGGGTGGATTACCAGGAGTGCTGGGAGAGCTCTCTCCCAGCACTCGCACGCGACCACACTCGCACTTCAAAACGCTGCTGCGGGAGCATTCCCGTGACAGCACTTTGAAGTTTCCAGTGTAGCCATGCCCTTAGCCTGCCCAGAGCGTAAACTGTCCCTTTCTGCCCACTGGGTAACATTGCAGCATATAGGGGAAACTGAGGCACATATCGGCATCATAAAAATATTACAGAAAATTCCCACTTCATCACACTTGCATAAGCTAAAAAGGGCTGCTCAGCAGCTCTTCCCTGACTGTTTTCTAGGTTAGGTTCATGGTCTTTGTCACAGTTCAGGGCAATTGCACCTGTATTCTGCTTCCGTGGTCTAGCAAGGGCACCCACTTCTGGGCTCCCAGCTGTCACTGCTCTTGGGCAGAGACCCATGTGTGTCTCCCTCCCAACCAGGGTTTTTTTCCAGGCTGCACAGTTTCCCTGCCTCCACTATGAGTGCCCCAGCAAGCCAGACTGCCTGAGCTGGCCCGTTTCTGTGCTTTGCTTTCTCCTCCAAGGCTACGATGAGGGTGATCACCCCCGGACCAGAGTTACCCCCAGCCCTTGCTAAGCAAGCACATGTATTCTCATGGTGAAACATTCCAGAGAAAACCTATTAAACATCATAAAAGACCCTCCACATGTGTTCCCAAAGATCGCCCGGCCCCTCTAGCTTCATCATCACATTAAAATTCAGTAGGCTCAGTTTGGCACACATTTTCTGTTCTGTCTGGAGATGTTAAGAAATGCTGTACAGACAAACCCTCTTGGTGATCTGTCTGATATTCCTGGAATTGGCAGGCAAGAAGTGGCCAAGCGACAGGGCCCAGAGTGTTGCACATTTCTTGCAAAATAGGGACAAAGAAAAAGGGAGACAAGCCAGCAGAAAACCTTGCTAAGAGGGGTGATTTAAAAATGGGATTGTTCTCTCTGTAATCGTACTCGCCTAGCACTTTTCATCAGTAGATCTCAAAGCGCTTGACAAAGGCGCTCAGTGTCATTATCCCTGTTTTACAGATAGGGAAACCGAGGCACAGAGCAGGGGAGGGACTTGCCTAAGGTCACCCAAGCAGCAGAGTTAGGATGAGAACTCAAGTCCCAGTCTGGTGCTGTAGCCACTGGGCCACACTGCCTCTGTACCACTTCATCAAAGCACCATGAACCACTGATAGTGCTCAGAAGGCATGTATGCTTGTGGTGATTTGGCTTTTTGCCATTTCCATGGGATTTTTTTGCAAACTAAAGGTTTTAAGCACCTGTAAAAACTGAGCTTGTTAACAGAGAATATTCTTCTACCACCCAGACAGCGACTGGTCAACCAACCCAAACACTGTGAGTTACGGCCTCTCCGATCCGGCGGGGACACGCTCGCTATTGAGCAGCGCACCTCAACAGTGGTCGCCCAATGCCGCACGCACCTGGGAGAATGGAGAGGAGCATCCAAGGGCTGTCAGAGCCCTTTCTTCTCCCCAGAGCTAGGGTGGGCCTTAGCACCATAATCAGAATAATGGGAAATAATAGCCCAGTTTACTTCTGCTTCAAACACAGTCCCCACCCAACCAGCGCTTGACGGCATGATCGGCTCGCTGCCTAAAGCAGCCTTCCAGTGACTCAGGATTGAAAGCAGCCACAGAAAGAGGAAGATCCTTTCAGGCCCTCAAAGCAATCCTATCTTCTGAACTAGGGGTCGTTTTAACCAAGGGGCCAGGGAATTGTTCTGATCAGTCACAGAAACCACTAGAATCACTGTCGATTTGTCATCTGGGAGGAGTGTTCGGAGCTGCACGGGCATCACTTTAGTACTGGGGAACTAACCCTTCTTGAGCTTGCACAGCATTTATCTCCACCCCGTGCTCGCTGGAGTTCCAAGCTTGGCAGTTCCGTCGCTGCTCCTGGCAAGGGTTGCAGGCTCAGTCAAGGGCTCCAGCTAGAGGCCAGCTAGATTCCTCTTTAGAGTTACAGCCCAGTGAAGGTGCTGCAGCCGGCATCATTTGTACAAGCGGCATCTCCACAACTGCGGCTCCCATTTCGATCGCCTGCCGTCATTTCCACTAGCTAGAATATCCACTTAGACCCGGATCATCCAAGGTACTTTGGCACCTAGCTCCCATTGATTTCAATACCGCGGAACCTATGAAGCTCTGGACTTCGCTGTCCTAAACTGCCTTATAGTGTTGCTGCGAGCTGTTAAACAGCTGCTGTGTTCCACCTCAGAGATGGCTGCATTGCATTAGTGGTGGAGGTGAATCTTTGTAAAGCAACTTAGGGTGAAAGGTGCTGTAGAAGAGCCAGAAGAGTTCCCAGAAGTCACCTACTACAGGACAGGCCTAACAAAGAAAATAACAGAACGCCACTAGCCATCACCTTCAGCCCCCAACTAAAACCCCTCCAACGCATTATTAAGGATCTACAACCTATCCTAAAGGATGACCCAACACTCTCACAAATCTTGGGAGACAGGCCAGTCCTTGCCTACAGACAGCCACCCAACCTGAAGCAAATACTCACCAACAACCACATACCACACAACAGAACCACTAACCCAGGAACCTATCCTTGCAACAAAGCCCGTTGCCAACTGTGCCCACAAATCAATTCAGGGGACACCATCACAGGGCCTGATAACATCAGCCACACTATCAGAGGCTTGTTCACCTGCACATCCACCAATGTGATATATGCCATCATGTGCCAGCAATGCCCCTCTGCCATGTACATTGGTCAAACTGGGCAGTCTCTACGTAAAAGAATAAATGGACACAAATCAGATGTCAAGAATTATAACATTCATAAACCAGTCGGAGAACACTTCAATCTCTCTGGTCACGCAATCACAGACATGAAGGTCGCTATCTTAAAACAAAAAAACTTCAAATCCAGACTCCAGCGAGAAACTGCTGAATTGGAATTCATTTGCAAATTGGATACTATTAATTTAGGCTTAAATAGAGACTGGGAGTGGCTAAGTCATTATGCAAGGTAGCCTATTTCCCCTTATTTTTTCCTACCCCCCCCCCCAGACGTTCTGGTTAAACTTGGATTTAAACTTGATAGTGGTCAGTTTGGATGAGCTATTGCCAGCAGGAGAGTGAGTTTGTGTGTGTGTGTGTGTGTGTGTCCCCGGGAAAAAAAGGGGGGGGGGGGTGAGAAAGCCTGGATTTGTGCTGGACATGGCCCACCTTGATTATCATGCACATTGTAGGGAGAGTGGTCACTTTGGATGAGCTATTACCAGCAGGATAGTGAGTTTGTGTGTGTGGTTTTTGGAGGGGGGTGAGGGGGTGAGAGAACCTGGATTTGTGCAGGAAATGGCCCACCTTGATTATCATGCACATTGTGAAGAGAGTTGTCACTTTAGATGGGCTATTACCAGCAGGAGAGTGAGTTTGTGTGTGGGGGGGTGGAGAGTGAGAAAACCTGGATTTGTGCTGGAAATGGCCCAACTTGATGATCACTTTAGATAAGCTATTACCAGAGGACAGTGGGGTGGGAGGAGGTATTGTTTCATGATCTCTGTGTGTATATAATGTCTGCTGCAGTTTCCACGGTATGCATCCAATGAAGTGAGCTGTAGCTCACGAAAGCTCATGCTCAAATAAATTGGTTAGTCTCTAAGGTGCCACAAGTACTCCTTTTCTTTTTGCGAATACAGACTAACACGGCTGTTACTCTGAAACCTTTCACAGACTAGACTCCTTCCTACTCTGGGCCCTTTCCCCTTGAAAAAGTCCTTGTTAGTTCCAGCAGACATCTTAGGTGGTAAACAGGGGTATTCTCATGACTGGAACCCTCTTTGTTCTGCACCACCCCCTTTTATAGCTTTAGCACAAGGCGGGAATCTTTTCTCTGTGCTTGGCCCCCACCCCTCCTTCTAAATGGAAAAGTACAAGATTTAAGATGGATTTCAGTATCAGGTGACATGGTCACATGTCCCTGTGAGACCTCATTCTTCAGTACCCATGGGATACACAGGAAGGCCTGCAGGTAAATAAACCATTTACAACCAATTGTCCTAGTCAATGGGAGCCATCAAGATTCTAAACCACCATTAATGGCCTACACTTTGCATAATTACAATAGGACCTCCGAGTTATACTTCATATGCCTAGTTTCCGATACAAGACTGACACATTCATACAAATAGGATGACCACACTCTGTAGATTATAAGCTTTGTAATGATACCTTACAAGAGACCTTTTGCAGAAAGCATATTCCAGTTATATTATATTCACATTCATAAGCATATTTTTATAAAGCGTACGGAGTGCAACATCACAATGAGGATTCCACAACCTCCCTTGGAATCCTATTCCAGTGTAGGTAGAAAGTTTTTCCTAACATCTAACCTAAGTCTCCCTTGCTGCAGATTAAGCCCATTGCTTCTTGTCCTACCTTCACTGAACACAGACAACAACTGATCCCCATTCTCTTTATAACAGCCCTTAACATATGTGCAGACTGTTATCAGGTCCCCCTTCAGTCTTCTTGTCTCAAGACTAAACATGGCCAGTTTTTTTAACCTTTACTCATGGGGCAGCTTTTCTGATTCTTCTCCTTTTGGTTGATCTCCTGTGGACTCACTCCAGTTTATCCACATCTTTGCAGATTTAGCCCTAGCTCCTTCAGGGCCAGGTGCAGTGGTTAAAGCCCCTGGCTACACTCCTAAAGGTTGTGGATTTTAGTTTGGCTTGATCTCCCCACCTCTAGTTCACCCAGCTGCAAAATGGGTGCCTGATCCATTGGGTTAGGGCAGGTGGGCAAAGGTGGTTGGATGTGACCTCTCTGGTGTCCCACTGGCTGCAAAACTGGCATTAGCCCAATGAACCATTGGCTCAGGGGAACTTTGATTTTCTGAGCCAAGTCCCCTGTGTGCAGCTTTGGAGATAAGCTAAACCTAATGCACTCCCCGAGGGCAGGGAAGGAGAGCAACAGGCAGCTAAATCAGGAAGTGGGGCACTGGGTCTTGCTGTGACTTGCCCTTTGGCACCTAATTTAGTACCTCCCTTCCCTGGGAGCTCAGCACATCTGTGTCCATAGGATCCAGTCTAGTCCCCACCAGCAGGGAAGTGACAGATTAGATTAACATTTAGCCGGTTTCCCACAAGAGAATGGGGATGCACCTTCAGTCCAGGCCTGACGTCACAGCTCAGGACAACAGGGGTCAAGGCTCAATGCAGCTTTCCAAACCCAGACCTGATGCTGCTGCCTAACCGGTGGAGTGGCAATTATAACAATAAGCCCGACCTCTGAGAACGCTTTTCCTCTGCAGATCGCCAACCAGGGAGGTCAGTATCATTATTCCCATTTTACAGATGGGGAAATTGAGGCACTGAGCAGGGAACTGACTTGCCCCAGGTGACCCAGCAGGCCTGCGGCACAGCCAGGAAGGTCTCCTAAGTTCCAGCCCAGTGCTCTCTCCACTAGGCCATAAGAGAGGAGATTCTTTACCGCCAGAGTTGCTGGAAGGTTAGCTTTGTCTAAATAGCCGGCTGGCATCAGAGAACTGTCTCAGCTCAGCTCACTCTTTAAATGGATTCCGAGTCACTCCGCAGCCAGAGAGAACCCCTGGGCCCTGGGTTAATTCAGCCCTGCCCCCTCAAGCTTTGAACTCTTCACCAGCTCGCACTCCACCAGCACCCTGGGCCTGAGGCTCACAGCCCGATCTGCAGAGGGGCCAAGCACCCCAGCGTTATCATTAGCAGTCCAAGGTGCTCGGTCCCTCTGCAGATCGGGCCCTTCGAACGGCGGACGGGGAATGATGCAGTCACAAAACGCTCCCCGAACGGCTAATTCAGGGGCTTGACTGCAGGAACCAAGGAACTTCCATTGGCTTCAGTGGGAGCCACTCTGATCCCCGGCAGTTTTACTTTCGTGTCTGCTCTGATTCTGCCTCTGCTCCCCTTAAAGGGGGTGACACGGCAGGAGGCCGATACGTGGCCTGTCACCGTGACAGGCATTAACAGCAGCTCTGCCATGCCCGCAGCTGGCTCAGCCCAGCCCCAGGCCCACCCTCCCTGCATTCTGGAGGCGCACGCAGCAAGTGACCCCCTCAGCACAGAGCCCTCCCTGCCACATGGCAGCCGAGCCAGAGGATCCTTCCCTGTCAAGAGACCCCCCCACCCGAAGCTGCCAGGCTCTGGAGCCAAACCGGGGGCCCGCTCCCGGCTGCAGCCGGTGGATGTCGCATCTCGCTGCATGGCCGTCAGCAACGCCGGCACCCGTCAGCCCTCACGCTCTGAGCTCTGTGCTCACAAGCCTGCCTCTCCCGGGGCCGTGGGCTCACACATTTCTGAACCAGAAAGCGCTGGCCGGGGGGGGGTGGGGGGGCATGAAAGGGAGCAATGCAGCTGAGCCGCTGAGCGAGGAACTGGGGCGCTCACAGAGGTTGTGCTGATGTATTAATGGAACCTACGGTAGGGATCAGCCCACCCCCCACCCCCGGCTCACATGGCAGCCGTGGCCCATCGCAAACGCAGGGTCGCAGAGGGAGAGCTGGACCTGTGATGAACCCCCACTGCCCCCGGCCCCAGCCTCCAGGAGCAGAGCAGACAGTTTGTCAGCCTCATGGGCACCAGAGTGAAGCTGAGGAAGACCCAGACCCACATAATACCAGCAGCCCGCTTCCCTCCCTCCCCCCAGAGACCCCTGGCAGCACCATTCCCTCCTACACGCCCCCCCACCCCACAGGCTCTAGACACCTCCCCCTCCCCCCGCCAGATTCTCCTCCTCCTCCCACCCTACATCCTCCATCTCGCCCCCGCAAGGCTGTTTCGACCAGCTCCCCTCGCCTGAATTTTGGTTCCCCCACAGCTCCCCTCCCCAAGGCCGCACACCCAGCAGACCTCCCCCATCTGCCCTCAGTGCCAGGCTGGCGGAGGGGCAGGGGGTTGCGGCTCCAGGCTGCAGCCAGCCCAGCAGGAGACAGAACAGCCCCTGCTGGCCTCAGGTGCCAGCCTAGTCACCCCCCGTCCCTGCCCACCAGCCTGGAGCAGCAGTTCTCACCCTGGGGCCCCCAGCCAGGACATGCCCCCTCCTAGTCAGCAACCTGGGAAGGTTTGGCCCCCTAGAAATCTAGGATTTCCCCTAGCTCAGGGATGCTGCTGGCCCAGGAACCAGCCAAGGAGTCAGAGGTGCCCCATTCAATAACCTTTTCCATACCAGGGACCGGCTTGCTGCCTTTCTAAACCATGTCAAGGCGATCTCCGGGACCAGCGCCGGCCCACGGATCGCTCACTGAGAAACACTGGCCTAGGGAGCCGTCAAAGCGCTAGGCTCTAGTGCAGAGGTGGGCAAACTACGGCCCGTGGGACCATCCTGCCCGATCCCTGAACTCCTGGCCCAGGAGGCGAGTCCCCAGCCCCTCTCCCGCTGTCCCCCTTCCCCTGCAGTCTCACCACTGGGTGGGCAGCAGCTGCAAGCTCCTGCCTCTCTAAGCGGCATGGCAAGGGGGTGCGCACGGTGTTGGGGGCAATGGGTTGGGAGTTGGGGGGCAGTCAGGGAACAGGGGGCGGTTAGGGGTGGGGGTCCCAGGGGGCAGTCAGGGGACAGGGAGCAGGGGAGGTTGGATGGGGCAGAGGTTCTGGGGTGGTCAGAGGTTGGAGAACAGGGGGGTTGGATAGGGTGTGGGAGTCCCGGGGGGCCTGTCAGGGGGCGGAGGTGTGGATAGGTCGGGGCAGTCAGGAGCCAGGGAGCCAGGGGGATTGGATAGGGGATGGGGTACCGGGGGGCGGTTAGGGGTGGGGTTCCCAGGAGGGGGCAGTCAGGGGACAAGGAGCAGAGCAGGTTGGATGAGTATGGGGTTCTGAGGGGGGGGCAGGAAGTGGGAGAGAGAGAATAGGGGGCAGGGTCCAGGCTGTTTGAGGGGCAAAGCCTTCCCTACTTGGCCCTCCATACAGTTTTGCACCCCGATGTGGCCCTTGGGCCAAAAAGTTTACCCACCCCTGCTCTAGTGGTTAGAGCAAGGAACCCAGAGATTCAGGACTTCTCCCTTATTTTCCACCCTCTGCCACTGACTTACCCTCTGACCTCAAGGCAAGTCACACACCCTCTCTGCCTCAGTTTCCCCCCACGTAATATGATCATGGCAACTATCTCCCAGGAGGGTTAATTTGTATTTGTAAAGCACTGTGAGATGAAAGACACTAGACACACTGATGATTACTATAGAGACAAGGTGGGACCCACAAGGCTACCACAGCGCATACAATTGTTTCTAGAGCTATTTAGCAGCACTCAGGAGGCCTGTGGGGTGGGGAACAGGCCTCTGTATTGTTTACTCCTTCTATGATCATACCAGAGCTACCATAAATCCTAGATAGCCATCACCCTCTAAAATAGACCAGCCCCAGGAGCTGTTATGACATGCTCACTTTCTACATCAAAGACCCAAGTCTGATCCTTCTTCATCCCCCCCACCCAGCGACCAAGGAGGGCGGGACTGAAGTCTCCAACCCTGGGCTTAAGTGGACTCACATGTGACCGAGGAGGATCCAGTTCCAATGCAATTTGCTAGAGATCCCTACCCACATGCCAGGCCAGCCCTTCCTCAATCAGGGTGGGTGGTGCTGGTTGCCTCCCTGAGCTACCCCTCCTGTGCTGGGTGGGGCTCAGCACTGGTATATAAAGGCTAGGCAGGGAGGAGGTATTATGCTGCATCTGCTCTGGAGTTGTGGAAGAGACAGGTAAGGGCTTGTAATGCTCTTAGTCTGTCTATGGGGGTGGCTTTCCAAGTTATAATTAAATATAATTTGAGTGTGTCAAACTCTAGGCTTGTTTGCTCCCTGATAAGAGCTTGGTAAATGGACTCTGACTGCTTTAGCTTTCTTCTTTTCTTATAGTGCCAGGCAAACTGCCTGGCAATTCAGTGATACTAAGGGACTAACCTGCTGTCTGGAAACTCACAGACTAGCCTGTAGCTGGCTGGGCTGTGCAGCTGACTTGTATTGATCTGCCTAGCACAGAAAAGATTTATTGTAAGTGCTGGGTTTCCCCCCCTCTCCTTTCCTTATAGTGTAAAGGTTGATTCTCAACACTAACTGTCTAAGCCTACAGGTGAGACTTCACATTTTAAACACCTTCACCCTGTAACAAGTGTGTCCTGCCAGGAGGGTTCAAAGCAAACTACTCCAAGTAACAGAAACTGCCTCTTAATAGTGTGACCTCACGACTCACTCAGTAGTTAATATGGGTTTTTATGTGTTCTAGCTCTGGGGTCTCAACTTTGACAACTTCAGTTTTTAACCCTCCTGAGTCCCAGCCAGAGGAGGGAAAACTTGACTCTAGACTCCCCTGCGGTTCCTATTCATTTGCCTGCTGTGTTTGGAGCCAATTGTGTCTCATGATCCCCGAGTCTGACTCATGGCTTGTTTAAATATTGGAGGCTGGTAATGCTACTACAATGACTGGCCTTGTGGCTTCCTTCCTCAGTGGCTGCATTGAGTCCCTTCATGGCTCTGTCTCCAGCTTAGCTCTGAAGATGGGAGTGGGGAAGGTGCTTAGCTCTTCTAATCAGAGCTAGGCTTCCTTGCTCAGCTGTTGTGAACACTGCTCTAACACAATCAAATGGCTGTGAGGTGTGGGGGGGGCTGGCTTCTCCCCCACCTTATGGGGGATGGAGGGTTATGGTGTGAGAAGTAATCTAACAATCCACCACTGACTACCCCGGCGCTGGTCTGAGCAGTGACCCTGACTCCAGTTAGCAGCTGGCAACCGAAAATGAAAACGGTGACACAATCCTAGCCAAGCAGGAGGTATCAAAAAAGCAATGAGCTTCTCTGGGGCGAAGGCCACTGTTATTTATAGCAGCAGGGGCCTTGGTGGCAGCTTGTTTTGCAATCCAGACTGGAAGGTCTGGGGAGTGTAAGTGCAATCACATCCTCCAGCCCAGGGGATCTGCAGGGATGTTACTCAATGCATTGTGCTGTTGAACCTCCCAGGGTCCAACACAATGGAATGACCCCCAGAGGAGGCTGCAACTAGGCTCTTGCTGTTGGCCTCTGAGCCTTCTTTATGGCCCTAGCATTTACTCAAGCCTTATCTTCAGTGCTGGCGGCTTAACTAGTGAGTTTCTATATCCCTTCTAATCAGTTTCACCAGACTCCGCCATGGCTTCTAATGACCCCAGTGCTGCTTCCCCAAAGGATGAGGAGCAGGAGCAGGAGGTAGGTACATGCTGGACGCTTGGGCTGTAAGGTCTCTTTGTGGTGGGTCTACTGGCCTCTGCTAGGAAACTGGAGCTGGGCCCCTTAGCCAGGAAGTCACAGCAGTGACTGCAATAAGAAGGCTAAGTGCAGCTTCTCAACCCTTCACCTGAACAAACCGGGAGGCGAGGGGCTTCTCCAAACAGCATTGCACTGGTATAACGTTGGTTTACATTTACACCTAATGTAGCTAAACTAGCACAAAGCCATATGTGGCTCCTCCCTTGGTCTAGGAGTGCCTTCATCTAATATAAATTATTCTCTACTGACTCCATGTAAACCAAAGTAACCCTCTCTGAAAATGTGCCCACAACATTTTGCCTTAAGGATAGAGCGACTTTCTCCTGTTGATCTAGGGCTTGTTGGCTTCCTGCTTCGGCAGCACAAACCTCTCAGGGTGGGGATTCTGGAGGGGTACAATGAGGCCAGATCTACACTATAAACTTCGCTATAACTGTCGCTCAAGGGGGTGGGGAAAAATCCTGAGCCCTGCCGTTCTACCTACCTAATGCCATGTGTGCACAGCACGATGTCGACCTTCTGCTGTTGACACAGCTACTGCCTCTTGCGCGGTGGACTAACTCGGCAGAAGCTCGTGTGTCCCCATAGTAGTGTCTTTCCTTTGGCACAGCTGCTTGCTGCACTAATTAAGTGTAGACCTGCCCTGGAGCTTTCGTGAAGAGATTTTTTTCTTCCTTTCTGGGTTTGTTCTTTACTAGGCCTGGTCTCACATATGGCAAATCCTGGTAACAGGACACTGGATCTGTCTAAATGCTCCTGGCAGTAGAGAGGGGAGCACTTGGTGAGCTGGAAGTGGTGGGAGTAGATGACCTTCTGAGAATGGCTCCCTCTAGGCCGGATCAGCTGACAGACCCCAGCTACTGAAGGCAGGGCCCATGACTCTGCTTGGAAGGGGAGACTGCATGGTAGCCTGCACCCTGTTTACCTTACTGCCTTCTCTCCCCTAGAACATAGCAAACCGGGTGGCCAACCTGCCCTTGGTCAGCTCTGCCTACGACATGGTCTCCACAGCCTATGCCTCCACCAAAGAGAACCACCCATACATCAAATCTGTCTGCGATGTGGCAGAGAAAAGCATGAAGACCATCACTGCGGCCGCGGTCAGCGGCGCCCAGCCAATCCTGACCAAACTCGAGCCGCAGAGTGAGTAACGGTGTGTGGGGTGGCATGGCCCCAAGTGAGATGTGAAGGGCACCATGCTCTGCCCTCCTTCCCAGGGTGTCAGGCAAAGAGCCTTCAGCCCTGCCAGAGGGAGGAGTCTGGCTTTTCACATCCAAAGCCATTGGCTGGCTAAGGAACCTCTCCTGCTTCCATAGAGGAACATAACCCAGGCCACTGAAAGCTCCAGCTGGAGGGTTTATGGAGGTGGAAGTTGACCCTTTCACCAAGGGTTCTGTGGATGTTGCTTGGAGTATAGTGTGGGACAACCTTGTACTGTGTCTTAAGCTCAGCTGTGCTGACAGGTAGAATTCCTGCATCTGCCAGGCCTCTGCAGCAACAGCATCCAAGTAGAATAATGGAGCTGGTCCAGTTCTCAGCCCATTCCAAGCAGTTGCAAATCAGCTCGCCCTTGTACCTACTGAGCAAAGTCTTGCCCCCCTTCAGAGGCCCCATGCGTCAGGTTCTCTTGCTTCATAAACTTGCATTTTTCCCAGCTTCCCAGAACTTGGTGTAATGGCTGGGGCTCTTCACGTGAGAAGCTAAACTGGCTTTTTTTCTTAAGTTTCCACAGCAAATGAGTACGCATGCAGGGGACTGGACAAGCTGGAGGAGAAGCTGCCAATCCTTCAACAGCCAACAGACCAGGTAACTCCCTCTCTGCTTCAAAGCCTTTGTAAAGGCAGGGGGAGCAGTGACTTCAGCTCAAGCAGGAGAGTTTAGCAATGAGCTCTAAGACAGAACAAGGAGCAGAGCTACTGGGCAGGGGGGGAAGGTGGCTTGATCTGCTGACTAGTGACGACGGCAGCAGCTTAGCGTGGGGCAGAAGCAATCCATTTGCTCCTGGGATGTATCATGGCCACTCTGAATTGATGCCCCTGCTGTTAGATCTCTGCATCTGTGGAACACCCTAGTGCGAACCTTCCAGGGTTCCATCAGCACTGCATGACTGCTGTAAACTTGCTCTGATGTAGTTCTGGACAATGCAAATGTGTCTAATCTAGATGGGCCCTTAAGGAACCCTTAAAAATAAGGGTAGAGATCAAACCTCAGGTCTTCCTCTTGGACAATGGGGAGGGAAGCAACCCCCCTGCTCTGCAATATTCCAACCCTGGCTTGAGGTCTCATCTGACCTCTCTAGATCCTCTCCAATACCAAAGACCTGGTGACTGCCACAGTGACTGGTGCCAAAGATGCAATGAGCAACACCATGACCGGGATGGTGGATATGACCAAAGGGGCTGTCCAGGGCAGTGTGGAGCTGACCAGATCAGCAGTGACCAGTGGTGTGAACACAGTCATGAGCTCAGCAGTGGGCCAGATGGTGGTGAGCAGCATGGGTGCTGTGCTGAGCAAGTCAGAAGAGCTGGTGGATCACTACCTTCCTATGACAGATGAGGAACTAGGTAAGAAAGCAGCAGCTGCTCCCTTTCTATGCACTACAGAAGGAGGTAGCATGGACAAGGGGGTGTGAAGAGAAAAGCTGGGTCTGTCTGGCTAATGCCAGCTGCAGTTGGGTTCATGGCTTCAGTTGAAGCCATCCAGCCTACAAGGCTGGATTTAGTTTCCTGATAACTGTGCAGACCTTGAGGCTCCTTATTAAGCCCTGGAAGAAACTACTGCAGTCTCCAAAATAGAATGAACACCACCTCTGTACCTGGGGCACCCTGCTAGCTTCCCTGGAAGATGGTGTCTGTTGTAAGGTGGGAAGCATAGCTGGGGGTGAGAAGAGCAGCCTCTCCCTCAATGCCTGAAAGCCTCAAGAGTACTGTACCATACAGGGTGCTCTAACCATGGTGAACCACTAAAGGAGAATGGCTTGTGGCCAAGCCACCATCTAAGCAGGTGGCTAGACCATCTCTGCCTCTGAGGCTCCCAGACCCTAATAGAATGGGGCAGGGAGATGAGTGAATTGTTGGATCTCTTGGCCTCTCCTCCTTATGTAGAGGTCTAACCCAAATAGATACAGCTGGGGCAGTGTTGCCTAAGGGCTAGAGCACTAGAGTAGGCTTTGGCTAACCAATCTATTCCAAACTTTGCCCCAGGCCTGCCAGGTGCCCTTCAGCAAATCCCTTCATAGCAGAGCCTCTGCACCCACCCCCCAAGCCTCTGAAACAAGGATACTTGCTGCCTCTAGGGCATTGTTCTCCTGTGACCATCCCAGGGTCCAATCTGGCCTGTTCAACAGCAGTGTCTCCTGAATCTTCTAGCCTGTGGTGCCTTTGGCAGTCAGGCAGTGTAAAACGGCCACTCCTGGTCTGCTCACACAGCCTTCAGCTTGTAAATTCACCCCAGCTACACATGGGAGTGCTCTCCTGGCCCCTCGTGAACTACAGACAGGGCAACACCTGCAAGTTCTCAGCCCAGCCTTGTTCCCCAGATGTGCACCTTGCCCTGCTCTGTATTCTCCTGGACCATGCAAGCTCCTAGATCATCCGCCATCCCAACATTGGGAAATGATGCACCATCCTTATCCCAAAAACATTCCCTGCCCCCCAGTCTAATCCAAACACCCTAAGATCCGCTGGCCAGGATATAATAGGCTAGGGGAGGCTCAGTCTCCCCTGCCACCAGACCCCCAAAACCCTGCAACTCAGGGTGAAGTTTTGGCTGTATTTATGCCCCATGCAGGTTCTGGGGTGGCTGAGGCCACAGTATTTGTTCAGTTTCCTGGGTTCATCCATAAACTCCCTGGACTCCAGGGGGATTGCAGATGAACCCAGGAAGCTGAGTAGCAAATACCACTACCTCAGGACCCACATGCAGCATAAGGAAAAACTGCTTCCCCCCCCCACAGTGGCTTGGGGAGGGAGGTGCAGCTGTGGCTGACCTGGAGAGCTATGAGCCGCCCCCTCCTCTGTCCATGGCAGAGGGGCAGGGGATCTCAGGGGCTCCAGCTGTAGGGATGGGTGGGAGGGGCTGGCCTCCCCTCAGTGGGGCTCTGCCTGCTGTCCATGGCGAAGAGGAAACAATACAATAGATCAGGTGACAAGGCACAAGTCAGAATTCATTACAAAAGAAACCCAAAATGGGGGGGGGGGGGAACAACACACTCCAGCTAATGCCTTCCAGCCTGGGCTCCCTCCCCTTAGTTCGGTGTCATCAGCCAGTTCCTGAAGGCCCTAAGCAGACGAGATGGGAGGTGGAGCAGTGCTCTGGAGGTCAGTCTCCTATTCTACCTCTCTCCCCTCTGAGGATTTGCACTGTATGGGGCTCAAAGCCTCCTGGGTACGTGAGACTCAAACCGTGACCCGAGGTCCATGTCTTGGTACAGCTTTCCCCACCGGGGGAGCAGGCTGGATATGTGAGTTAGTCTCTGAGGAAAATGCCTAGAATTACAACTGTCCCGGGACAATCCTACAGTAGAAAGGACACAAGTCATCAGGATGCTGCTGTGCCACAGATGGCAGTTTACAAATGATGCCTCAGGCACTTTAGGCAAAATAATTAGACTATAGAAAAGTGAACATGGGGTACAGGGTGTCCCACCCCCATAGACACGAAGGGCTACATCCGCTTAGTATGCTTTACTCTAAGCAGGTTACCAAGCGAGAGGCGGGTAAGGGCATATCCCATACTGCCCTTGCCGTCTCCTCCTCCTGGCACCACTAACCCTCCACTCTCTGCCTCCAGCTAAGCTGGCCACCTCTGTGGAAGGCTTCGAGATGGCGTCCGTGGAGCAGCAGAGGCAACAGCAGAGTTACTTTGTGCGCCTGGGGTCCCTGTCCACCAAGCTCCGCCACCGGGCCTACCAGCACTCCCTGGGCAAGCTGAGGAATGCCCGGCAGAGCACCCAAGAGGCTCTGTCCCAGCTCCACCAAACCATAGAACTGGTAGGAATGCAGCTGTGGGCCATGCACCGCCCCGCCCCATACTCCTCTGAAGCTCCTCCTGCCACTCAATGACTTGGCACAAACCAGGTTACAGGAAAGTGGCCAACACAGCAAGGTCCCTTCCTGGTGCTGATCACAGATGTCTCTCTTCCCTTCCAGATTGAGAATGCCAAGCAGGGTGTTGATCAGAAGCTCCGTGATGGCCAGGAGAAGCTGCACCAGATGTGGTTGGAGTGGAGCCAAAAGCAGCAGAGTCAGAGTAAGGAGATAGGCTCTGTGCAGCCAGAGGTAGGTCACGAGAGGGTGACTCCAGTCTACAAGAAACCACTTGGCATGGGGGAAGTCTAGGGTCTAAACTGACTTCCTACTTGATCCCTGTTTGCAGCAGGTAGAGGAGCAGGCATTGGCCATGTCCCGCAGCCTCACCCAGCAACTGCAGACCACCTGCCTGACTCTGGTGTCCAGCCTGCAAGGCCTCCCTGCTGACCTCCAGGACAAGGCGCAACTCGTTCGTCACCAAGTCCAAGAACTACATGCTTCATTCTCCACTGCCAGCTCCTTCCATGACTTGACCGGAAGTGTCTTGGCCCAGAGCCGTGAACGAGTGACCAAGGCCCGCAAGCTGGTGGATGAGCTGATGGATCATGTGATGGATAATATCCCCCTTTCTTGGCTAGTGGGACCCTTTGCCCCATCAGGCAAGCAGCAGGAGGAAATAGAGATGGAGTAGTGTCCTGCAGATACCCAGACCCCCAAGAAGCTCTGGGCTTAGGAGTGCCCCTTTGAGTCCCCAATCTGGGATGGTAACTCATGCCACTTGTCACTTCCTGTCACACATCTAGCCTGGCTCTCTAGCTAGAGAGCAGCACTTGCTGTTCTAAGTGCCTCAATCCTGGCATCCCTCCTGCCTTGCTTAGGTCTGGTCTTATTGCACTAAACACTTGGAGGAGAAACTATTCTGCATCTCATGGGGGTGGCTTAGTCTCCCAAACCTGCCTGTGGACTGAGTTGGGCTTGCCAGCAAAACTAACTCCCTCTGGTCAGTCAAGTGACCCCAGAATGGGATCTAAGGCCCAGCTTTCAAGCTGGGGTGCCTTGTTTGCCATCTCTAGGCAACAGCCTGAGTCTTCAGAGCATCTGATTTCTCACCACCCCATCAGTGACTTGTGGGTGCCCAGCACCTCTGTAGCTTAGACGACTTCTATTTAGCCACCAGAGCCAAACCCTGGCCTTGTCTTCTAGACGTTTAAAACAGACCCCTTCACTCAGGTGGGTAGCACTGGGCACTCAGAGGTTAGCATGTGTTTGTGTTAATTTAGTGGCCTGAAAATCCTCCAGAATCCTAGTAAAGAGCTAAATCCTTGGCATGGGAGCTGCCATCTTATGACCCAACTGGGTGTTTCATATGAAACATGATTAACTTTAGATCCCAAGCAAATGTGGCTTAGCCAGGTAAATATTATACAAGCTGCTCCTGCTGTGGGGAGGAAGTGGTCACTTAAGTGCCAAACAACCACCACTGACCCAAGTCAGGCTGACTAGTTTGGGGTCTCTCCACTCAATCAAGGAAACCTTTGTTGTAAGAGACCAGTGCTCTTCTAGGACTACTCCTAATGGCTCATGTAGGATTCCCTTCCTGCCCAATACAAAGTGCCCTGGCCCCTGTATCGGGTAAGAACACGTTGCTCACAATAAAGCTGTATGTGCATTGAAAGAGGCCTCTGCTTGTTTTGTTCTGAGTGAGATGCTCAGGTATGAAGGTCCATGACCATTCTCCCTCCCTGGCATATCTAGCTTGCTGGGGGAAGCTGTCTTCAGCATTGCTGGTGCATGTGAGGGCCTTCCTCCAAGAGTGTGGATTCTCCCCTCCTACCAACAATCACCTCCCCAGCTTCTTGGGACTAGGAGTCTATCCTCATTAGCACCTTGAGGAAGCCAAGGGCTGGTCAGTGCTTGAGACGAACTAGGGCATGTTGAGTTGCTGTCACTGCTCCTCAGAGGCCGTCTAACTAGCTTTTACCATGGAGGTAAACCCCAGAGGTGATTCTTGAAATGGCCATAATCTGCAGTCAGCATTGGTCTCCCTGTCCTATGTTTCCCCTTGCCCTAGAGATCTCTGCTCAGGGGTAATGCTGTTTAACTTTACACTACCTTTCCCTTCCCGTAGCAGGCCTTGCAACAAACTCTGGAAGGGCATTTGGGCCACATCTAGCAACCTGAAATTCAGCCTTGCTCTTGCCCTGACTTGCTCCCTCTCTGGAGCAGCCCATCTGGGGTGCAGCTGGCCACATAAAACTTAGTCCCTCAAGTGGGACTGCAGTGGCTGCATCTTTATTGAACCAGAGGCATTTAAAGCTCAGGTTTAATGCAACCACCCACTTGACAATAGGTGGGCACATGACCATGTTGGGGAAAGGACCTCTAGAGAGGGAGGGCAGGGGGGATGCAAAGGGGTTACTGCTGATGTAGCAAAGACTGTCCTGGTGTTAGGAGGCATGGGACCAGTGCTGGCCAGCTGTAGCTTGCTGAGGTCTGTCCCTTAGCACAGCTGCTGGCATTGTTGTCTGGCAACCAATATTAACTCCACTGTGATAGATTCAATGGGTATTACAAGTAACAATTAGTGTGTAGGCTGGAGCTTGGAGGATGAAAATAAGATTTCCTCATGGTCCACACGCATGGCTCATCTTCCTCTCAGGAGCTTGAGGCATATCCTCTGGCGTAAAAACAGCCAGCACCCAGAAAGTATCCTGACCAAACTAAGGTTACACAGGCAACCAAATTCTCTCTACTGTTGAAATTTTAATGTATGTGGCCTGTAAGGGCTCTATGGAAGTGCCTCATTCAAGAGTTCACGCTCTTGTTCTCTATATGAAAACATCTATCTACCCCTAAACTTTCTATAGGATGTGAATCTAGACCAAATTATTTTTTTTTTGGGGGGTGGGAGGGAAGGTTTTCAAAGTCACTTTGAGGTAGTTAATCAAAGACGCATGGAGTCTCAATCTCTCAGACCCCTTGTTAGCCTTAAGAACTATCTGGACAACACCAAATGGTGCCTGCAGGGAGTTTGATCTCCATTATATAATTTTGGTTGAGTTCTGGGTTTTTGTTCCACACGAGAGCTTTCCGGCCTGCTTAGCTGAGGAAGACCTCAGCTTCTGCTCTCTAGGCTCATCTATGAAGCCGTGGTTGGTTGGAGAGCAGAAGCCCTGTCTGACATGGTCTAGTTAGCCTGAGCCTCTGAACAACTCAGCCCCTAAAGACGAGGATTTTCACTGCACCAGCTGGTGCTTTGTGGAAGAGCAGAATGTGGCCCGGGGCTGGGCCATAAGTTTAATAATTACCAAGATTACCTCGGTAGCAATAGGTGCTGGTTTGCGGCACTGTGATGCAACTACACAGGCTCATGATGACTTAGGGTCCTTTCTGGAGTAGCTGCAGGCTTATCAAAGAGCAGATGCCCTGAACAGTCTCTGGGGTGACCACCACCACCACCACCTTGGACAAATAGCTCGTGTGGCTGCTTAAAGGATTTGGCTGCTCCTTAGCTGAGCAAAAGCGCTGTCTACCAGCACGGCAGCTGCTCTTCTTTCGTATTTGTCCTGCAGTAACACTTGGAGTCTTGGTCCACACCTGAGGTTCTGGTCCACACCTAGCCTGTTCTGCTAGGTGCTCGCCAAACAAAAATGCCTTTAACAAGCTGCTCTGCCAGGCATCTGGGTGTTTTCACAAAGAGCCTCCTCCTGCAAGAAAGCAGCCCTGGCTGGGTTGAAGGTACTTCCTTGACCAAGAACTGGGAAAGGAATATCCCAAATCGCTAGGGTGAGTGAGCGAAGATCACTGCACACAGCATAGCTACTGCAAAAGCAAGGAATGGAGGTGTTAAGGCAGCTAATGTAACATACCTTTGTGCTCCTCCAGCTAGACTCGCACATCTGCAGTGGACCAGCCCCTATTCAGCACATCACAACCAGGGAGGTCTCGTTCTTTGGAGGCTAGAATTGGGGATGTAAATGAATCATCAGGTTGCAAACAGAATGTTTGTGCTCAATAAGAGAAGTAAATGGGTCCATAGGCTAAGAGGACACAATGTCTGAGCCAGCTAAGATAAGAGGGAGAACACACAGTGAACTATTCACTATGAATGAGATAAAAAAGGAAGTTAGGAATGTGGAGAGGAGGTAACGGGGAAGTCAAACTGTGGTGGAAAGCCTGTGCTGTGCAGGGATTGCTTCCTCCAGAGTAACCCAGCCAAAAATGTGTAATGCAAGGTATAGTCAATGCAATGAGCTGTGTATAAAGGGAGAAGGTTTCGCTGTAACTTGGGAGTTATGATGTACGCTGCTGCCATCCCTCAACCCCGTGTTTGAGTCTGATCAACTCGGTGTAGCACAGCTGTATACCATCAGTACCTGAGTTCTTGGGAAGCCAAGTGGAAAGAGAGCGCAGAGGGAATCCCAACATGGGGGCGTGTGGGGGGAGCAGCCTTCCACTCAGCATCTCCTGGTGGAGCTGTCTCACTTGGCACACATAAGAGTTCATAGGGCCAGAGCATGAGGCTGACTCGTCTAGCTGGAAATATGGGATAACAAGGTTCAAGGCTCTGCTCTGCCCAGTCTGGAGCAAGGACTGGAAGCTGGGTCTCCTAGGCCCCAGCTGAGAGCTCCAGCCACTGGGCTACTGCTGTCATGGGGCAGGGGGCAGTTCTTGGATTTATTTATTGTCAGAAAAATTTCAGTGGTGATGTGCACTGGAATGAAAGTGAATTTCAACACCCCTGCCCCATGTTCTCAGGCGATGGGACGGTGGTTTGCCAGGCAGCCCTCATTCTAGCTTCCTGGATGCTGCTCACGCCCCGTCCACTGCATTTGGGGCTCAGTGTGCTTAGTAGCAGGAGGTGTGTCCACTGGAAGTCTGCCCAAAGCAGGAGCGTGCTGATCTCTGCATTCTGGGGAGGGGAGCAAAGGGGGGGGGCACTGCCTCTGGTTTCCTGAAAGGGCCAGGAGAGGCTGGAGCAGTGACACTGTGATGAGTCACGCCATGTCATAATGACTCAATAGCATGATGCAAGCTGCTGCCTTGGAGCTGGGTGGATTCCTATCAGGGCCTAGGTACCTGCTGGACAGCAGCCCCACTGGGCTCGGGGCTGGAACAGGCCTTTCCAGCCCCTGGCCAGATGAGCAGAGACCATGGCTGAGTGTGAGTAGAAATGATTTTTCGAAGGCAAAGTTGACACTCTGATTACAAAGAGTCTGGCATGAACTGGTCTCCTGAACTGAACTGCCTTCTGCTGCTGAATCTCCATTGACTTCCCCCCTTCTCGCTGCTCTAGGGAGCAAGTTAATGTCCTTGGCCCTAAAACTTCCCCTAACGATTGGCCTTCTCGGCTCCAGCCGGGCTCACCCACCTGCTGCCGATGTCCTAGGAGACACTGAGCAGACGCAGCCTCCTCTCACTGTTTCATGCACCTGTGCAATATACTTTTCGGCCATAAATTAACATTTGCTAATTAGCAGTAGGAGCGAGCATGAGCTGACTGCCAGGAAGCTGTGTTTTCCTTGGGCTGCGTGACGGTAGGGAGGAGCGTCTCTTGAGAGCAGTGGGAAGACCCAGGCAAAGGCCCAGCTAGGAGCCCTCCGCAGCACCAACTTCTCTAGCACCGTCCATCTGGCAGAGTGCAAAGCCCAAGGGGCCACCCGCTCATTTCGTCTGACCTCCTGTATAGCGCAGGCCGTCAACCCCGCCCCGCGCCCTAAACCCTCCAGCCACCGTGAGACCAAAACATTCCAGCCCAGCAGAGCCTAGCCCAGGGGTCGGCAACCTTTCAGAAGTGGCGGGCCGCGTGTTCATTGATTCACTTTAATTTAAGGTTTCGCGGGCCAGTGACACATTTTAACGTTTTTTAGAAGGTCTCTCGCTATAAGTCTATTTATTATATAACTACACTATTGTATGTAAACCAGGTTTTCAAAATGTTTAAGAAGCGTCATTTAAAATTAAATTAAAATGCTGATCTTACGCCGCCGGCCCGCTCAGCCTGCTGCCAGTCTGGGGTTCCGTTCACCTAGGCCGGCAGCAGGCTGAGCGGGGCCAGCAGCCGGGATCCCGGCTGGCAAGGGGCCGGCAGCCAGAACCCCAGAATGGCAGGGGCCTGAGCAGGGCCGGCGGCTGGGACCCCAGCTGGCAAGAGGCCGGCAGCCAGAACCCCAGAATGGCAGGGGCCTGAGCAGGGCCGGCGGCTGGGACCCCAGACCAGCAGTGGGCTGAGCAGGGCCTGCGGCCGGGACCCCAGCTGGCAAGGGGCCGGCAGCCAGAACCCCAGACAGGCAGCGGGCTGTGCAGGGCCGGCGGCTGGGACCCCAGACCAGCAGTGGGCTGAGCAGGGCCTGCGGCCGGGACCCCGGATGGCAAGGGGCTGGCAGCCAGAACCCCAGACAGGCAGTGGGCTGAGCAGGGCCAGCAGCCAGGACCCCAGCTGGCAAGGGGCCGGCAGCCAGAACCCCAGAATGGCAGGGGCCTGAGCAGGGCCGGCGGCTGGGACCCCAGACCAGCAGTGGGCTGAGCAGGGCCTGCGGCCGGGACCCCAGCTGGCAAGGGGCCGGCAGCCAGAACCCCAGACAGGCAGCGGGCTGAGCGGGGCCGGCGGCTGGGACCCCAGACCAGCAGTGGGCTGAGCAGGGCCTGCGGCCGGGACCCCGGATGGCAAGGGGCCGGCAGCCAGAACCCCAGACAGGCAGTGGGCTGAGCAGGGCCAGCAGCCAGGACCCCAGACAGGCAGCGGGCTGTGCAGGGCCGGCGGCTGGGACCCCAGACCAGCAGTGGGCTGAGCAGGGCCTGCAGCCGGGACCCCGGCTGGCAAGGGGCCGGCAGCCAGAACCCCAGACAGGCAGCGGGCTGTGCAGGGCCGGCAGCTGGGACCCCAGACCAGCAGTGTGCTGAGCGGCTCAGTCCACTGCCGGCTCCTGCCAGCCAGGGTCCCGGCTGCCGGCCCCGCTCAGCCCCACTGCTGGTCTGGGGTCCCGGCCCTGCCCACATAGAGCGGGTACCTACCTTCTCCCTGGTTCTAGCCCATTCTCTTCCTCTCTCTGCACTGAGCTGGGGGTGGGAGAGCACTGAGCACAGGGCTGGGGGTGAAGGAGCAGGCTGGGGGTTGGGGTGCAGGGTCTGGCCAGGAGCTAGAATGAGGGAGGGGGCTCAGGGTTGGGGCAGGAGGTTTGGGTGTGGAGTGCTTACCTGGGCAGCTCCCATTTGGTGCGAGGGGTGCAGGTGGGAATGTGGGCATGGGTGTGTGCAGGAGCTCCCGTTTGGTGCTCAGGGTGGGGGCGGGAATGTGGGGGGTGCAAGAATCAGGGCATGGGGTGTGGGGGGGCTGGGTATGTGTGGGTGGTGCAGGAGTCAGGGCAGAGGGCTGGGGGTGTGTGAGGAGGGTGCAGGAGTCAGGGCTGGGGGGGGCTGGGTATTTGTGGGGGGTGCCGGAGTCAGGGCTGGCGTTGTGGGGGGGTTCAGGGGTCAGGGCACGAGGCAAGGGTGTGGGGGGGGTGCAGGGGTCAGGGCAGAGGGCTGGGGGTTTTTGAGGGGGGTGCAGAGGTCAGAGCAGAGGGCTGGGCGGTGTGGGGGGTTCAGGAGTGAGGGTAGAGGGCTGGGGGTGTGTGAGGGGGTTCAGGGCAGAGCAGTGTGGGGGGTTCAGGGGTCAGGGCAGAGCGGTGTGGGGGGGGTCAGGGGTCAGGGCAGAGGGCTGGGGGTGTGTGAGGGGGTGCAGGGGTCAGGGCAGAGGGCTGGGCGGTGTGGGGGGGGGTTCAGGGGTCACAAGCGGCTCACGGCAGGGGGCTGGAGGGGATATGCCGATTCCACCCCCTTCCCCAAGGTCCCCGGAGCAGAGAGCGCGCTGCGGCCCCGCTTGTCCCTCTCCCGCTCCGTAGCAAGGGCCGCCAGCTGATTGACCGCAGGGAGGGAGAGGAGGGGGGCAGGACCCCAGCACCCCGGGAGAAGAGGCGGGGGGAGGGGGAAGCTTGCCTGTCCTGCAAGGAGAGGGCGGTGAGCGGGGGGTGGAGAAGATCAGGCCGGGCCGGGCAGGGGTCCCCGGCAGACAGCAGCGTGCCATTAAAAACTGGCTCGCCTGCCGTCTTTGGCACGCGTGCCGTAGGTTGCCAGCCCCGGCCTAGACTATGATGTGCCACAGGCAGAGAACAGGCACGACCAAGGTGCCCCTGTGCCCTCATCCTGGCACATAACCTGCTCCCCCACGTTGCAGAGGAAGGTGAAAACCCTGCAAGGCCCCTGCTAAACTGACCTGAGGAAAAACTCCTTCCTGACCCCCCAGACGGTCATCGGTTACGCCTGTGCCTGTGAGCGAGCACCAGTCAGCCAAGCACCCGAGAGGGAGAATGCTCTGCACCCCTCAGAGCTCTGGCCCATCCTACGCGTATGGAGAAACCCCTGCCAGGGCAGAGGCTGAGTTTACGCACCGGTGTTACAGCAATGCCTTCATCCCGGCGCCGTGGCCTTAACCTAGCCTTTCCCCCCCCCCGACAGTTCTCATTGCACAACACCTATGGCGGCTGTTACCCACAAAGGGATGGTTGGTCTTGTGGTTAAGTGTGACTCAAGAGACCTGGCTTCTATTCCTGCCTCCGCCACCGATGGTGCCCAACCTTGGGCAAGTCGCTAACTCTCGGCCTGCCTCAGTGTGCTCTTCTGATGATGCTCCTGCTTTCTCCTCCCTCTTCACCTGTCTGCTCTATTTAAACCGTAAACCCTCTGGGGGCAGGGACTGTCTCTCAAGGTGGATGTACAGCCCCTAGCGCAACAGGACCCTGTTCTGCTTTCTAGCTAGTCTGGGCAACTTTTTCCCTGACCTGCCTTATCTTCCCCATTCTGTCCCATCAGCAAGTGTGGATGTCACTTTGCCAGCCAGTGAAAATGGACTGAAGGCAGCTTCCTCCGACACTGGACTGAAGACGGCTTCACTAGAAAACAGGGAACAGCAGGTAGGTAGATCCTGGGCATCCTGACAGTGCCACACTGAGCCTGTGAATGGAGATCGATGCGGGGGGGATTTAGGGGTGAGATCCCTTGTACCTAACGAAACACACTGTGCCCACAGTTCAAGTGCTAGCTGTCTGCCCCAGGGCAGTGGCTGGGACCTGGTGCCCGAGAGACAAGGCCCCGGGCTCTTTGTCTTGGGAAGGAGATTTCACCAATGCATGGCCCACTGTGGGGATGGGCAGCTGCCCAAGGCACCCCGCTGGCTTAGAGAAGGGAGAGCCCATTCACATACCCAGACACAGTGCAGGGGGAATGGCCTTTCGCTCTCCCCATACAATGCCCTGACTCAGAAAGTCCGGACTTCCAGCAGTGTCGCAGGGTCAGAAAGCCCAGGGCCGTTCCCCTGGGTGGGAATGGGAGCTGGTACAAGCCAATCCTATTTCCTTAACTCCCACCCCGGTGGCTATTCTCCTTGGTTTAGTTTGCAGTGAACAGGGTGGTCAGCATGCCTGTGGTCACCCCAGTTTACGAGCTGGCCCCTGCTACCTCCATGCAAGACAGCTGCTCCATCACCGAATCCACCTGCAAGGTGGCAGAGAAAGAAGCAGAGCCCGGCACCGCTGGAGCGCTGACTCTGGCTGAACGGGGATCTCAGAGTGAGTCGTGGGTCGGTGGCCAGAGCTTGGGGAGGAGGAGGGGAACCTGAGAATGAAGCTGGAGCCTGCAGCCCCTGGGAGAAGCCGGACTGGTTTTGGTCCTTTTCCCCAAGTGTTCTTGCACCGTGAGCTCCCAGGAATCAGGGCTGTTGCTGGTCTTCATGTAGAAGACCAGTCTCTGCTCTCTAGGGGCGTGGAAGCATCATTCCGAGCACGGGTAGATCTGATGGAACCAGCCCACTAAAAACATCAGCAGAGCCAGGGCTGCACCGGCGGCAGGACAGAGGAGCTGCCCTGTGCACACTCCCAGTTGCAACCCTAGGAGCATCCTTGGGACAGCTAGTCCGGCCGCGCAGCTGTTATTAGCATGCTGGCTCGAGGACAGCCAGCGTGCATATGTCTCCTGCCCGGATCTGAGGGGGACCCTCTCTGTTCGCCTATCACACTCTGTTACGGACAGGGGCTCAGCCCCACTCCCTGGGGAACAGCTGTTTGAGCAGCAGAAATTCCAGATCTTGCAGGGTATTCACACTCCCTTTGGGAGCTTCCTAGAAGCGCCCATGTGATGCAGCAGAGAGATCACAAGCTGGGGAGTCAGAGGCAGGGCTGGAACGCAGCTGTCTTGCCCCAGAAAGTCAAGTCAAGCCACAGGGAAGGGGAACCGGGAAGGGGAGGGTGATGCTGGCCCATCTGCAGGGGATACACTGAGCCGGGGGGGCGGGTGAAAAGCTCTAGGCAAGTGCTACGTGTGGCTTGACAGTCATTTAAAGCACAGAAGGTGCCACACGCAGATGCTGCCCCGCAGCCTGTGCCCGCTCCCTCGGTGGCTGCCCAGTGCTCCACAACGGCTCGTTAACCAACCACCCTGCTGTCTGTCCCAACAGCTGGGCCAGCCAAGGAGACCAGGAGCACCGGGCTGGATAAAGGGAAGCTGCCAGCCCCTCCGCAGCCACGCACACAGGTAACCATGTCTGCCTCTGCAGTCTTCCTGGGAAGGGCATCTCCCACTGAGAGACGAACCCAGCCCAGGCGCGGGGGACTGGTCGGGCGACCTGCCGTCGGGACGGCCAAACACCGATTGCTATGGTAATGCAGGAACACCGACTGCTGGGAAGAGCTGCCCGTCTGGTACTTACGTGTCCTCCTTTTCCCAAGTCTCTGAGCACCTCACACTCTTTATCCAAACCCCGCCCCGAGGCAGGGCTGTTACCCCATTGTACAGATGGGGAACGGAGGCATAGGCAGGCTAAGTGACTTGCCCAAGGTCCCACAGGGAGTCAGTGGCAGAGCAAGGAAGGACACTTACACCAGTCAGTCGGGGGAACTCAGACATGGAGGCAGCAATGGGAGCCCCCTTGCCTAGGCAGAAGGGTTGTTAGTGTCTTGGTGTGAGGGCCTCTCCAGGATTAGCAGGGGGAACTTGCCCTCCTGACCCACTGCCCTCTCCCTCCTCTGAGTCACTGCCAGGTCTCTCTCCCTGACCCCAGCTACTCCTGCTTCCAGGTGGTGACAGAGACAACAGAGCCGGTCTCTTTCAAAGAGACAGACGTTATGCTGGCAGCAGCCAGCACGGTGGGCAGAGCAAGGGGCGCAGGGCCCAGCAGTGGCCCCAAGGCGGCCCGGGCCAGCGATTCGAGCCATCCCCACATGTGGGGTGGTCCCCGAGCCGCCATGACCAACAGCCTACGCAGCCTCATGAGCTCTAAAGTGGGTCAGCTCTTCCTCCGCAGCGTGGACAGAGCGCTGGACAAGTCAGAAGAGCTGATGAATCGGTACCTGCCCCTGACGGAGAAGGAGCTAGGTGAGAAGCTGCCCGAAGCACCGCTCTTCTCAGGGGTGTTCTAAAAGGACTGAGTCCCCCAGATCTCAGCACCTCCCCGCTCCCAATGTACCCCCGCACCTGGACTAGGTGTCACCCCTTGCACCTGCCACTCCTGCAGCCGGTGGTCTCTGGACCTGCTTCCCCAAGGAACTCATTAAACGAGTTTCCTGAGGCTTCCTATTTACCTCCTGGGAAGTTGTATAGGCCCAGATCCTCCAAGGGACAGTCTTTGGGCTCCAAACTTCCATTGAGATCAATGGCACTTAGGTACATAAATACCTGTGAGGCTCCGGACCATAGTTCCTGCCTCCTCCTTAATGTGGTGTCCACCTCTCTCTATCTCTCTCCAGCTGCACTCACAATGGAGGGGCTGGACGTCTCCGCAGCAGAGCACCGTACGAAGGGCTGCCTTGTGCGGCTGGGGTCCCTGTCCACCAGCCTGCGGAACCGGGCCTTCATGCTGATCCTGAATAAACTGAGACAGACCAGGCAGAACACCCACGAGAACCTCGCTCAGCTCCACCAGACTATCAACCTGGTAAGAACACGCCCGGCCCTCTCCTCGGCCTCCCGCCTGGGAGCTGCATGGCCTCGGACTCCGCCAGATCGTGGTTAGCAGGGACGCTCGCTCGCCCCTCCCCGTCCAGCCTCCCTCTCCGCTCTTGGTCAGCTCACTGGGCCCAGCTGACTCCGCGGTGCTTTCTCCACCCTGCAGATTGAACACGTCCAGCAGGAGAAGAAGCTTCGCAGCAGCCAGGAGATGCTGCACAGTATGTGGGGCCAGCGGAGCCAGAAGCAGGAAGGAGGCCTCCGGAGAGAACCAGGGGGCAGCAAGGACAGCGGCTCCCAAGCCAGCAAGAGCACAGATCACCACTCCCCCGCCAGCAGCAGCAAGGGCAGCAGCTCCACGCAGCTAGAGGTACCTTCACTAGAAACAGGGTCGAAAGCCAGCGACTGCGGCGTCCAGGCAAGCCTCACGTCACTAACTCTTCCTTTGCTGTCTCACGGCAGGTGGAATCCAAGACCTTGGCCATGTCCCGTAGCCTGACGCAGCAGCTGCAAGCTACATACCTGAACCTCTTATCCAATGTCAGAGGCCTCCCCACACATCTCCAGGAAAAGATGCAGCAGGTGCATCAGAACATGGCGGAGCTGCATAGGTACTTCTCCTCCGCCAACTCCTTCCAGGACTTGCCCGGCAGCGTCCTAAACCAGAGCCGGGAGAAGGTGGCCAAAGCTTGGGAGGCCTTGGATGAAGTGACGGATTTTTTGTTGCAGAACCCTCCCGTCACGTGGCTTGTGGAATCCTTGGTTTCCCTTGAAGGGGAGCTGCTGGAGACAGAGGAGAAGGATATATTGAAAGTCCTGAAACACTACGAGCCACAGGACTGCAAAGATGACTAGCTAGTCAGTTTCCACGGTCAGACCAACCAAACCCTTTGAGCGGACAGAGACCTAACCCTAACCCTCTACTAGGATCTTCGGTTTTACTCTAGCCCTCATGGATACACCCCAAATGTGACCCCCCCCCAAGTTAAATAGCAATATCCAATAAACGGATGGCTTTGTCTTCCACACATCCCAGATCTCTTCCAAGCTAAGACAGATGCTGCTAGTTAGCTGGCTTCCTGGTCATTGCAATTAACGGAACACCTAACTAATTCTCTCTCCGGCGCCCTTAGCTTACACGTTTGTACTTGGCACAGTTCTATTCCTAAACGGTAATGCTCCTGGAATGAGTTATGGTTGGTTATTTCACCAAAGAAGGTGGAAGGGTAAGTAGTTGGCGCTCACCGGAGAAGCTCTGCCTTTTAAGAGCGAGCATCCTAGTCTCACCATTAAACTTGACTTCAAATGTGGACATGCTGCGATCTCAGACCCGCAGCCACCGCTGGCCTGGAACCCAACAACTCCCCACCACTGGTTTGGGACCAGAAGTGACGAATACCATAACTAAGCAAGATCACGGAGAGCATTTATTTTTTAGAAGGTTCTGGAATTTGGCCAGGACAGCAAGATTAACGACCTCCCTTCTCTGCTTCCATGGGCCATGAGCTCTCAGAGTGGCAGCCCTACCCATGGACATCTTGATGTGAACCTGGGGCATTGACACGATCATGACTTCCAGAGAAGGGCGTCACCCACTGAATTAGCAGCAGCCGCACTTCCTCCAGCACAGGCGTGTTCAAGGGAGGTGGCCCATTCACGTTCTCCTCTAGCTCGCTCCTGCTTAGCTTGGAGAACTCAGCCAGCAGGTGGTTGATTCCCCACAACGTCCAGGAGATTCATCAGGCTAAGGATGGACCAAAGCTCAACTGCCCGGCCGGCCTAATCACCCTGAAATGCGCACATAAGGAGGAGGGGTCTCGGATTCCGCCCTCCTGTCTCCTTGGGGCTGGGATGGGGCAGGCAGCTGCCCCAGTCTCATTTCCCCTGTGCCCACAACAGTCTCCTGCCCCAAAGTTTCTCCCCCTTTGCTCTCTTATCCCCCATGTTCCATCCCCCACATGCTCTTAGTCTGCTTTGTGCCCCCCACACTCCTCAAATTGCTGTTTCCTACCTAGCTCCCCACCCACGGCCTCCCTACTGCCTGCAGGGCCAGTCTCCACATCTGCCTTTCCTCTGCCAGAGCCTCACACAGGGACGACGGCACCAACTTGCCTGAGGGCGACCTGACTTCCCACCTGTTGGCACTACGGGGAGATGGTAGCCACCGTTACTGGGGTCAGCCTCACTTCTGCTTACCAAAGTTAAGGGGCTAAAGAGGCCGTCGTGCTGAGGGCAGCCTCTGGCTTCAGGCCCGTTGACATGAAGGCACGATGGCGGTCATTTTGGCTAAGGGTAAAATTTCAGAGGGAGGCCGAAACCAACAGGGACCCTTTAAAAGCCACCCAAACATCAGGGGAGCTGGCGACATTTCTACCCTCCCCCACCCTTTCCAACTGAGTTCCCAGCCCCCAGCCAATTTCATCTCAGCTCCAACTGATGCCCTTCATTTTACACCCTGCTCCCCCCTTCACAGCCCTTCGTACCAATCCCCCATCTCCCTCGCCTGCAGAAGGCAGAGACGGAGTAGCGGGGGAAGGGGGCAGGGCTGGGAGAGCAAAAGCAATTTCACACACCTGTTCTGCCCCACACCCCACGCAGTCCCGAGCGCATAGATAGTCCCCCATCACCAAAGTAACTGACCGCCTCACAATTTCCACCCCCAACACACACCTGTCGGGCAAGGCAGTGCTGTTACCCCCAGGGTAGAGATGGGGAACCGGAGCAACAAGAGGCGAAGCCAGTCTCAGCAGGAGCCTAGGGCGGATCAGGGACTTGGACCCTGGTCTCTCAAGACTGAGGCTGGTACCCTAACCACTGGGATAGCTTTTCTCCCTAGAGCAGGGACGCCTTTGCAGCTGTTTGTAGGGAGGGGAAGGCCAAGGGAGCACCTCCCCGGGAGGAGCGGTGTGGATCAATGGAGTCTCACCAGCCCCAGGAAGTGCCGTGGAGAATCAGCTAAGGTGATCACTAAGCCTGAGGGCTGCTCTAACTACACCAGGCCCGGGCAGGCCCCTTCTTGGTCCTAGAATACAGGGTGTACAAAGATGGCCTGATATCACCTTTAACCCCCACCCCAAGCATAGGAGCCGAGTAACTAAGAATCAGGCCCTAGTGGTGAAACTCACCCCCATGTAGGTCACCAGTGAATCTGGCCCATTCTTTGCAAAACACGACGGCTGATGTCTAGTGCTCAGCCAAATGCCACCAACCCTTACACAATAACTCGTTGGCTCCCCCACCTATAAAGCCAAAGGGGAGAGAATTAGCAAAGCAAGACTCCAGCCGTGGCACACCGCACGGTGCATTGACACACGCTCCCGGTGAGTACGTGCAGCGCTACACGGGGGGGCCAGGTTAGCACGTTCATGAGCGATATACGAACGGCAGCGGCTTCCCACCAACATAACATGCGTCAGGCCAGCACATCCCTTAGCCCTGACTCACACTGACACTACCAGGATGGCACCAGCCTGGTTGCAACGGGCTCTAAGGAAAGAATAGGGCAGTAAGTCTTAGAACTAGGCATCCCCTCTGATTAGCAATCTCAAGCCTTACAAGACAAAGTGGTGTTGCGGGCAAGGGACTAGCCTGAGACTCAGGAGGGCCGGGTTCAATTCCTGGCTTGACCACAGATTTTTTCTGTGCCCTTGGCCACATCACTTAACTTCTCTGGGCCTCTCCCCCTTGTAAAAGGGGGATGATGCTTTTCTGCCCTTCATCTTGTCTGCTTTTAGACTGTAAGCTCTTTAGAGCAGACAGCACTGCCTCTGAAGCTATGGCTCCACTACAAGGCTTTGAACACAGAAGAGCGCTCTCCTGCCGACAAAAAACTTCCGCCTTCCACGAGCAACCGCGGCTCTGTCGGCAGGAGAGCGCTCCTGCTGAAATAGCACGGTTCACACCGGCGCTTTTCCATCAGTAAAACTTTTGTCATTTGGGGGGCGGGGGATGTGGGGGGTTGGGGTTTTTTTTTTTTGTTTGTTTTTTTAACACCCCTGAACGACCAAAATTTTGCCGACGAAGCGCCAGCGTAGACAAAGCCTTAGTCTGAGCAGCACCCGGCAGGATAGGGCCCTGGCTCTTTGGTGGAGCCGGTAGGGACACCCATAATCCAAACCATCGAGCTCTGCTCCCTATCTACTGGGTTTACTCAGCTCTGCAAACTGTGGTCCGTAAAGAAGGCCCCGTTGCTGGCTGCAGCCAGTGTATAAATTTAGTGGGTACGAAGAGTCACGTTGGTTTATCTAGAGTCTGTTTCTAAAAGTTTACAGTGTGGAGCACCAGCGAGGAATATAAAACCTGAGAGTTCAGCGGCAGCTTCTGGAGGCTGGCGGGTTTGGTTTGGAACCAGCTACCCTAGTGGCCTGTTAAGTGCTGCATTGTTCTGCAATTCAGCCGCCTGCAGTGCAAAAGGAGACATAGTCAGAACACTCATCTTCCTTTTCAGATGGACAAGTCTTTATTTTACATATACAAAAGCTTGAGATCCTTCCGAAACACATCAAACCCTAAAGATTTCTCCTACTCCTGCTGACGAGATGAAGCCCTCAGGCTATCGTTATTTATAAGTGTCTGTCTTTTTCAAGTGGATTTTAAATAAAAGCAGCCAGTGGCAGCCCCCCATACTACGGACATCCCTCAAAGAAGCATGACAATGCAATGCTCCGTTCTCAGACTTCACTTCGCTGGTGGAATGATACAGCCTCTGGCTTTAAGTGTTCTGGGGACTGCAGGAGAGGACGACCCACATGATTCTGGGGCTTCAGAGCAGTAGGGACCCAGGAGAGCTAAACGGCTGGAGATTTCTAGTTAAAAGGCCATGATAAACGAGCCCTGCAAAGTGCGGTTACACCACGGTAGTCACTGGAAATAAAGCAGGATCTGTACTCAGTGCTGGCATACCACGTTTCCAAGCTAGAGCGCTGCTGGCTTTTCACCCACACCAAGTTTTGGCCCTGAAGAACCAGCATAGCTATGGGACCATGCGCTGGAATCAACAGGGTCATGCAGAATTAGCTGCAATCCAACTGCAGAATCTCCAGGTCCGGGGAGGATAGGAAGAATCCAGGTGATTGTCATATCCCCGCAAGAGCGGGCAGCACCACCCCATTGTCTCTGGCTTGCAAAACGGGCCAGGCTGGATCTGGTGCTCCAGGGTGATGAAACGTGGGAGCCCTTGGGCGTTATTTTTACAGTCACATTCCCGAGTCTAACCGCACTTCAAAAGGAAACACAAAGGACGTCCCTTCTCACCCTAGAGTTACGGCCATCATCAGGGGCTCAACAAAATAGACGAATAAGTGTTATTTTTCATTAAAAAACCCTTTATATTCAGTTCATGTTGGTTTAAATCACAAGAATTTAGGTGGGGGGGGGGGACAAAAAAACCCCAAGGAGACAAATACAAACATACAGCACAGAGCCTCCCCAGAAGTTCTTTCCTTTCACAGGAGCAGGAGGGGCAGGGGAACAAGACCTATGCATCATCTACGGTGCGACTTAGTGAAGTAACTCTGAAACATGGGGGCAAGGCAGAGCCGGTCTCCTTCACTGCCTTCAGTGCAGAGACCCTGCGAGTGTTCTCCTCCGCGCGAGATCCACGGCCTCAGCTGTCCTCCTCCTCGTCCACGGATTCCGACTCCAGGCGGACCCTCTCCCTGTCCATACTGGGCCTTTTGATCTCGGGATAGTCTTGCGCACTGCCAGGGAGAGCACAGGAAAGTCACCGATTAGCCTTAGTTCCCAGCTGGGAAGCGACTGTCACTCACGGGGGGGCAAAGCAGGGAGGCAGGTGTCTGGGGCTACTGTATCCTCCTTCCCTCCTCATTAATACCCCTCAAAGTATCCCTTCCCTGCCCAGCCACACGCCTCTAGCCATCCACTCTCCCCGCTACACACCCTTCTATCCCTCCCTCCCTTCCCAACCATCCACACTCCTCTCCACCCTCCCCATGGTATCCAAGCAACACCCGCCCTCAGCCCCCAACAGTACAGTTATGGGACATCCCAGTGAGTATACTGCCCCTCCTCTCCATAACACAGATTTTCCTAGCCCCAGGCATGGCGCCACCAGCCCATGGACCCGAGAAGAGAGCAATCGCCCTCAGGCAGGTGCCTCTCTGCTAACATGCACTTGCCCACAAGGATGGCTGGAGGATGTCGTGCCACGCGGGTTGGCAGGGTTTACATTCAGTGGCTGGGGGAAGTTCCACTGTTTGGGGCTGAGGGTCTGCAGAAACACCTGATCACATACAGAGGGGGAACAACCCTGCGGAAGCCTAGAACTAAGGCTTGGGATTTCCCATCTCACTCCTTCGGTGCTAGGAAACCCAGCGACTTTGGCCTTGACACTCTTTGTAAAAGGTTTCTGCTCTGGAGGACCACGCAGCAACGCATCACCGGGTCCCGCAGCCTCCTTGGCCCCAGGGGTCCTGTGGATCTGTGGCCTCCCACCCCTCAGCAGGTATGAGATGAACCAGGAAGGGCCCTGGTCCCCTGCCACCGAGTCTCCCCAGGCCAGAAGCGGGTGCTCACTCATGTGTGTCTTCCGGGGATGCCTCTCGCTCTCCGTCACCAGATCCCTGGGCTTTGTCTCGCTCCTTATCCTCCATACTCTCCCCTTTCTGGGACATGGATTCGCCATTTATGGGGGCTGACAGATCTACAGTGGGAACAAAGTGGGAGGAGAGGACAGTAGGAGATGGGCGCACACATTCGTAGGCTTGGCTCCCTGTTGGAAGCAACGGCAACTGTTGCTTTCTCTTTCCCGCTCTCTTTGGTACTTACCTGGCCCCCGTCAGGGGAGGATCTGAGCGCCTTGCAGTCTTTAATGTATTTAGGGAGCTGTGAGGCAGGGAAGAGCTATTATCCCACTGTATGGAGGGAGAAGGGGCTAAATGACTTGCTCAAGGTCACAGGGGAAGTCTGAGGCAGAGCAAAGAATTGAGTCGCAGGCTGCTAATCTAATCATTAGGCCATCCTGCCTCCTGAGTGTCTCTCTCTCTCCCTCGTGATCTAGTCAAGATGGCAGCTCCACAGCCCTGGAAACTAAAATTCTCCATTTGTCCACAGCACAGCAGCAGCAGGGAAAAGCTCAGCGCCATCCCACCAGCGCTCTGGATACAGCACCGCTAAGAGGGGAAGAGATCGGTCCAGCTCTGGGACTTGTTCAGTCCTTACCCTCTGCTGAGCCCGCTGCCCCAGTTACGGGAGTGGATTCTGGAACATGGCCAAGGGCCACCACAATGGGGCACCCACAGCCACCAGATGATGACTGGATTGTCAGCTCTTCAGGGCAGGAAACTGCTTGCTTTGTGCTTATACAGCGAGCAGCCCAATGGGTCCCTGGTCTCAGATGGGGTCTCTATAGGCACCAACAGATTTTGGTCGCTATCCACCTGGGGAAGATTTGAAGCGGCCACCTAAAGGTGAAGCTACCCCCATTTGCTCCCCACTGGTTTGAATCTTGCATTTAATTTGTGCATTAGGCATGAGTCGGGGGCCACTGGGCTCTGACGGCCGGGCTGTAATTAGCCAGAAGGGCACTTCCCTTAGGTTTACATGCAGCTCTTGGAGGTAGACTATGCTCCGCACAGCCCTGAACCAAACGGTGGCACCACGGGTGTCTGGGATGTACCCTGTAGCAGTGGGAAACTGGAGGCAAAAAATTAACATGCCCCTTCTTCCGGCAGGTCTCTTGCAAATACCTGCATCGCTACAGCTGCTAGGACAAGCGTCTCCAGCATTTCCATGCTGTGTCGAGCTTCATCAGACAGTGACCCTCCAGGAGCCTGCCTGTCCCCCAGCTCCCACCCCAATGAGCCCAGTCTGGAGAGCCATGAGGGAGGATCTTGCTGCCCTCTGTGCCCTCCCAGGAGAACCGCTGCACTAGGAAATCCCTTGTAAGACATGGGTAGACAGTGACCCCACTTCACCAGTCTCTCCCGGGGGAGGCGGGATGAGTCACTGGAGCATCTTTTGCTTTCAGTCTGTGTGTTTGACTCAGAGCAGTCATCACTAAAGAAGAGCCCCAGCCCTCACCGCAGGGCACCCCAGGTCTGCTGTGTGCCCAGGCAGCTTGGGACCCTCCCAGCACACTGAATGATAGTTACCGGCATTCGTCTCCTCCTCTCCTTTCTCGTTCTGGGCCTCCCCTCCCGGCAGCTTCTCCTGGCCTTTCTCCACGTCTCCCTTGTCTTTCTCCATCCCAGTTTTGTTGGCTTTCTGGTTCACCTCGATCTTTGGCCCCAGGACGCGCGACTTCAGGCGGGTGTAAACCTCGGCAGCCTTCTCCATCACGTCCTTGTTAGCTTTGTAGCGACGGATCTGTCACATACACACCGTGAGGCAGCGCTGGCCACAGACTGGCCCCCTGCCCCAGAGAAAGGTGCTCTCATCCCCACACATGCCTCCCTTAGCCCACCCCCGTCGTACCTTTTTCAGTGTAGCCACCACATCAGTGTGTTTCTGGAGGATGTGAGAGGTGACCTGCAGGGTTCCCAGCTCTTCCAGCGCACTCAGACACCTCTTGATATCCTGCAGGTGGAGAGAGGAGATCAGAGATTTATCTCCACCAGGCAGAGGAGGTGGCAGGGACTCAAGGAGTGCTCTGTGAAGGTACTTAGTGGATTATTCCATCCCCTCTCAGGCTTCATGCAGCAGGGCAACCCCAGGATCTCTCCTTCTCCTCAGGAGGCTGGGGAGCAGAGACACTGATAAAGAGGCTGAAGAACCTCTTAGACTTAGATCCAAAGTCTACGGCACTTGCCACACAGATTCATCTTTGTCCCTCTCCCGAGGCCCTGATCTTTCTCCTAAACGAGGCAATCTAGCCTCACCAGGAGCTGATGCCCGCGAGGCAACCCATCCCCACCTTCAGCTGTGCCGCTACTGCCTCCCAGCCCGAAATCCGGCATGGATCCACATCAGGTAGCCACTGTAGCGAAGCTGCCGATCAGCAGAGAGCATAGCTGTTCAGCAGCTGGGACACTGGCAGCGAAGCGGGAATTCTCAGAGACAGGTAAGGAGAGCCCAGGGAGAAATAAAAATCACCTTTGGCACCACCTAGTGGCAAACCTGAGTATTGCTCCTTTAAAACTGCGGAATCAAATGTATCACATAGGACTGACTGTAGGAGTTCGACATGGAAGAGACCAATCTGATCAATGAGTCCATCCCCAGGCAGCAGAGATCTCAGACAATAATAGGACACTACGGTTAATATGCAGCATGAAGAACGTGCTAACAGATCTTGGAGCTGGCTCAGATGGAGGTTATAAGGAGGAAGAGGCGGACCAGGGAACCCCCCACAGATGTCAACATTTAAGGCTGGGCACCCCCAAATAGCATGAAAGCCAGAGAGTACACCACAAAGCTAAGAGTGGAAGCAGACCCTGGAGGCCTCAAGTCTACAAGATCATTCAGCAATCCACTGACTATTAAAAGCTGACAAATGCCCAAAGACAACAGGGTCTGGTCCTCGCATTGTCCGTGGTCACAGATGCTTGTGCAGTGGGCGTACAGTGCTCCAACAGGAACGGAGGGTTCTAATCAGGGAAAGTTTGACACTCGCTTTGCACAGGCGTCAGTGACACAAGGAGCAGGGTGGAACAGACCCCAGTTGCTGATAGTCCAGGGACACCCAAGCAGGAGGGAGCACTCTCAGATGAAGGACTAGACCTTGATCCCCACCCCAGCCCCCTCTCACCCACCGGTACTCACCGGATTATCAACTTTCAGGGCAAACTTGATCTCGCTGTGAAGTTTCTGAAGTTTTTCTTCAATTGTGGGCTCTAAGATCATGTAAAATAAAGAGGCCAAGGCATTAGCCCCCTTTTGGTTGGTTTTAAATTAGACTGCTGGACTCCAGCAGGACAGTGAGTGTTTGAAAGCACAGAGAACGTGTGCTGCGCATTCAGGGCATTCAGCTCTGATTCGATATGACCCCTGGCCTCCTGGGAATAGGCAATATGCATAGAGTCTTCCCAGAAGCCGGAAGGATCGGGAATGGGCTAACATCAGAACCATCGTTGCTTGGTTATTCTGAGCTGGGCACGTTGCTTGAACCCCTTTGTTCACCTTCCAAAGAAACCTCCTACAGCCAGCAAGGAGGGCCCCCAACAGCTCTGCACTGAAGAGCCAAATCAGAGTAACACACTGGACCTCTTTTGGGGAGACACTTTCCACACCCCATACCCTAGGGTCAGGATAACTGAGCAAAAGAGTCCCACCCCGCTCCCCAGAAGTAACCTGCTCTCTCACCCTTCTTCTTCTCCATCCTCCTCTCTGGGATCACGTCAGACTTTCTCCGGCCTCGTTCCACTCTTAAGGGTCTGCAGCGGGTTAAGGAAACAAGAGTAAGAAGCTGCTCATCAGCACCTCTGCAAGTTAGAAATACCCCAGTTAGGAGTCGCACCCACTGCTCTGGCTTACAGGGGAGGACGACAGTCTTACACTTCTCACTGGGGAGGGCAGGGGGAAGCCCTGCCTTCCTGGCAGAGTTTTACCCACCGGGTTTACATGGCAGCACACATGGCCCTGGCACCTCCTGCTGTAGGGCTTGGCGTACTCCAGGTGCATTAAATAAGGGGAAGGGCTGCACCAGCTCTCTGGGCAGAAAGAATGCTGCTGCTGAGCACTTCCACCATGCTTGCAGCCTTGGATCTCAAAGCACATCACCGAGGCGGGCGAGAGCCATTGTCCTCATTTGACAAACAGGAAACCCAAGGCACAGGAGGGACTAAGGCCTACATTCTCAGACGTGTCCCGAGTGCCCTTGGCTCCTGTGGAAGTCAGTGGGAGCTGGGGGTACGCCGAACCCCTGAAGAATCGGGCTCCAGGGATCGAAAGCCTACAGGCCACTTCTGCTGTGTCCCAACGTGATTTGCCCAAGTCACACAGCAGGTGAGTGGCAGAGGCAGGGGTAGAACCCAGGGTCTTTACTCCCACTCCCATGCTGGACCAGAGTCATTCCTATTTCAGGCCTGGAAATCACAGGCCCCCCCCTCTCCTGGGGAACAGGCTCCTAAGGGCTCTATCAGCGGTTCTTGACTCCTTGCAGCTCCCTCTCCCTGGGAGTGGAGAAGGAAGCAGTCCCAGTAATGACAGCAGGCACCAAGAGATGTTCCCTTGCTTAGAGAGGCCTGTGACCCTGTCACTCCCCTACGTGGTACCGGCCCTGCAGGCTGCTTGCACCATCCAGCTGAGGCGGGCTCGGTTAAAGGCACATGACGTTGGAGAGGGATCAGAGGTGCCTTAAGCTCCAGCAGCACTCCCTTCCCTTCTTAATGCCGTCAGAAACCCGGAATGGGAGAAGAACCTCGCCACCTCCCTGGAAAGCTGCCCAGAATCCCAGCACAGCTCTGCCATGGGCTCCAGGAGGGGAACCTTCCCCCCGTCCACCAAGGGAGGTTGTCTGCCAGGAGGCACAAGAAGAGCTTCCCCCTTTCCCCCACGCCCCCCGACCCCCCAGCAACTATGCCTCCAGGGGGGAGGGGCCAAGAGGAATTGAGAGCGTGGCAGAAAGATGCTGACTTGTTGCGAGGTTTCTCCTCCGATCGGCCCCTCTTCTCCTTTAGATTTGGTTTCCTTGACAACTCAGAGGGCTGCTGCTTCTTCAGCGGCTTCTTTACCTTCAACAAGAGAACAATGCAGACGCTGAGAGCTATGGCAGGCCCCTCCTCGCCGCAGGAGGGGAGAGGATGGTGATGTCCTATTCCAGCCCCCCTGGCGCGCGTTATCTGTGTCGTGGGGATGCCAAGAGCTAGAGCCCATTGGCATGTGCAGTGCCTAGCACAATTACATGGAAGTTTCTGCCCCAAAGAGCTGACAACTGAATTAGATTGGCTTCGGGTCTCCCAGCCTGCCGCGGCACCCCTAGAACTGGGCTCTGACCTATCAGAACGCTGTCCCCCTGCCAAGAATACGGCCACGTGCTGCTCTGATACCCAGAGGGATGGTTTCAAATCATAGTACTTATACAGGCTCCATTGGCATGGCATCCAAGCACTGCCCTTTGCACATGTATACTGTAGTGCCTTTTACCCAAGGATCACAAAGCTCTTTGCTAATATTAGACATCACAGTTCCCCGAGACACACATTTTCCAGCTGGAGAAACTGAGGCACAGAGATGTGATGTGACTTTCCCCAAGACTACTCAGTAAGTCAGTGGCAGAGCTGGGAACCACAAAGTCCCCAGTTCCAGCTGTGAGACAACACTGCTTTTACGGCTTCTCTCTCTGGCAGTGGAGATGGAGTGGAGAGAAGAAAGGAGATTTGCTCATTTCAGACTCTCCTATCCCCCTGGACAGCTCAGAAAACTGGCTTAGGGAGATGGGTTATGGAGATTTCCACCTTGAGCTCAGCAGTTCACATCTAGGCTGGGGCAGCAGTGACCCGAAGTTTAGTGACCCATACAGCAGCTGTCTAGTGTGAAATGAGTTTGATAGGTCTCTGTCCCCTCCCAGCAACCAAAGGTCCATGTCACATACACCCCCTCACCACTACGACAGCACTAACTAGCCTCAGTGCAGAGACCAAGGACTGAATGGGCTGTGCAGACTGTGATTCCCCCTTTTACCCCAAGGTTGGAGACGAGGCACTCTGGTGGGGTGGAGGGGCAACGTAGGCACTGCTGGCCATGGCCAAGGGCCAGCACTCCAGTCTCCCGGGCCATCAAGCTGGTACTAGAGGAGGTCACTGCTGTCTTAAGGGAAGAGGCCTCTCTCTGGGACCTTGCCTGGCTCTTTAACTGAAGTCATAGACACAAGAGCATCCACCCTAGGCTGGCATGAAATGCCGTGGCCAAGTCAATGGCAGCTTACGGCAGCTCTCCTGCCCTCACGAGCCAAGCGGGCAGAATTCTTGCAGAAATTCCAGTTGCGTGCCAGTGTAACTGCTGCTACAAAGCCCTGCTCCATTTCCTGCCACGCCTGCACCCTGCGCGGGCTATACTCAGGAACTGCTCTAGGTGGTCCAAATACAGCAAAGGAACCACACTTAGAGAGTTTTCCCAATCCAGATTCCTGAAGCCCTCCACAAACTGATGCACAGAGATCACTTCGACCAACAAAGTGCAGCCAGCTCTGGGGTGGAACGTGAAAGCTGTTACACAGCTTCCAGCAATCCTGTCCAAGCCTGTTGTGTAGCAAGTGAAGAAGTATCCAGCACCCAGTTGAAACTCCCAACAAAGCTTAGTGAGGCAGAATATATGTGCCTTCTTTAGAATGAAGCCAGGATTCAGAGCTGACCTAACGGCTTCATCCGCCAAAGGGTGCCATGGGATCCTCAGTGACAGCAAGCAGCTAGAGCCTGGTTCAACATCTCACCTACGAGCCTCTGCGGAAGAGTTCGTTAACAAAACTAAATCAAGGTGGCTCCGTCCCGCCCATCTCTCGTGACTCTGGCAGTTTATTCCCTGGCTAAGCTGCTCATCCAAGCAAGCCATGCTGACTGGAGCTGCCGTGACAGCCCTCAGCTACCCTGGGCAAGGCATCAGCAGGACAGGTTCCTTCTGGGTCTGGCCTGAGAGTTTCATGAGCAGTGCAGGAGTGATTTCACATGGGCCGCAGCAGGGTGAGCTTCCCTGACCCTGACCCTTCCCAACGCCCCGCGATCTGGGAGAGAACGATCTCAAGGGTGAGAGGGGCACGCCGCCTCCTCGGCCTCTCTGAGGCTAGCAAAGATTTAGTGCCAATCACAGGAAGGGTTCAGCGATGCCCCCAAACTCACTTCCCATGCGATCACTGGCTGCGAATGGGCGATCTGGAGGCCCGGGTCCCTCCGTTCCCACGTGCTCACCTCTTTCTCCAGCTCCAAGTCAGAGTCCGATGACAACTGGTCCTTGCCTCGGTTCTTCTTGCCTTTCCTGGCCACCTCGTCATCCATGCTGCTGTCACTGTCTGAGTGCGCCTCCTCCCCCTTCTCCGCCTTCTCCTTCTTCTTTTCCTTCTCCTCTTTCTCCTGCTCCCGGAGCCTGCGGATCTCTTCCTCCTGTTCCCTCTTCCTCTTCTCCTCCAGCTCCCGGCGGCGCTCCTCGTCACGCCTCTTCCATTCGCTGATGCGGTCCACGTCGCTGTCGCTGTCACTGTAGGGGACAGAGTGGGATGGATCACGGGGACCAGAAAAGCCTCTGCAGAGACGGGGCTCGTGCACCCTCCACTCCTACTCCAGCCCTGCTTCCACAGAGTCCTGTAGGCGCCCCGGAGCTTTGTGCCTCCCATACACTGGGGAGAAGCACCAGCCTTGCTCCCTGGTACACCAACTTTTTGCAACATAAGATTTTCAGTGGACCATGGGGCATGGGCCACTGGACATGCCCTTGCCCTGCAGAGGCCTGAGACCACCAAGCAGCTGCACACAGTTACCATCACTCACGGCCCTCACCCGCTCCCGGGACGTGCCCCTTTTCTGAATGAAAGGAGAGCTGGCAAGAGAGGCCAGCCTGACAGCCCTGGAGACTGAAGGCCTCTAGTTACCCCCAGTGGTGCATGCTTCCCGCTCAGCGCCCAGCCAGTGCCTGAGCCCTGATCTGGAGGGATCTCTGCATTAGGAGTTCAGTCTCCAGGGCCTATGCAATCCCTGGTCCCTCTACCCAGGTTGCTGACGGGAGCCCAATTAGCGCCAGCTGCAGGGGTGGGATTCCTGTCCCGCAGAACGGTGAGCCAGCCGAGATCCACACTTCCAGTCTCGGTTTGGGCTGCAATTGGTATGTATGGGTCAAATCCCTCTGGACCCTGCGTTCTCCTCCCTACGCTCCACACGGGGCCCTTCTGAATAACTAAGCCTGTCAGTTCCAGCCCCTTCACTTCCCCCTTGACGATAGACCAGGTCTACACTGGAAGCGTTGGCTGGTTTGCAATGTCAAGTAGGGGTGTGATTTCTTAAAGCCCTGGTGTAGATGCACTTAGACCAGCTTCTGCCAGGATAGCTTATTTTGCTTGGGGAACCAGTACAAGCTACACCAGCAAAAGCTCCTCTTTGCCATATACACTGAGTCTGCACTAAGAGACTTTGCCAATGTAGCGATGCTCCTAGGGCTACCCTGGGAAACCTTTTCTAGTACAGACTAGCCCATAGTCAGAAGGGCTGCACAGAGTGGCGAATGTCTGGCAGTGATTGCCACGCGACTCGCATGAGACATCCCCTCTGGTGGCAACCAAGGCTACTGCCCCTCCTTGCTAGCTATCTAGGCACTGACATGGCCCCCGTTATTATTAAACATTTAAATCATGGCAGCGCCTCAAGGCCCCGGCGTGCAGGGTTCTGGACAAATGTTTTGTACTTGACAGTCCCTGCACTAAAGAGCTCAGGCGAGAGCTCTCCCTCTCCGTGGTGCCCGAGCGCCTCCCATTTATTCATGCATTTGTCCTTGGAACACCCCTGGGACTGAGGTTTGTAATTTTATCCCCATTTTCACAGATGGGGAAACTGAGCCAGAGAGAGACCAGACGACTAGGAAGTTGGTGGCAGAGTCAAGAATCATACTCACTAGCCAAACTCTGCTCATCGAGTCGGGACTCCCCTGTGCCAACACGAAAGATCCCCCACCCCAGCCAACAACAGACTGGACACCAGTGTGATGCCTTGGCTAGCATCTTTGAGAAGCTAATCCCATGCAGAGCCTGGAGCCAGCAAACTCAAGCCGCAGGCCGCACTCCTCTGCTGCTGGGCCAAAGGAGATTAAAACATCTGAATACCAGAGCAGGCATCCCAGCCAGGCCCCGGTGCCCCTCACCAGGGCCTCGGCTCTCACCTGTCGCTGCTGGAGCTGGTCGGAGCTCTCTCAGGCTTTGGTTTCCTGCCACGAGGCTTTGGGGGTGGCTTCTCAGCTACAAGACACAAGGGATCAGGGGGTCAGCACAGCAGGACTCAGTCTCCTCCCAACCCCCTCCAACAGCCATATGCAGCGTGCGTGAAGGAAGGGTAACCAAGTCCAGGGGGCAGGAGGGCCTGGTTTCAGTCCATCTATTGAGGCATGGATTAATGAAGGCTCCTACACAAAGGTGGGTTGCTGAGGCCACCCAGCCCAGCTCCCTTCCAGAACTGCCTGGGAAGAGCTGGAAGAAGCCTGGATAGCTCCCCTTCAGCCCTACCTGGCTTCCTGCCCCGCGGAACCTTCTTCACAGACACGTCCGAGTCGGAGTCCGAGTCGGAGTCCGACTTAGTCACGTCCACAGTCTCGTTTTCCTCTTCCGAATCCACTTTGGAGTCCGAGTCGGACCCTGAATCCACCTTCTGTGATCAAAGGAGAGAGCGTTGAGGGGGATCTGTGCGTGGGTCCGCGAGGAGGGGAGCGGTACCGCCTTCCCATGGGAACCATACGTGGGATGAAAGGGGAAATCTACCTCCAACTCCCATAGGTAATGGATCAGTGTCTAAGGGAAGCTAGCAGGAGGATTCCCTGGCAAATCCTCACACACACAGTTCTGTTATCAGCACACACCATGTAGTGAAATGGTCGGTTTAGTACCGATGCCTTTGTTATGCAGGAGGTCAGACTAGATGATCACAAGGCCAGAAGACACCACTAAAATCTATGCTCTCCCAACTCATCAAATCCACATGCAGGAAGCCTGTTATTCCTGCTCACCCCTCCTAATCCTCCTGCCTCATCTCCCTGCTTCATTCTTACTGTGGGCAACGTGGAATCAGAAATTTAGTCTCTTCCATTCCTCCCAGCTGCCCTGTGTGTTTGTATTTCCTTTCCACCTCCGGCCAGGTAGAAGGGGTCTGTTTGACTGGCTAGCCACAATCTGTGCTGGATGCCGACTGGCAAAGCCAAGCTCTCGGTGCCAAGGGGCTAACCAGCTGCAGCAGCGCAGGGAGAATGGCCTACCAATGGGGCAGGGCTGCTCACTTCAAGGGCCCCTTACCTTTTTCTTCCTTCCGCCTGCAGACACCCTCCTGGGAGCTCTGGCCACTGGCTTCTTCTCTGGAGTAAAGTCCTGGGAAGGGATGGACATATTCGAATTAGGAAAGGCCTCACTTTGGCTGCGGGAGCTTCACCCCACTACTCTCAGCAGTAACCCCCATGCCCAGACCCTGACAGCGAGAAGTGAGGGCACCTTCCGGATATACCCTAGGGTGGCATCAGGGGGGTAAAGAATGGCCCCAGGTCAGCCCATCCAACTCAAACGCCTTCCCCTCTTCATTATCCAACAGCCCTTGACTTTGATCTCCGCAGACCACAGGTGCTGCCCCAAATCACAGGGACTTGTCAACCCAAGAACAAACAAGCTGTCCAGTCTTAATTGGGACAAGGAACAGATATTTATGTCCTGGCAAAGATGCGTTGGGCACCTTAGAAAGAGCAGAGACCCAGCAAGACATGACTTTTCACAAAGCTGGAGAACAGTGGGAGAAAGAATGGCACACGGGTGCCCAGCCAGTCAGCACCAAGTGGCATGAAGCCAGGCCTTGAAGACTAGGGTGGCGTTCCACACACCATGCCAACCTATGCTGCCTGCTCTCACCACCAGAGATGCCCAAGCCCTGGGCTGGACTCAGCGCTCATGGAAGGAATTAGCGACTGCACTAAGCCAGCAGGGGAGGCAAAGGCATGTGTGTGAATATATGTATATAGCAGACTATTCCAAATTCTATCCCCCGTGCTTCCTGTGGCCCATTGAGCTGGCAAGTGCGGTCCTGCGCAGTGCAAGAGAGAGGGCATACACAGAGTACACCTCGTCCTATATTCTCTCCAGGATCCCGTTAGTTAATCAGAACCTGCCCACCCCATCCAAACCACTGCAGCACGGGGGACTCTGTAAACCACTTGCTCACCTGGTCACTATTTTTCTCTGACTCAGAAGAACTTTCCGAGTTCTCCTCTTCTGAGGGAGACACACTGCCCTGGTCGAGGTCGCTGGAGGATTTCCGGGGTCGTTTAGCCACTGGCATCTGAAATCAGAGAAACATCAATGTAACAGTTGCTGCAAGCTGGTATATTCCTCACTGCTGCCCTCTCTGCCCACAGGATCAAACAAAACCCAGTGGAGCAGGGCTTTAACCACCCCTCTCCTTACTGTTTTCTATAATAAACTCAGAACAACAGCCAGCATGCAGCCTACAGGTACACAGAACCCATGCCTGATCCCATGCACCATCTATACACTGCAATAGGGTCTTCTGATTGATACCAGTGCATGTATGTGTAAACGGAGCCAGTTATGTCAGTTGGTGGGTTAATCCTGGTGTCTTGGCTACCTTTGAACTTGGGATTCTCTCTGATTTCCCTCTAGAATATCAACAGGAGAACCTGTTTTCACGTTCATCCTAAAAACACCCTGCTGTGCCATGTGGCTGCCCCAAGATAAATGCAGCTACCTCTGGAGTGGATCGCAGCAGCTAAGTGGTGGGTGATGCGACCGCCCTATGTTCAATTTCTAAAGTGCTTCGTGGGCCAAGTGTAAATCCATTATATAAATGTAATCATCTTCCTATTCCTAGCCAGGCGATACCCCACACAGATCGCAATGGGGCAAACTTACTTTCATAGCTAGCGCTTTTCGTTTCAGCCCACTGTGGTCGCTCCCCTTGTCGGACTCCTCATCGCTGTCTAGCTTCTCCATGGCCGCTGCAGCAACAGCAGCAACTGCCATGGCAGCCGATTCTTCTTCCTCCTCTCCTCCATCGCTTCCTGCCACTGGGTCGTTCTCGGGAACCTCGCTGTCTGAGGAGCTCGCTGGCTGAAAGAGCAAAGAAATGGAAACGTCAGGGGTTACTGATCAATAGCGGGTCTCCCGATGCATGTCAGCACAGCAAGGAAGCAGGGAATAAGAGAGCTAAGCACGATGGAGAAGAGGATTGAGCTGAGACATTGCCACATGACCAGCTGCCGTCAGAGTGCTGTGATAACTCCCCAGCTGACAGCAAGCTAGACAGCGATGATATCCATGATAAGGGACAGTGTCATGTTGACCTTTCAATGAAACTGCTTCTACAGCAGCGGCTCTCCTGCTTTCCAGACTACTGTACCCCTTTCAGGAGTCTGATGTGTCTTGCGTACCCTCAAATTTCACTTCACTTCAAAATGACTTGCTGACAAAATCAGACACAAAAATACAGAAGCGTCACTGCCACTATTACTGAAAAATGGCTGACTTACATTTCGGATAGTATACAGAGCAATATGAACAAATCGTTGTCTGTGAAAGTTTAGTTTGTACTGATTTCGCTAGTGCTTTTTATGTAGCCTGTTATAAAACTAGGCAAATCTCGAGATGAGTTGATGGACCCCTAGAAGACCTCGGAGCACCCCCAACATACACGTACCCCTGGTTGAGAACCACTGTTCCACAACTCCTCCAAGCTCCCCTCAGCCAAACGCCCTAAAATCCCCTCCATAACCCTGTTCTACAGCAATCCCATCTAGATCATTTATGAACAAAGACAACTCCCCAAGGGACCCCCTTCCACCTCTGGGGTCAACTAGTGCTGCAGTCTGCCCTCATGATCCCACCTTCACCGTGCTGTGCTGAAGGTGCTGCTATCATATGGCCCCTCTGACAAGCCCACTTGACTCTTCCTCACTGGTGAGCCAAACTCCAGGCTTCCTTTTCTCCACAGGGTACTGGAGAAGGTGACTTGCTCTCACCACCTTGAAAGTAACATTCTCGACCAGTTTCACTCTGGCTTTCAATCCCTTCATAAGTGAGCGACTCCTCTTAGGGGGGCTGATGAGCCTTTGATCACAGATCCCTCTTCCCAAGTTACCTTATCCAAGGGCAGCTGCAGATACTTTCCCATCTGAAAGTTTCACATGAGGGGTTGGATTTCACCAGCACTCTGCTCTCCTAGTTTGAATCCCACCTCTCGGACTGTCCCTTTAACCATCCACAGTGAAGACTTCACAACTTCCTGTCATTCCATTATTATGCAGTACCTCAAAAGATCCCACCTAGGGGTCTCATGCCTCACTTCAAGCATGCACATCACATCTATGGCAACGATGACCAAGCTCTCCATTTTCCTTGACTCAATTTCCCATTTCTGTCATGACTGCCACTTCCAGTTTCCTACTACTGGAATTCTTCCCTCTGGGTAAGAAGCCCTCTTTGTCCTATGTCCTTGATGCTCCCAGCATTCTCCTTAACTTTTCTCCCAAGACCAAAAACCTTGAAGTCACTCTTGACTCCAAATTTTTCTTTCCGCCTTTACAATGCCAAAGTTCATCTTTTCCTCGAGCCCATCTCTGCGGAAATCCTTACTTGTGCCTTAATCAATTGCTGCCTTGACTACTGCAGGTCTCTCTTTAATGGCTTCTTAAAACCCTGTTCTGGGAACTTCAGGAAGATCCAGAACAGCCTCTAGCTCCAGACACCAGGACTTTATCCCACCAGCTTCTCTTACATTCAACGATTTCCCACTCATCTCCGTAGCCAATGTCAAGTTGCTCTCAAAACTCTCTACAGAATCATCTCACCCTATATCTATGCCCTTGTATCCAGCCATCTCTTCTGCCTGTTCACTGCAATCTATAGTCTCTCTCTCAAACTCTGCCGCAGTTTGGGTATTGGGTTGTTGCTTGTTCATTTGGGGTACCCTTTCGGTCTAAAACTGTCTTCCTCTGAGCCATCTCCTCTTTATCTCACCTTAAAGCCTTACTTTGTCTCTTCAGACCAGTATATATGAAGCAGCTCTGGATACCTTTAGGAAGATCACTATGTAATAAACTGTATCATTCAATTATGGTTACATATAGCGTCCCTCATACACTGAAACACTGGACTGTAAACAGCTTTCTCGGAGTCTGATCCAAAGCTCATAGAAGTCAATGGGAACCATGCTAGTGACTTCTGTGGCGTTTGGTTCAGGTGCTCTGATGTCAATGACGAGACTGACATCATCTGACAGCCTGAGCACACGAATGGGAGCCAGGAACTCTGCAGTTCTAATTCTTGCTCTGACACAGATTTCCCCTGTGGTTTTGGACAAGTCAATTTTACGGATGCCTAATTGGAGGCACAGAGTTGAGCAAGTGTGAGGAGGGTTAGTTATTTTGCTCCCAAGAAAGGAGATTTTTGACATGGAAGCTTTCCAATACCACAGTGACAGGCAGCAGGAAAAGGAGGAAAGGCTATTTGAAGGCACAAAGCACAGAGGTGCGCAGAGCCCCTAGTCACGGCTGATCACAAATGAGTGATGCTCACACACTCACCGGAGGGGCACTGTAACTGGCATGGGGGTTGTTCTGGATTTCCCACAATCCCTCATTGAAGCCTTTTCGCTTGTTTGGCTTCCCGTATTTGTCCTTGTACTTGTCGTAAGGGAACAGGTCCTTAGGTCCCAAGAAGGCTCTGGGGGAGGGAGGGGGGGAACAAAGCAGAGATCAGTCTCAAGTTGCCGGGAAGTAGGCAACGGCAAGGAAATCACGTGGACAGTGGGGCTTACGTCTCGTGTGTCCCAAAGAAGAAGATGGGGTACTTGTTCGGCGGGGGTTTCACAGCGCCGTCTGCTATGTCATCAATCTGAAACGAAGCACAAGGCAGGAGGTGGTCAGAGATGGCAGATTTGGGTACAGCATCAGGAGGCAGCTAACTGATGCAAAGCCGAGGTTGGCTGTTTCACACAAACACTGTAACAACACACTGAGGAAGGGAGCCTTCTGTACACTGAATTCTAAGGTACTTTTTATGGCCAAGCAGGATCCGTAGACAAGTAACAGCAGAGAACCAACTCCAGCTGCAGTGTTGCAAGAGCTCAAGCCTAAGCCTTGGGTTCAATCTCTTTAGGGCTGGGAATGCTGCACAGGTTATAGGCTCTGCATGGGGGGGAGGAGCGGGGGGCATACAAGTGTCTTGCTTGGCTACCAGTAAGAGCACATGGAAGGACTCCCAGAAGTAGTATTTAGAAGGAGGGAGATTGCTCCAGCAGGGGCCCCCGAAACGGTCCTTCCTGGCTAGAGACAGGCTATAGGAAAAGCCCAGGCTGCTGGGAGGCAATCAGGCCTGAGGCGATTAGCCCTTAACGCACCAGAAACCCTGCCTTCCCGCATGTCCCACTGGCTCCAGTCAGTCACTTGCACATGGCATAGCCAAGGGCACAGCTTCTAGGCAGGAGCCCAGGAATGTTATGGGATCTGTGATCACAGAAAAGTGGGAGCGTACATCCAAGCGGGTGACCTCGCACATTGGGGAAGTCTTCACAGGAAAGGGCCCCCAAGGGGAGGGAGAAAGCTAAACCAGAGCAGACTGGGACTCCAGCAACACGAGCATCCTCCTGATTCTGACCAAGTTCTACTAGAGCCCCATATTATAGCACTAGCTAAGTATAAATAGTGCACAGGCGAATTAGGATAGACATACTAGAGGATCCTGTGGTGCATTGTAGATCATGCATTGTCTTCCCGGCTCCAACATCCACAACCATCCTCAGGTATCCACCACATCCCAATCCCATGCATTTGCAGCCTGTTGCCTCTTGCCACTACGCCCCCTCACACTGTGGTGATCCTACCCTGCCCTCAGCTTCCAATCATCTTTACTTTTCAGGACCACTACCCAAGGCATTCTCATCCAGATGTGTTCCCCACACACGATGACCCTTCCTGATCATCAACACCCAATATACCCCCACCCTCTCCAGGAACCATCACTTAACTCCATCCCCACCAGATGTCATCACCCTCTGTGTCTCATCCATACCCCTTCCAAGCATTGTTGCTACACAGCGCTGTCACCCTACCACCTCATCACACTGCAGCTCTTAATACCATCACCTGACACTCAATAACAGACCAGTAACTCCCACCTGCCCATGACAACCCCCACCTCCTGTGATCCAGCACCCCCGCTCTGGATGCCCTGTCTCTAGGAACCTTCCTGTTCCTGCTGCAGACCAGAGCCAGTCAATAGGCAGACTGCAGGCCAAATCCAGACCGCCAGACGTTTCTGAACAGACCCCGAAATCTTTTTATTTATTTATCATCATTATTGCTATTTTTTTAAATTATTTTCTCTGGAGTTGGGACCTTGACAAAAATAACTGACTACCATATCCTTTTCCTTCACAACCCCCTGAACCTCACAATCCATCACCTTGCCCCTCTGCACCCATCTCCCCCAACACCCACCCCCGCATCTTTCCTTATACCCCCATCTCCCCTTAACACCCACCCTTGCATCCCATGATGCATTACCCCCTGCACCTCATCTCCCCAGTACCAACCCCTGCACCCCACAATCTATCACCTTGCCCCCTGGCACTCCACCTCCTCAATGACCACACCATAATCTCCTCCTCTCTGGCTCTCCTTCTCTGCACCCCACGACACATTGCCCCGCTACCCCTGAGCCCCATCGCCTCTACCTCCGCATGCCCTGCTCCCCACAATCCCCACCCCGCACCCCACTCCCCGATGCAGAATAGGCCCAGACCACAGACTGGACTAGGGGTTCCCCGCCAAGGATCTCCCCAGACAGGGATGGGCTGAGCTAAAGGTCTTCCATAGGGAAGGGAAGGGGGTCCCCTGGGGGTGGAGGAGCCCTCAGGAGAGGCACTTAGGGCTCCCCCCCGTGGCTGGGGTTAGGGGGGGTCCCGCCAGGGCTCCCCCAGGGCTGGGGGTCCCCCCCGGGGCTGAGGATGAGGGGTCCACCCCGGGGCTGGGGGCTCCCCCCCAGGACTGAGGATGGGAGGTCCCCCCGGAGCTGGGGGCTCCCCCTCGGGGCTGGGCATGGGGGGTCCCCCCCGGGGCTGAGGATGAGGGGTCCACCCCGGGGCTGGGGGCTCCCCCCCAGGACTGAGGATGAGGGGTCCACCCCGGGGCTGAGGATGGGGGGTCCCCCCGGAGCTGGGGGCTCCCCCTCGGGGCTGGGCATGGGGGGTCCCCCCCGGGGACAGGGGGTCTCACCCGGGCCGGCCAGTGCGGGTACCCCTTCATCTTGGCGAAGACCAGGTCTCCGGGCTTGAAGCTGTGCGGCATGGCGGGGCCGGGCCGGGCCGAGCCGGGCCGGGCCGGGCCGGGCTCCGGGGGCGGGGGGAGGGGCGACAGGCCGCAGCAGAGGCCTAGGCCGCTGGCACCGCCAGGGAAACGGGGGGTGGGGGTGGGGGGTGGGGCGGCAGGAGACTGGCCCTCGGCCCGCAGGATGTCCCGCCCCCCTCTCCGCAATCCCGCAGTGCACTGGCTCCCGGGCCTGCCACTCACCTCTCCCCTCCAACCGAGCCTCGGGGTGGGGCCTGGGAAGTAACGGGATTGGGCCGCTGTCTGGGCACGCGGGGCGGCGATGGGGGTGGGGGTAGTGGAGGGGTGGGACCCCGGGGAGATGTGAGGGGAGGGGCCGAGGGGGTCGGGGGAGTGTAGGGTCTCGGGGCTCTACGGGCCATGGAGGGGGCCGGGGCCGGGGCCGGGGCCGGGGGGGAGCAGAGGGGTGTGAAGGGGGGGGGGTCTAGGGAGCCTGAGGTGGGGGGAGTATAGTGGACATGGAAGGGATCTAGGAGGGGTGATGGGGCAATAGAGAACGGGGCGGTGGGGACGGTGGTGAGGGACTCTAGGGCATGGGTTATAGAAGGGACTTCTCGGGTGAAGAGGGGACTATGGGGTATTGAATGGTGGGTATAGAGAGGAAGAGGTGATTACAGGGGCTATAAAGTTAAGGGGTATGGAGGGATGGGGGGTATAGATGGGGTAAGGGGTATGGAGGCATGAGGGGTATAGATGGGGTATGGAGGCATGAGGGGTATAGATGGGGTAAGGGGTATGGAGGCATGAGGGGTATAGATGGGGTATGGAGGCATGAGGGGTATAGATGGGGTAAGGGGTATGGAGGCATGAGGGGTATAGATGGGGTATGGAGGCATGAGGGGTATAGATGGGGTATGGAGGCATGAGGGGTATAGATGGGGTAAGGGGTATGGAGGCATGAGGGGTATAGATGGGGTAAGGGGTATGGAGGCATGAGGGGTATAGATGGGGTAAGAGGTATGGAGGCATGAGGGGTATAGATGGGGTAAGGGGTATGGAGGCATGAGGGGTATAGATGGGGTATGGAGGCATGAGGGGTATAGATGGGGTAAGGGGTATGGAGGCATGAAGGGTATAGATGGGGTATGGAGGCATGAGGGGTATAGATGGGGTAAGGGGTATGGAGGCATGAGGGGTATAGATGGGGTAAGGGGTATGGAGGCATGAGGGGTATAGATGGGGTATGGAGGCATGAGGGGTATAGATGGGGTAAGGGGTATGGAGGCATGAGGGGTATAGATGGGGTAAGGGGTATGGAGGCATGAGGGGTATAGATGGGGTAAGGGGTATAGGTTGACAGGAATAAAGAGGGTGGTATATAGGTGTACTGGGGAAGGAGGGAGAGGAGAGAATAGAGGGATGGGCTAGAGCAGGGGTCATCAAACTAGGGGTCACGACCCCCTGAGGGGTCCTGAGGTTATTACATGGGGGGGGTCGCGAGCTGTCAGCTTCCACCTCAAATCCCGCTTCGCTTCCAGCATTTATAATAGTGTTAAATATAAAAAAGTGTTTTTAATATATAAGAGGGGGTCACACTCAGAGGCTTGCTGTGTGAAAGGGGTCACCAGAACAAAAGTTTGAAAACCGCTGGGCTGTAGGGAAAAGGGATAGTATGGAGGGTTTTACAGTGCAGGGCTGTGCTACCTAGGGAGATGAGAGAGATTAGAAGAGAGATGACCTAGTATATGTATTCTTCATGCTGTATCCCTTTAATGCCCCTTCTTACTGCTTTGCTCCATTTTGTTCCCTCCACTTCCTTGTCTTCCCCAGGCTTTCTGGTCTGCCCTGAAACACTGATTCTTTTGGGAGGCTGATTTGCACTGTGATGGGTGCGGTGTAAGAACCCATACAGACTGATCACTGTATGCTGGGGCATTTCCCAGGCTGGTTGCCGGGGGATAACACGTAGCTCTTATTACAGGACACGGGGGTGGTACAGGTGACAATGGAGCAGAGTTAGTATTGCATCCTTCACCTTCTTTGTTGAAAGTGTTTGACATTAATTGCACAAAGACCCTCAAAATTAAACACAATAATAATTAGGACATCCCTTCTGGCCTGAAAATTATTAATTTATAATTAAATATGCCTATATATATCCAGAAACCTGCAGCAGTGGGAGAAGGGACCTTCCAATCCCCGTCACCACAGGTGTTATGGAACTGAATTGTTTTCTTTGTCCTGTTTAAGTGATAAGCCTCTAGACTAGGGGCAAGGACCATGTGTTCCCCCGTCTTGTTATGGTGCTGCGTGTAACACACAGGCTGAGTGCAGGTAACCCTGTCTCCCTCTAGTGGCTGGCTCTAGCAAGCAAAAGAGCCTGCTACTGATAACTAAACAGGTTAGGTCTGACTCCAAAACACCCTTTCGAGTTAATGGGATTCTTGAATGAGCACTTGGAAAAAGGGGCTTGTGTGTTCAGACCCTAACCCTACACCCACTGAAGTCAATTGAAAGCCACCAACAACTTCAGTAGGCTCAAGATTCGGCCCACAGAGCCCGATGAAGGAAAGCCTCTCTTCAGGGTCTGAATGATGAAAGTGCTGAATTTGACTCCTCTTGACCTGTCTCTGTGCATCTGGCCATATTTCATTACCCTGACAACGCTCAATAAATACTATAATATGAATAACAATCGCTAATACTTAAAGAGACAGCTAGAGGAACGAAACATAGGCTCTACAAGTGTGACAACATTGTCAACAAGCAGGGACAAAACTTAATTATAGAAATACAGTATAATCAGACTGCCAAAAAAATCAGGTAAAATCGTTTTGGAGAGGTTTGGATTTGAACACTCGTCTGTGATGTCTGCAACCCAAATGCAGCAACATTGGGCAAGTACGTGAGAACCAGAAAGTGAAATAGAGCAATGTATTGTCCAAGCCCAGGCAGAGTAAAGTGCAAAAAGCATTTGTAAACTAGAGTTTTAATATTGCTTGGGGCAGATTCTGGCTCTTGGGGCTTGTCTTCATAGACAGCGCTACAGCTGCACCCCCAGTGCAGCCATGCCACTGTAGTGCTTTAGTGAAGATGGTCCTCCGCCAACAGGCGAGCTTCTCCCATCGGCATAGTTATTCCACCTCACGGAGAGGTGGTAGCCATGTCTGCAGAAGAAGCTCTCCTGCCAACATAGCACTGTCTGCATAGGGGATTAGGCTTTTTCATATCCCTGAGCGATGTAATTATACTGATATAGGTCTGTAATGTAGGTCTGGCCTTAGTGACAAGAGGGCTTTCAAAAGGAACTTGCAAAAGTGTAACTGAGTTTTAATAACCCCAGGTAAGGGGGTTAAAATGCTGGTAAGGGAATGTCCTTCTTATATATATGGGGCCAGATTCTTCACAGTTATATAAACCCAGATGTAAACCCAGAGTAACTCCACTGAAGGCAGTTAAGTTTATCCTAATGTAACCAAGAGTAGAATCTAGTCCCATATATTTTATACTTGACAGTATCCCTTTAATTCCAAAGTGCAATAGAACATATCTTTGTAAATCTGTCCTTCATTGCGTAATGCCAAGAAAGGAACAGAGAGCACTGAAAGGAATTGGGCCTGGTCTTTGAGCAGGGGGTTGGACTAAATGACCTCCTGAGGTCCCTTCCAACCCTGATATTCTATGATTCTATGATACACACAATGTTGTATTTTGAAACCTATTTAGTTAAACCAGTGCAAAATTTTTAAACCTACTGCTTTAGGTAAAGTTGATTCCAAGTCAATTTAAGCTAAATTGATACAGGTCAGGATTAAGTGGCTTCAAGAGAATCCACGCAGGAGTTTGCACTAATTTAAGTAAATTGATATTAAAACTCATTTTAGTTAAACTGGTGTCATTTCTATGTGAAGCTCTTAGAAACAGCAAGCCGAATTCAGCAACCATATGAAAGCTGTTGAAAGTTGACATGATGTGTCAACAAAAATAAGCATGTGTGTGTGTGACGTAGGCCATGTCTAAACTACATTTATGTCAGCAAAACTTTTGTCGCTCAGGGCTGTGGAAAAAAACCCCTGTCCTGAGTGACATACATTTTGCTGGCATAAGCGCTCGTATGCACAGCGCTGTCGGTGGGAGACGCTCTTCCCCTGCCAGAACTACCGCTGCTCATTGAGCTGGTTTTATGATGTTGATGGGAGAGCTCTCTCCCATCTCCATGGCTGTATGGATATGGCTGTGCCACTCGCTGTAAGTTTGTAAGTGTAGACAGGGCCTTAGTGACAACTTGTCAAAACTAGCTGGATGTGCCAGCGAGGAGCATAGATTTACACAATGAAAACATCCACACCCTTTATTTAAAAAACATTTACATAGCAATTCTCCCCCTGGGGAGAGGATGAGTGAAAGAAAGAACCTCATATGACAGATGTTAATCATGTTGCTTAATGCATGACTGGAAGGCATTCAAATACTGACGTGATGAGGGGGAATTAAGAACCTATGTAGAGTAGAATAGAATAGCACCTAAAAGCAAAGGGGGCGGGAAGGGATGGGGAGTTGGGCGGGGGAAGGGATGGGTGTGGTGTGTGGGGGTGTGGGAAAGGGCAGGGAGTTTGGTGGGGGAAGGGACGGGGAGGGTGTGTGGAACTGAGGTGAGGGCAGTGTGTGGGGAAAGGACGGGGGCAGTGTGTGGGGGCAGGGGAAGGGATGGGGTGGTGTGTGGAACTGAGGTGGGGCAGTGTGTGGGGGTGGGGGCATGGACGGGGAGTAGGATGGGGGAAAGGATGGGGGATGGTGGGGGGGGAGGGGCGGTGTGTGGGGGAAGGGATGGGGAACAGTGTGGGGGGAGGGGCGGGGTATGGGAGAAGGGATGGGGGACGGTGTGGGGGGGACGGTGTGGGAGGAGGGGCAGGGTAAGAGACGGGGGGTGGGGGTGGAGTAAGGAAAGGGGAGGGGTGTATGGGGGCGGGGGAAGGGATGAGGTGGTGTGTGGGCGGAGGGGCGGGGGATGGGGGAAGGGGTGGGGGACGGTGTGGGGGGAGAGGCGGCGTGTGGGAGGGATGGGGAGGGGCGGAGTGGGGGAGGCGGGGTGGGGGGGGAGGGCTGGCAGGCGGGGCAGGGTAAGAGACGGGGGGGTGTATGGGGGCGGGGGAAGGGATGAGGTGTGGGGGGAGGGGCAGGATGGGGGAGGGGCGGGGTGTGGGGGGGAAGGGATGGAGGGCGGGGTGGGGATACGGAGAGGCCGGGCCCGCCCTGCCGCCCGCCCTCGGCGGACCCCTCGCACCATAGAGAAGCGAAGGAAGGCCTAGAGCGCCCTTGCCGGCTCGCGTCACACTGGCGGCGCGAGGTGACAGACGGGTGCTGGCCCCGCCCCCTCAGCTTCCCGCCCGTTCGAAGTGCCGATGGCTGCTCGGTAAGTCACGTGCCCGCAGCGAGAGGCGGGACTTCCTGTTTCCGGCGGCTGAGGGGAAGGTGGCTCCGCAGGTGTTTTGGTGCCTGGGAGCCGCCGGTGTCTCCCTGTCCCCCGCCCCCCCGGCGCCGCCATGCGGAAATTCTTCCAAGACATCAAAACAGATATGAAATTCAAAACAGCGGGGCCGGGCCAGAAGCTGGCGGAGCCGCCCAGGTACCGGGGGGCTGGAGGGAGGGAGGTGGCCGGGGAGAATGTGGGGGAGACGGACTGGGGGCAGCCGGGGGGGGGGAGGGAGGAATTGGGGGGGGAGACGGACTGGGGGCAGCCGGGGGGGGAAGGGAGGAATTGGGGGGGGAGACGGACTGGGGGCAGCCGGGGGGGGGGAAGGGAGGAATTGGGGGGGAGACGGACTGGGGGCAGCCGGGGGGGGGAAGGGAGGAATTGAGGGGGGGGAGACGGACTGGGGGCAGCCGGGGGGGGGAAGGGAGGAATTGAGGGGGGGGAGACGGACTGGGGGCAGCCGGGGGGGGGGAAGGGAGGAATTGGGGGGGGAGACGGACTGGGGGCAGCCGGGGGGGGGGGAAGGGAGGAATTGGGGGGGGAGACGGACTGGGGGCAGCCGGGGGGGGGGGAAGGGAGGAATTGGGGGGGGAGACGGACTGGGGGCAGCCGGGGGGGGGGAAGGGAGGAATTGGGGGGGGAGACGGACTGGGGGCAGCCGGGGGGGGGGAAGGGAGGAATTGGGGGGGGAGACGGACTGGGGGCAGCCGGGGGGGGGGAAGGGAGGAATTGGGGGGGGAGACGGACTGGGGGCAGCCGGGGGGGGGGAAGGGAGGAATTGGGGGGGGAGACGGACTGGGGGCAGCCGGGGGGGGGGAAGGGAGGAATTGGGGGGGGAGACGGACTGGGGGCAGCCGGGGGGGGGGAAGGGAGGAATTGGGGGGGGAGACGGACTGGGGGCAGCCGGGGGGGGGGAAGGGAGGAATTGGGGGGGGAGACGGACTGGGGGCAGCCGGGGGGGGGGAAGGGAGGAATTGGGGGGGGAGACGGACTGGGGGCAGCCGGGGGGGGGGAAGGGAGGAATTGGGGGGGGAGACGGACTGGGGGCAGCCGGGGGGGGGGAAGGGAGGAATTGGGGGGGGAGACGGACTGGGGGCAGCCGGGGGGGGGGAAGGGAGGAATTGGGGGGGGAGACGGACTGGGGGCAGCCGGGGGGGGGGAAGGGAGGAATTGGGGGGGGAGACGGACTGGGGGCAGCCGGGGGGGGGGAAGGGAGGAATTGAGGGGGGGAGACGGACTGGGGGCAGCCGGGGGGGGGGAAGGGAGGAATTGAGGGGGGGAGACGGACTGGGGGCAGCCGGGGGGGGGGAAGGGAGGAATTGAGGGGGGGAGACGGACTGGGGGCAGCCGGGGGGGGAAGGGAGGAATTGAGGGGGGGAGACGGACTGGGGGCAGCCGGGGGGGGAAGGGAGGAATTGAGGGGGGGAGACGGACTGGGGGCAGCCGGGGGGGGAAGGGAGGAATTGAGGGGGGGAGACGGACTGGGGGCAGCCGGGGGGGGAAGGGAGGAATTGAGGGGGGGAGACGGACTGGGGGCAGCCGGGGGGGGGGAGGGAGGAATTGAGGGGGGAGACGGACTGGGGGCAGCCGGGGGGGGGGAGGGAGGAATTGAGGGGGGAGACGGACTGGGGGCAGCCGGGGGGGGGAAGGGAGGAATTGGGGGGGGAGACGGACTGGGGGCAGCCGGGGGGGGGAAGGGAGGAATTGGGGGGGGAGACGGACTGGGGGCAGCCGGGGGGGGGAAGGGAGGAATTGGGGGGGGAGACGGACTGGGGGCAGCCGGGGGGGGGAAGGGAGGAATTGGGGGGGGAGACGGACTGGGGGCAGCCGGGGGGGGAAGGGAGGAATTGGGGGGGAGACGGACTGGGGGCAGCTGGGGGGGGGAAGGAAGGAATTGGGGGGGGAGACGGACTGGGGGCAGCCGGGGGGGGGGGGCGGGAGATGGACTGGGGGTGCCGTTAGTGGGGTGCAAGTTGGTCAGGGTGATTCATTGAAAGCCACATGCTATTAGTGGCATGAGGTAGCCAGTCCTGGACTCTGTCTCCTTCTGGGGTCCGTGATGCTACGCAGCTCCTGGAGATCAAACCCACTGTCAGTAACCAATTTCTGTGTGAGAAGCTATGGAGTTCCCTGTTTCTGATGCAGCAAGAGCTACCATGGTTCCACTTTGCTCTACTCCTCCAAAAGGTGCCAAGCTCTGGGAATAGTATTAGAGCCTCTGAGCTGGGTGGGTGGGGTGGGGACTCTCGCAGTGGGATGCAGGACACATCACCAGAGGAGTAACTTTTATCTTCCTTGTGGGACTTTTGGCTTTAGAACCTATCAGACAATTCCAGCAAGTGGAAAAACTTTTACTATAGCCCAGAAGAAGTGCTTTTGTTTACCTGGTTCACATGTGTCTGAGTCAGAGCTGCTGACTCTTCTGACACAACCAGGCTCTTACTCCTGTTAGCCCGGCAGGAGCTGGTACAGTAAAGAAAGAACTGACGGGACCCAGTGCGGCTCCGGGGAACACATTCGTTCAAGTCCTGACCACAGAATTGGTATTCTTGGTGCTGATTTTCAGATCCCAAGTTAAGTTTGCGGCAATGATGATGATGGAAAAATCACTTGACTTGTAAAGGTGCAGGATTGATCTAGAGGCAGTTGAGACAAGTACAGAACCTCACCATGTTATGGTTAGTCACTTTCCTGAATATCATTGTACCTCAGCTGTTTATGAAATATGCCAGCTGGGTGCATGTGGCATAACCACACTGGGAACTAAAATCACCCTGGTGAGATGAGGGAAGTATCTGCTCCCAGACCAGTGTGTGGTGAATAGACCATTGACAGTTTTGTAAGGTCTAGTATCTTGAGAACAAACAAAGACTAAAATGAACAAGGAAGTACTTGTGGCACCTTGGATACGCTCAAATAAATTTGTTAGTCTAAGGTGCCACAAGTACTCGTTCTTTCTGCTGATACAGACTAATAAGGCTACCACTCTGAAAGACTAAAATGATTGCTTTATGTCATATGAATGCTGAGAATCCCAAACTCCACTGGCTCAGGAGACAGTGGCTGGTACAATTGCCTTGGAATACAAGCCCCTTGCTTGCAGAAAGCCAGGATACAATCAGAATGAAGCACTGTGTAGGCTTGCTGTCCCAAGATCTATCTGGGCTGCAAACAGTATTGATGGACTAGTTCACATATCTTCAGGATCAGTAAATGTTTTGAAGCAGGTTTAATACATTAGGCCAATACACAGATCAGTGATGGTGAAAGTGGCACTAGACTGGAATCTATCTTCTCAGTGACCTGACCTAGTCAGTGCTGCACTATGTATTGTTCTTGCTCTTCTGTGTCATTTGTTTAGTTTCCATGTGACTTTCACATGCTTGATCTCAGCCCTGCTTAAATGCACACACAGAGAGGGCTAGAGTCCCCAGTTCTATCCTAAATCCTGAAGGAACCTTACTAATAAGTTAGCTTAAAAACTGAACCTTTCAATAACAATAGTTCTTAAAAGTTGCAAGGGATTTGTAGTTGTAGGATCATAGATTAAATCCAATTTCCTGTGGCCTTCAGGGAGAAGAAGTCCAGTATTATTTACTGCTCAAAACTTGGGCCACGTAGGCTTGACCAACTGCCCTATAGCAGCTGAGTTGCAATGCTACCTAGCAAGGGCATCAGGTTCCTTTGTGACCTTATAAAGCTGTTATGTCACTGTTGAGCATCTGTAGTTGCTTCCAGTTCAAGCCTGTTCTTGGAGCTGCCCAGAGTAGTGCTGTGTGGGATTATACACGGGTGAGGGTGGAAGTTGAGCAGAGCAGCAGAAAGTGTTAAATTCTGTTTCCTGCTAGCAATAGACATTCTCCATTTCTAATGGTATCCATGCTTTGTAGTGGGTGCAGTCTTCAGGCTTTCCTGCAGTGCATATTGTGTACAAGCATTTGATACACAGCAACCCTCTCCTCGGGTTTTTATGGGGGCGGGAGGAGTATCTCGGAAAAAATGGGTCCATCTTCTTTCAAGGGGAAGGTGCCTTATAACGGCCTGATTTTTTTTTTTTTTTAAATCCTGCTTGTCGTCTTTGGTGTTGAGGAAGGATGTCTTAGATGACTGACATGTTCATGAATACTTATTAAAGCAACTAGGATTTGAATCCTTGACACAGAGCTCTTCTCTCAAGTGTCTGAGTGAAATAGGGGCTAATTATTTAAGTCTGGGGAAAAAATCTCATTCTCTAGCAATTGGGTTCCTTTCATAGCATCCAAATGGCATCCTTCTGGGTGTCCATAGCCTTCAGGGTAAACAAGACATGAAATTCTAATGTAAAAGTCTGTTTAAACCCCACCTCCATCATCTTGAAGAGCTTCTTTTCTATGTAACAAAAGCATAGTACTCCTTCCCTTCTTTCGCCTCTCTGCAGATCACCTGTAACCAAAGGCTTAGGGCTTGTCTATATAAGAACAGCCATACTGGGTCAGACCAACAGTCCCAGTAGCCTGTCTTCCGACAGGACCAATGCCAGGTGCCCCAGAGGGAATGAACAGAACAGGTAATCATCAAGTGATCTATCCCATCGCCCATTCCTAGCTTCTGGCAAACAGAGGCTAGGGACACCATCCCTGTCTATCCTGGCTAATAGCCATTGATGGACATATCCTCCATGAATTTATCTAGTTCTTTTTTGAACCCTGTTATAGCCTTGGCCTTCACAACATCCTCTGGCAAGGAGTTCCACAGGTTGACTGCATCGTTTGAAAAAATACTTCCTTTTGTTTGTTTTAAATCTGCTGCCTATTAGGGTGACCCCTAGTTCTTGTATTATGAGAAGGAATAAATAACACTTCCTTATTTACTTTCTCCACACCAGTCATGATTTTATAGACCTCCATCATATCCCTCCTTAGTTGTCTCTTTTCCAAGCTGAAAAGGCCCAGTCTTAATAATCTCTCCTCATATGGCAGCCATTCCATACCCCTAATCATTTTTGTTGCCATTTTCTGAACCTTTTCCAATTCATCTTTTTGAGATGGGGTGACCTCATCTGCACGCAGTATTTAAGATGTGGCTGTACCATGGATTTATATTTATATATACTTATATGATATTTTCTGTCTTATTATCTCTCCCTTTCTTAATGATGCCCAACATTCTTTTGCTTTTTGACTGCTGCTGCACATTGAGTGGATGTTTTCAGAGAATTATCCACAATGACTCCAAGAACTCTCTCTTGAACACTACAGTGGGACCCGGCATTGCACCACTGTAGTGCTTCAGTGTGGACACTAATTACACCAATGGAAGGGGTTTTCCCTTTGCTGTAGTTAATCCACCTCCCCAGGTGGCAGTAGCTAGGTTGATGGAAGAATTCTTCCCTCAACTTAACATGGAGTACACCATGGGTTAGGTCAGCATAGCTGCATCTCTTGGAAGTGTGGGTTTTTCACATCCCTGAGAGATGAAGCTGTGCTGATGTGAGTTCCCAGTGTAGACTAGCTCACGGTGTACTTAATGGACACCATCAGAGTTAACCTACCATTTCGTAGCCAGATTTTCAGAGGTACTGAGCACCTGCAGCTCCCCTTCAGTTGGTGTTGTAGGTGCTTATGACTCTGAAATTCAGATCCCAGATCTTTAAGTTGCATTTAAATGTAATTTATTAACCTTAAGGAAGAGTTGCTTGAACTTAAACTGTCTCCTCTTGTGTCTGCAACCCAAATACAGTATGCCAGTGCTACAGCATGATAGCCAGAATATGAAACTGATCAGTCTGGCTTTTGTTGATCAAATAGAGGCAGTTTCATGAAGTAAACATCAGCTGGAAAAAATAAACTGGATTTTATAAACCTTCCAATTTTAATAATCTGTAGTTTGAGTGCCTACGGTAAGGGGACATATACAAATCCTAACTAGCTCCTTTAACTGTGGTGAACATAAACCAGTGATCAGAGTGAGATTATAGTTATCTGCTTTCGGCTGACTTCTTCTAGGGTTCTGGCTCTCCTGCAAGGGCTGTTCATTTATTTGTGCCTTTCTTTTATCCACCAGGGAAAGGGCCCCCAAAGAAAAGCCAAAAGCAGCGACCCCAAAGTCTCGTCAAGGGCCCACAGATGAGGCCCAGAGGGCAGCAGCTGCAGCCTTGGCCCGGCTGGAGCAGAAGCCCAAGCCGTGGCTCCCTTCATCCCAAGATGCCATCAAGAGTCAGGGTAAGAACGGCCAACACCCATTTCTTGTCCAGGGGCATGACAGGCATATTTGTGAGTCCACAAAGTGCTCATTTACAGGGAGTATTTTCACCAGTCTATTTATTGGCCCTGCAAAGCCTACACTCATCTCAGCGGCATTTCTGTCTCTCAGAATGGGGGGTTGAGGAGCCTGTCTCCTGTAGTTTCACACCCCCACGGCCAGTTTTGCACAACCAGCTAGGTGCACTCTCGGAAGTGGGGGTTGCATTCTTCTGAAACATTGTGTTCTGACCCACTGCCCAGAGGCAAGGTACCAAACATGAACCAACTGCCTGATGCAGGATTGTAAATCCAAACGGCTGCTTCCCTGCCCCAGGTTTGTAGAGTTCACCGGGTTGTGCCACGTCTGATGCCGTACCCTGGATTTGTGTCTCGTAGTGAAAAAGGAGCTTATGGCTGAAGCAGCAGCAAGTGAGAGACAACTCTCCACGGGTCACAAGGTATGAGGAGATGCTGCTATTCAAGGGCCTATGATCTCTGGGCAACTGAGAATCCCTGAGTTACGAAGCTCGAGCATCTCCTAGGGAAGGGGATACCAGCCCCTGTGCTGTGGGACTGTGGATTTGAGTCTGACTTTCAAAATGAGCAAATAGCTGCTTATGGTTCAGAGAGCTTAATAATCCTTTAGTTTGTACTACGGCATCTCTTCTGAAAGCTGCTGATTTGGTGGGGAGTGAGCAAGACAAGCTAGGATTTAAGAACAGTTGCTATGGAGTCAGAGTAGTGATTTTGCACTTGATGCAAGAGACCACCCACTTTTTACCCCTTTCTTATTTAAAAACTCCTTGTCCGAAACTTCCCTGGGCTGAGCCTGCGAGTTCCTGTGTATAGGAGAGTTAGTTCTATTGATTGGCCCTGAGCCAAATTTGCATACCCATAATGGGTAGCAGCTCAGTCTGATGAAATCAGCAGGACTACGCCTGGATTAAGGTGCTGCCTGGTGTGAGCAAGGATATTGGAATCTGGCCCTCTGTTGTGGTATTACTCTCAAAGCCACATGATGAAAATAAGTCATATCTCCTATAGCTGAGTCTTTTTAACATAACTAGAGACTGGTGTATAACAAGTGCTGACAGCTCCTGAACTCCATGGCTGCCAAGCATTTACCCTTTTAGTTACAAGTGCTTTGCAGACTTTGGGTGATTTGACTGTTAGCGTTCCATTCCTCTGCTCTTACGTGGAGGGGTTGTTACTGGTATCTCTTCAGAATGCCTTCAGGTAGCTTCTTGGAAGGTACCTTCCATTATATTAGAAGGGATCTCATTCAAGCTTTGGGTAGCATTGCTCAGTGCTGCTATGTGGCTGACTAATCCAGACAGCCCATGAGGCATGCTGAGAGATTCAGAGGGGAGATGCCAGTCTCCTGTGTTCCCTGAGTTGTACTAGCAAGAAAGCTGTGCATGAGGGAGATGGGCATCAAACGTTCTCCCCCTTTGAGCCCACGTTTGATTTCAGCTCTTTCTTCAGGGTCCTGTGTCTGTGGTTGAGGAAGAAACAGCTGGACTGTCAGTGTCAGGGGTCTATTTCATTTGCCCACTAACTGGGGCCACCGTAAGGAAAGACCAGAAGGAAGCACACATAAAAGAGGCCATCCTCTTAGTAAGTGAGGTCCTCTGCCGACCAGACTTTTCATCATTTCCTGCCTTTCATCTTACTAAATCCTCGGCATGGTCCCCAAGTGCAGTGTAACCCATGGGAAATGCCCCTGGGGGGGATGGGCTCAGCAAGACTCTCAGGCATCCCTGGGCTTGATACTTTATGCAGAACAACATGCTCTCTCCTCTACCACCAATGCACAAAATGACAGCCCTCTGCTCTCTTCACTGTCCTGTCGTCCCCGTCTCCCCCCCCCCCCCAAAAAAAAAAAAAAAAAAAAAGCTTATGTCTCTTCAAGGACTGTAAATCCAGATGTGGATAGTTGTTGACAAATGCCTGCCCTGACTTCTTCCTCTGAGTTTGGCAGGAGCACTAGTCTCCAGAACTCTGTTCAGTCTGCCCCTCTGGTTCTGCAATTGGCGTTGACAGTCTGCTGACGCTTCTGTCCTTCTCCCTCAGCATTTCTCTAGAGACCCAGTGGCTGCCTCGATCATGGAGATTCACACCTTCAACAGGGACCGAGAGAAAGTGAAAATTGGTGTTGAGACCATTGCCAAGTAAGTGGTCTGAATGTCTTGTGCAGCGCCCAGCTCACAGATGCATGAAATTTGTCACCTCTCCAGACGAGAAGGCATGGGTGAAAGCAATTGCCCCTTTCCCAGAAGGTTAATGGGGAGGGGATTTTCTTGTGCTCTGGGTGGTGCTGAAAGGAACACTGACAGTGAAGATTTGGAAATATTTCCTAATGGTGAAGTCTGTTAGACTGTACAATGTGCAGTCCAGGAAATAAAACTTGTGAGTGAGAGATTAACTAGATCTTAAAGGTGGTCCCTGTACTCCTAGAACTAGGTACCCCCAGGTGGATCGTCCCTCTGAGTGAAATGTGAGTGCCCTCTGATGCCAGGTTAGCCTCCGAAGCATGAGGCTTTGGCTGTAAAGCAGACTGTAGAGGGGGACACACCAATTGTAGCTTGTTTCAAACTGGCAGCAGCATAGCCGTGTGCATGAAGAGCAGTCTGGATGCTGGAATGCAAATAAACCCCATAGTCTCCTGCCATCCCATCATAGTCACAGGGCTCTTGTGTTTCATAGTTGTGTCCAGTGGGGATTCCTAAAGACTCCTATCTGGAGAAAGATGGTCGAGGCAGTTGGTGCAATGCACATGACCCAGTAGTAAAGTAGTGGGGTATCCTGCATGAGTGTTCAGAAATAGCTTTCTCTTGGGATAAAGCAGCCTGGGAAGGATGGAAGTGCTAGTGGAGAGGAGACACTTGGAGAGCTCTTTGGACCCAAGTAATGTGTTTTTAAACTTTGATCTTGGCACTAAATGGGACCCAAGATTCACGAGTGATCTGAGCATCCATGCCTGTTGTGAATGAAGTGTGTGATGGTCCTGTCTTCTGCAGATATCTGGATAACATCCACCTCCATCCAGAGGAGGAGAAGTACCGGAAGATCAAACTACAGAATAAAGTGTTTCAGGTGAGATTCAGACTCTTGCAGTTGCCACATGGAGGAATAATTCCCACTCTGTAGTAGATTAAATCTAACCCTCTCCTTACCTTCTAGGAAAGGATAAACTGTCTAGAAGGGACACACGAGTTTCTCCAGGCCATTGGGTTTGAGAAGGAAATGCTGCCTGTTCCAGGACAAGGCAAGAAATCAAACTGTATCAGACTTGAGACTGGGGTCAGCTACTTGTGAGGAGTAACAGTGTGTCACTGGGAGGCAGCTTTGATTACTGTTGGAGCCCTCTAAAGCTGTGGTTCTCAACCAGGGTACACATACTTGGGGGGGTACGCAGAGGTTTCCTGGGGGCACATCGACTCATCTACATATTTGCCTAGTTTTACAACAGGCTATGTAAAAAGCACTAGTGAAGTCAGTACAAATGAAAATTACATGCAGACAATGACTTTACACTGCTCTGTGTACTATACACTGAAATGTAAGTACAATATTTATATTCCAGTTGATTTATTTTATAACTATATGGTAAAAATGAGAAAGTGAGCTGTGACACTTGTGTATTTTTATGTCTGATTTTGTAAGCAAGTTGTTTTTAAGTAAAAAGAACAGGAGCACTTGTGGCCCCTTAGAGACTAACACATTTATTTGAGCATAAGCTTTCCTGAGCTACAGCTCACTTCAACTTCAACGAAAGCTTATGCTCAAATAAATGTATTAGTCTCTAAGGGGCCACAAGTCCTCCTTTTCTTTTTGCGAATACAGACTAACAACGGCTGCTCCTCTGAAACCTAGTTTTTAAGTGAGGTGCAACGTGGGGGTACATGAGACAAATCTCTCCTGAAAGGGGGACAGTAGTCTGGAAAGGTTGAGAGCAGTGCTCTAAAGTCTGCTGTACGTTGTAACATCACCATTTTACACCCCCCACCCCAACCTGCAGCTTGCCTGTTGCCTCAGGGTGATTTGCTCTCAGGACTGCTTTCCATGAGGTTGCAGGTAGCAGTGGATACACTCCCCATGCGTGGTTGTGGGGAGAGCAATTAGGATTGAAGGGAAAACAAGGCACTTAAGCACAGTGCATGTGTTTGTAGAGACCACAGAAGAGTATTATATGCTGAAGGAGGAAGTGTTGACTAAGCTGGAGGATCTCAAGGACTATAAGGAGCAGCTGTTGAGCTGTGAGCCAGTGAAGGCCCAGCTGGATCGCCAGCTCTGTGTATTCAAACCCTCCCCTCAAGCTGCCCAGTTTGAGCTGCCCCAGGACTTCTACAACCTCACGGCAGAGGAGCTAAAGCGAGAACAGCGGCTCCGGTGAGTGTCCTGCAGCATGAAGCGCTGCATGTAAAAGGAGGGAGCTGCATAATTGGGGAGGGGTGGGGAGGAGGATGGGCTGACCATACCGGTGTGGTGTGTTGCTCTGGTTTGGAAAATCTCACCCCCCCCCCCCCGCCTTTGCTTTATTTCATGTTAAAACCGTCTCGTCTATAAAGGACGGAAGCAGTGGAGAAGGCCTCTATGCTGAGGACAAAGGCTATGCGGGAGAGAGAAGAACAAAGGGAAATGCGGAAATATAACTACACGCTGCTACGAGTCCGTTTCCCAGATGGATACATTCTGCAAGGTAAAGGATGGCCGCATCTTGCAACTTACTCTTGTATACATGCCCCAGAGAACGTCTGGAAATTCCGCTTTGTAGTTTGAGAGCAAGAATCAAAAACCTGGCAGGACCAGGGGGAAAGAACCTGGCCAGAATCTGCTTGGCAACATGGGGATAGAATAACTCAACCAGCTGGGATGCTTCTAGCCACTGCGTGGGACTGAGACAATGGGGTAACTATATTTTTGCAGCTTCTGTAGAAATTTCTCTCTAAAGCATCCGTCACTCTTGCCATCTAAACCAATGGTGAGTATAAAGATCTAGGACATCCTTGGGCAGCATCATGCCTTGATCCGTGCTAAAGCTGTACAAGAGTTTCCATACTGCTGAGGGTAAATGAGCAATCTACTGGCTCAGATTCCAGTGAGCGGTTCATTAAAACAGTAATGGGTGTGTTGCCCACATGGTGGGTAACAGGCTGAAAGTGGTTCTGTAGCCTGAGGAACACCAGTTGCATTTTGTAATAGGAGACGCTTTAGCATCTTGCAATGAAGGTACTAGACTAACTAAGCTTTCCAGTGGATTTTATTTTTAGGTTAGAGGTGCAATGGTATTTTGTGGCCCTGCTGTGCTACTCTTGGGATGACCAACATGTTGCTATGAAATGTTTACCTGTTGAGTAAATCACATCAGCCTTGATTCCTTCCCTAATGAACTATCTTAATGTCATCCAAATATGCAACTAAGGGTCTTGGTGAGAGCAGGCAAATGGGAGTCTGCCTATAAACCAGTTTTAATATCTTGATAAGCAGAAAAATGTGACCTTAACACTGTCTTCCCTTTTCATGACAGGGACATTCTATGCCCGGGAGCCAGTATCTGTGCTCTACAGGTTTGTGAGAGAAGCACTGAGGGATGATTGGATGCCCTTTGAGCTACTTGCACCTGGAGGTGTCAAACTGACTGAAGAGAACTTGGCATTCAATGAGTGTGGGCTGGTGAGTAAAGCAATCTAGTTGAAGCCACTTACAGCAGATACAAACCTGTTCAGTGAAAGGAAATGGGACTGTAATAATTCTGCTCCCAGTGGTGGTCTAATCTCTTGTGATACTGAACTGCTCTGTCCTCGGCTCAGTGCAGTTAAACTTCAGCCTGGTTGCTAGATGAACTATCCCTTACCTCAGAGCTCAGGGAAAGCTTTTGGCACAGGGCTAGGAACTTTGTACTGTATGTCCTGTCTTCCTGCCTGTCAAAGGTCTTCCAAAACCAACATTCCAACTCTTGTACACCTGGAAGACCATTTTCAAGGGGTTAAAGATGCGTAAAATACTCATTGACCAGCTTCAGTGTAGTTACTGTTAACATCTAGTACATTTTCTGCTTGTCCTAGGTGCCCTCTGCTCTCCTGATTTTTGCATGGGATGCAGCTGTCATGGCAGATGTAAAAGCTTCAGGAGAAGAGCAGAAAGGAAGCCCCTTGAAACCAGAACTCCTTTCTGCTGTCCAGATATTGTCATGAAATAAACAGGATTGGATTCAGTGTGGTTGGCTCTATTATGTGCTGTTGCCTCCTCCCCTGCACTCCTCAAGCATGAAAATGGAAGCTGCCTAACTATTTGTCACAAACTTGAGGGAAGACTTCAATTTTAGCTAGAGCATTAGGAGGCCAGGTTTCAGAATGCATTGTGCATTAGCATAATCACCTCCAGTTCAGAGAGGAGTGGCTATATAATGGGACATGAGGACTGTATTTAAACAGATTTAATAGTCTGAAGACAGTCTTGCCCAGAAAAACTTTAAATGTGCTGCTTTTATATAACTTATTGTAAAAAGTTATTTTGGTTACTCTGTTTAATCTCTTTTCTAGTTTGGCTACAGAGAATAAAAATCCACCCTACTGAACTGTAGCAAACCAAGGACAGCTGCAAGACTATCCCGTTATTGAGTTTTGATAGTGGGCAGGGCTAGTGTTCACTTTTCCTTATGCTTCTATTGTACAAAAATTGCTGCTGAATGAGACTTGTTTAAAACTAATTATGTTCATGAACTTGTTAAATTGATTAAATGGACTACTTGGAAATGCAGTTTCCTTGAGTCAGGTTATTGAGTTAACTTGCCTTAGAGTTAAGGCTGTGTGTTTGTCACAGAGATTGCTGGTGCTGTTTCAGGGGCTGGGTAGTTCCAGGGCCAGCAGCAGCAGTGTGGGAGGGGGTTCAGGGATTTCTGGCTCCCATGAGCATGACCTGCAGTTCCTAGGTGGTGGAGGGACCAAGGGGCTGTAGTTCCCAGCCAGTGGGATCAGCAGAGCTCCTGCCCTGGCCCCTCTACTGCCTAGGAGCTGCAGGGACAGGGAGCCCCTACCAGTTTCTCCACCTCCCCCAGCATCCTGCCCAAGTCTTGGTCACAGTGGATATTTTTAGTAAAGTCATGGACAGGTCACAGGCCTGTGAATGTTAGCCCTTGATCAGTCCATGACTTTTCCTAAAAATAGTAGACTAAAATGTAGCCTTGCTTATAGTCCCTGGGGGGTGGAGGGAGACAGGTTCCAGGCTTAATTTCTGAATGAGGGGGAGGGAAGATACCAAGCCTGTATGTCTATGTAATCTGATATCAGACTACTGCTGCTTCCAGGTGCAGACTGAAGTAGAGGTCAAGTGAGGAATTTAACACAAGCTAGTGAACTTGGCCATGGAGAAAGAGGCAAAACTGCCACCCTACAGCTGAATGGAGGGGTCTACCCCAGTACCAACTAGAGAGCAAATAATGCACCTCTAACTTAAAGCCCTTATTTTAGGAGAAAGCTTGAGCATCCTGCTGTAAGTGGGAAAATAACATAGTGCAGAAGGGTGCAGCATGGGGTACAGCCTGTTGGATACCTCTCCTCACAAATTAAAGAGGGGACAAAATACAAGTCTGCTACTTTTCTAAATTATACATATAAACCGAGGGAATTTGCATACTCCTAGCATAGGAGTAAGTTCTAAACCTAAATGCAGGAGGGAAATGACTTAACCTGCAGGTTAAGTGGTGCTTCCAGCAGAAGCTGAGTGAGATATGAGTACTAAATTAATTTCACTAAGGCTATTAAAAAATGGAGAAGCCTAAACATACAGATGGTACAGACTTGAAAGTCATTCAGCTAGTCTTGACAATGTCACGTTTAAGGTCTCTGAGACATAGTGGTGATGTCAGTGGCCATGGCTACTTTTTCCTTAGTATAGATATAACACACTCTGTCCAAGTTGTAGTATGTTTCTTAAAGGGTTCATTTTCCCTCCATTAGAGCTTGATAGTCCTATCCCAACTGCAGAGTTTAGAGTAAAATGGTAAGAAAAGGAAAAACAATTTAAGATCTTTCCCTTCTCACTTTAGACTCACTTCTATCTAGTGGATCAGTTAAAGTGGATAGAGATGAGGCTAGCCCCTTGAGTTCAAGATCATACCCTGCAAAGGGATGGCCTGGAGGAAGGCTACAGGGGGGAGGTCTCCAGGAAGTTAAGTTTTTGAACTGTAACTAGAAGCCAACACAGATCTAGCTGATGGCAACAGGCTCTCCACTCCCCTTCTCTAGGAAGCAGGCAGTGTACATGGAAGTCCAGTCAGAAAAGAGCTACAAGATTATCTGAATGCTGGACCATGCTTTCCAGTAAGAGTTGGTTCCTTATGAGAGAGGCAATTTGATCAGTCTATAAATACATAGATAGGGCAAAGAACACATGCTAGAAGGGCTAATCTAGCAGACAAATTCAAACTGAACATAATACACATTTAACATTCTTCATTACTCAAGTGTGTTTTGGTTTTTTTTTTAAAACACAGATCTGCTGTAGTTCAACTTCAAGTTACAGGGAATCAATGCAGGAGTTACTGGAAGAAATTCTAGTGTCTTTTTTGGAGGAGCTTAGACTAGGAAGATCTAATGGTTCCTTTTAGCCATTTAAAAAAACCCCCAATCTATGAAACCTGTCTAGTCAATGACAAGTACATAGTCTGGCAGAAAGAGCAAAAAAACTGTGTGCAGAGTCAGATTATCCCTCAGATGCTTTGGAGATTGTAGGTTCATGGGTAAATTTATACTGACAGTCAACATATTACAGCACTGTCTTTCAAATTGCAATCAGATCATGAGATGCCTAGAGCCTGAAAGTTTAGATAAATTTAGATTAGCTATGTGCTAGCAGAGTCCCTTAGCTCAACCATTAGATCTGCTCTCAGCTTCCACTAAAGTTGTATATGCAAAAAATCCATACATCACTGATTATGTCTAGGCTTGGAAGGATTCGATCATCAGTAAACAATCTGTCACATACACACAAACCATTGATAATTTATAGATAAAAGAAAAATGCTGTTTGAGAACTTTAGAGTTTGATTTAAGGGTATTTACTTTGTATATTTTGACATGTTGACAATGTGTTTTAACCATTAAAACTTTGTTTTGAATCTCAATGTCATTAAATATTTCCCACAATGGTGAACACTTACATTGATAAATATTGAAAAATGCTTAAAACCCACAATTTTGCACAACTGAAGACAAACTAATAAAGCTTAAAAATAAACATCCATCAAAATAATCAAATTCTGCCAAGCCTATTTATACAGATAATCAGGGTTTTAAGAACAAAAAAAAATCTGTATGTCAGACACTTGAATCTCTTCACCCAGATTCAGTTGGTTTTGGCCTATACCAGTGTTTCTCAAATCTTTTTGATACCAGGGGCCAGCTTGCTGCCTTCAGCTGTGTCAGGGAGAGCTCAGGGACGAGTGCCAGCCCACAGACCAGTCGTTGAGAAACACTGGCCTATACCACCTCACATATGTTCTCTCCCTCCCCGCACAGAACACTCATCCCTGGAAGTGTTCCTAGAGGAAGGGGGACCAGAAAAAGGACAAAATGTACAATTATATTTGAATTTGCTACAATGTCACCATTTATGCCCCAAAAGCCATGCTATACAGAATTATGATCAGAAGACTTGCCCATGGGCATTGCAGTCAGCTTACATTCAAGATCACACAGCTAACTTTGCTTAGAGAGCACAAGTTAGATACTTTCATACAAAATATCAATTTCAATAATGCTTTATTAAAGAGATTAATATGCAATATTTTTAGCTAAAAATATTAAAACTAAAATTTTCAAGATTTCATCTGTTCTGCTTTAGACCAAAGTGCTGTCTTCTCTTTACAAGAAATATGGAATACTTTCAAGTATCTTGTACAAAGATACACAAGTTTTAAAAAAATCCTAAAAATTCTACATACATACAGAGGGGTTAGTAGGTATTAAGTATCAAACTCTGTTAGATGGGCCAACTGCAATAGCCTTCTGAATGGGGACAATCTCCATTGCACCATCTGATTCTGAAGTAGTTTCACTAATTGCAGATGTAGAATCTGTGAAGTAAAAAAATGTTTTAACACTGTCACAACTAATACAGTGCAACTCAGCAGCTGCAATATATCCTCATTAAAAAGTGTAGTTCGTGTTAGAGGCTCTGGCTGAGTCTTCGGGGTTGTCTACTCAAAATATGCATTACTGGTACAAGCCCCTGTGTAGACACTTTTTTCAGTGGCTGATTTTAGCTTAGACAGTTAAAGGACAAACTAAGCCAAAATAAATTGTTTACACCTAAAATGGTCATCCACAGCCTTGTGCACTGATTTAATTACTTTTTTTTAAAAAAATCCCTTCATCAAACCAGTTCAAGTTTGTGTTTGGATAAGTCCTTAGAGGAAAATAGAGCCCTATTTCTCAGCACAAGAGGTTAGAGCCTTTAAGTTGCTCTGCTTCTTTGGGACTTCAAAAGAATCTTGCTGTGCATTTCAAATAATGCATACAATTTTATCTTAAAGATATCCAATGTTTAAAAATATTGTCTATTAAGCAACAGAAAAAAGGGGAGGATGGTACCATGACATTTCCAGCTGGTGCAGAGAACAGAGATGGCTCAAAGGGGTGGGACATTTTATACCCTCCCTGTCTATGGAATGTAGGATCAAGGAACATTGTTCACCCCATATCTGTGCCAGGTAACTTCTACAGTGCGGCTCTGCAGAGACAGTCTTACAAAGATGAGCTCCACTGCAGAAGTCGTTAGGGGAACTGAAGGCTCTGACAACTGTTGTATTGTTTTGTACTAAAGTGACCAGCAGAGAAATACTTAATGAAATTAACTTCAGGGTTCAGGTAAAAGCTCATCGAGAGGAAAGAAGCAGTTCCACCCCCTCAGCTATTGTTTCAGACTGAAAATATTGCATTGACTCATACTCTTAAGGTCCTTTTCACAACAAGATCTAAAAAAAGATGCTTGTAAATGATTACTTAGATCCTGGAGCAGAATTCTGCAGCAAGGATTGGATTCCTCATCTGCTAAACAGAAGCCCTGCTTATTACCTAGACCCATTTCCATTAGGAGAAATGCCACAGAGAGGGTGTATATGTGTACGTGTAATGCTTCACAAAACCAGGTAGGTAAGGGTCCTGCAGCAAAAGCATACACAACCTTAGAGAGATTCTTGTGTTAACAGTTGGCACTTCTGAACATGCAGGAAGCTAGGCATTCACAGTTCTCAGCAAGCATAGCACCTTCTGCACGTGGTGTGTTGTCAGGGTTTCATCTGTTCTGCTGAAGATTACTTCACCCAAAGGAGGGGAGAACAGTGTTTTATCTACCAGTATAAATCAGTGATAATTAGCCTGGCAGCCAAAAACAACTCTCAAGCAATTTGCATATATGCAAAGTGTGTTTCCAAACTCTTCTTGTCATATCCTCACCCAACCCTGACTCTTTTTGGTGTGCCAAGGTCACCTTTTCCTCCAGGCACGAGGAGTCGGATTATAATCCGGATGACTGACCAAGGCGCTGAGTAGGGTAGGAAAGAGGAGGTCCAGCTTAGTACTGACTGGAATGGGAGATTTGCAGTATTGTTGTAGCAATGTTGATCGCAGGATCTTAGAGACACAAGATGGGTGAGGAAATATCTTTTATTGGACCAACTTCTGTTGAGGAAAAAAAATTTTCGAGCTACACAGAACTCTTCAGACAACAGCTCTGGGGGTAGCTTCTCTTTCATCAACAGAAGTTGGTCCAATACAGGATATTACCTCACGCACCTTGTCTCTGAAATGGCAGAAGTGGTTAGAGGAGGCATCTGGGAGCAAACAGCAAATGTGGACTGAGGAGGGTGACCGCAGCACGAACAGATGAGGTGTCAATAATAGGTGTTATACTGAATGAACTAGCCCAGGTGGAAATAATGGTGTGAAGAACTGCAATGGTGTTAGAGGTATGTCCTGTTCACATTCTGCTGAATTTACTAGCCATTTAAGCACTGTTTCACTGTGTGGCCCCTGGGAGCAGATCTGTCAAGAACCACTTGTCAGAGATCATTTCTCACCTTTCCCTGGTTGTATGTCCACAATCATACAGTCATCTTCCTCCTCTTCTTCAGTGTCTGCCTGGAACCCATCCATTTCCACAGCGTCAGCCTTTAAATAAACCAAAAAGCTGCACCAGATACCGGCAGACTTAGTTGCTACTGACTGTTTAACATGCAAAATGATCAGATCACATTCTCCAGTGGATTAGGCAGCACAGAAAGGAATTCAAGCCTTTCTATAGTGAGCATTTCTTATAGTATGTGCTTTCAGGATCTCCTGAACAAAGTTAGGCATAGCGTTCCGCAGGGATGAACTAATCTGACTTCACACACAACCTGGGCCCCTTGTCAAAAGTCAGCATCTATCTTACTATGTCAGATTTCCTGCTACACAAGTTGCTGTATCAAAAAACTGCTTGCTAAAACATAGGGGCTATTATTAATTGCCTTTTATGTAAGGTACAAACTGTTCTCCCTGAGCTGAAACATGATCTCAAGGTTTGTTCTGAAAGGGACGTTTCACTTTTTTAAAATTAAAACGTTTTAAAAAAGTTTCTTTTGCTTTCAATAGGGAATCACATCTGGAAAATCATCATTTTTCTTACCAAAATTTCCCCTTCAGGATTTCCCCGCCCCCCCCCCCCCCGTGTTTAAAAAGGAACTAATTTTTCCTTTTTTATGGAACAGTAATGGGAACAGTGGTGACTGCTGCTTTTGAGCCAAAGGGAGTACAAGAGTGGAATTAAAGGAATTGGGGGACATTGTGCTTACTCCACAGTGAATTGCTTCTATTATTTTTCCTAAAATTAGAGAGAGAAAAACCTAGATTCCCAGCTAGGTTCTCCCACACCACTCAGATTAAAATATGCCTTATCTTAAAACTAACTGTTTTAAGGTGTCTGATAATGTCCTTCATGTTTTAATTTAAAGCTATGCATTAATCAAGATTCAGTTTGTTCACATGTGCACTAGTTCTCAACAGTTATAGTCGTGACTTGCTTTTGCTCTTCAACTTAAGAGCACCAGAATTTAGAAGACAGAACCAGAAAGCATGATGAAGTATCAGGATAGCAGAAGGATGACTAGGTAACAAGAGGGAAAAGAAAACAGCTTATTGAAAGGTATTTTCACTGAGACCTGGCTGCATGGACCCAAACAATCCAATTTTGATTTTTCCAACAAGCATCCACCCTATCTGAGGGGAGGAACAAGACAACAGATAGCAGCAGTGACAAGTTGACTGGAAGGCACTAATGCAAATAATCTTTCTGAAAGCTTTCTGCACATTGTTCCAAACTGCACTGTGTCCCCAGCATTGAGTTCTACTTTAAGAAGTTGCATTTAGCAGCATCCAGAGCAGAGCTTGAGTGTCTGTATAATAATGCTGTTTACCAGTACACTCAGTCTCCCTCTTCTTCCCTTCCTCTTGCAGGAGAATCATGGCCCATAGTTAACTGCTTGAGTGAACATCAAGCAGAGGTTTTAGGCTCTGCCTTACTCAGTGTGTAGGCCAATCAATAGCTAGGAACTCTCGGGGCAGGAACAGCTTCAGTGCAAGCCTCCAAAATGATGTTACTCAGGGCAGCTTCACATGCAGGAGGAAGAGAAAAAGGCCCAACATGCTAGGAGTAAGATGAAGTAGTAGAGGAAAGAGCTTCAGTCACAGCTGGGACAAGAAATGCATGCAGTCTGCCGAGCAAAGTTCTACTTCTGTTCCACACTGCATTAGTAGGCAAGCCCCTCACTGCACTGAATTGGAAAACAACCTTTAGCTCCCTCTTTATTGCCCCAGACTCAGAGCAGACACTCTGGCAGCTGGGAAAATAATTAAAATACGAACAAGTTAAAGCCCTGGTTGTGGCTTTAATGAACACAATCTTTCCTACCTTTTAACTGGACTTACAAATAGACCTCTCTTGAAATAATTTTAATAAGAGTATGCAGTGTTGGTGTAGTTCTGTTGGTCACAGGATATGAGAGGGACAAAGATGGGTAATATCTTTTATTAGACCAACTTCTGTTGGAGAGAGACAAGCTTTCAAGCTTACACAGAGCTCTTCTTCAGGTCTGGGAAACTTACTCAAAGTGTCACAGCTAAATACAAGATGGAACAGATTGTTTAGCCTAAGTAGTTAACACATTTCAAGGGACCATTCAAAGCAAAGTGGCCCACTAATATCCCTCCAGTCATAGGGAGGAAAGGAAAGGGGGTTCTTAGTGGGTTATAGATTATAATAAGCAGCCATAAATTCAGTGTCTTTTCAGTCCATGATTTTTAGTATCTAGTACATTTATTAATTTAAGCTTCGAGGCTTGTCTGTTGAAAGTGTGCGGGTTTCCTTTGAAGACTGAGAGGTCAGATATAGTGATCACTTTGTGAAAAGTGTTCACCCACAGGTTATATGATATTTGTCTTTTATCATTTGCCTATGAGAGTTTATTTGAGAGCATAGTGATGGTCTAGTTTCACCCACATAGTTGCTATTGCGGCATTTACTACACTAGATGAGGTACTCCTCGTGTTATGATAGGCACATTTAGGATCATGGATCTTGAAAGTGAAATTTAAGAGCAATGTAACATCTGAAATTCTTATTAAAATCTGCAATTACACAGAAGCAGGGAAGAGAACAGAAGGAAACATGTAGCCTAAAACTAGAGCACATTATAAACACTCAGTTTTGCCTCGTGTCATGTTGTACTCTAGGACTGCCTAAGAGTACTAGGTTGTCTTGACAGTTACCCTGGTGGGTATATTTTGCCAATCTACTGTGCTATGAGGCCTTACAAGCAACAGTTAAGGATTTAGTCCACAGGTACTTACAGCTTATGTTCAATACATACAAGCAACCGAGAGCAAGAGGTGAGAGTAGAGAGTCAAGGCTAGGCTGCAAGGAAGATATCTGACAGCAATAGAATGCATTGTTTCACATGCATACAGGATGAGCACTGCAGTATGAACAGGGTTAGCTAGGTGTTCAGAAAGCATTTGTGATTTGGAGGTGATCATTACCCACATAGGGGAAAGTGGAGGGACAGAAAGAAAAGTTGCCAATATTTTAAATCAGACTTCCTATTCAACTTGAAAACTAGAACTCGAAAGAAGCATCTTACCTATCAAATTAATGTATCAGCTTTCCCTCTCTCGCTACCCCATATCACAAGGGATTCAATACAGTGAAATTCAGGACACTGTTCCCTCTGCAAAACCAACATTTTGCCATCTATAGGGAGATCCATGCTTGCCTAGTTAGATCACCACTATTCTATGTTAAAGATTCTCAGCCCCTTCCGAGTACATCAAGTTAAAATGTTCTTAAAGAAACTCACCTGTTCTGGATCCCTAGGTTTTTTCATGAACTTGGTGATAGACATGCTTCCTGTTGACTTCCTCTTTACTGAAACTGGAGTGGTTTGTATCACTCCTGGTCCACTGCTATTGTCCTCCTTGGCTGCAGAAAGGACTGGTGTGATGTAGTTCCACTGACAAGGAACAGGAAGGTGCTCTTGGTCAAAGCTTTTCAGCACCTCTGAGTGGACATACCAACACATCCTATAGTCAGGTCTCTTCTCATACACAGAGTTCTCTGAAATAATTCGCTTTAGTCTGGCTTTGGAAGGGATAGCAGAGTCCTCGTTGACTGGAGTCTGCGGGCGGGAAGTGTTGGGACTTGTAGGACTACCATCACTAATCTCTGGGGCTAGGGGCGTTTCACTGAACAATCCTTGGCGGCAACACTCCTGGAATTCATGGATGATCACTTTACTTCCATTGACATTCCCATGGAGCAGCGGAAGCAGTTGTCCCAAGACTGGAGAGAAAAAGACAATTGCATGTATGTTTTTGAAGGCAAGCTGTTATATGCCTACAGCTCAGGATAAGTCATTGACTCACTGATATAAACTAAGCAGTTGTTACCAAAAAAAAACCCACACAGGAGTTGTGGTCACTCAAAGTACATGAGGAGAGCACTTTCCAAAATTCTGTTAAGCAATGCAAACAGTGCAACAGCCCAGTATGGTTCTATACCCACCATTTTACAGAGAGGGAAAATACTGTTAAACTCAAATAAATCAGTATCAATTGGGAACAGAACCCAAGGGTCCAAACCCATCTCCTGCTCTAGCCCTCCCTCTGTTTTCATAGTATTAGCATCCTGTTAACTAGTTCTGCCTCTTTAGCATTTATCATTAATAGAGACAATGAATAGTATATAGGGCTATAATTGAACACAAAATTGTCTTATTTCTAATCTTTTTCCACAGCAAAAGGCTCCAGCGTTTATAGCAAGCAACAGATTTCAGATGGAACATAGAACTACCCAGCATGGAAAAGTTTCCACGAAATTCACCTGCAAATATTTCTGACTTCACACTAGTCATTTAACACTATTCATTATTTTGAACATTAAACAAACTTAGATTGGATACATGAGGAGTTTCCTCACAGGCGGCATCCGATTTAGTGCTACACAGGAGAAAGCACAAAGGTTTGGCCCTTCCCAGTCTTACTTTGCTGGTCTTTTGTCCTTTTTTTGCTAGTTTTCTGCATCTGCTCTTCCTCGGCAACAGATGAATCCAGAATACAAACTGCAAACTGCTGAAGCACCTTTAGGTCTGCATCTGCACTGCTGTTGCTTTCTTCTGTTTCCCAGATGGCGCCAATCTTCACAGCCTGAAGAACATGGAACCTCTTCCCCTTGGCTATCAGTTCATCCCACTCCTTTGCTTTCAGCTTCTGACGAACTTTTTGATTCTCTGGATCATGCTCCTGAAAGTCAAAAAAGCCTCTGACTCACTAATTCCAGAAAAATTGAAATTCTCTCACTTCTGCTTCATAGTGTGTTCAGAGTTAAGAGAAATCAAAAGTATGAGGTACAATGTTTGAAGGAAATACTTCGGGAAGAAAGCTATCAAATTAATGGACCCATACAGGGCTGAGAAATAGTACAATCACAGCTTTACAGTAAAAGTGTGCCAGAAAACCCCCTATTCTCAATCTCTAATGAACTGATGGTGATTTACTAAATATCTAGCGGTCATAGAGCTTGTCATCCATGAATCTCATAGGCAGGAAATAGCCCCATTTACAGATGGAGAACGGAGGCATAGGGAGGTGATGTAAATCAAAGTTACGCAGTAGGCCAGTGGCAGAGCTGAGACTAGAACACTGGTTTCCTGAGTCCCATATCCATTAAATACTCTCTCAATGAAGTTTTCAAAATTGCAACTCTTCTAAAAGAGTGTGTGTGTGTGTGTGTGTGTGTGTGTGTGTGTGTGTGTGTATTATATATATATATATATGTTTCAGAGTAACAGCCGTGTTAGTCTGTATCCGCAGAAAGAACAGGAGTACTTGTGGCACCTTAGAGACTAACCAATTTATTTGAGCATAAGCTTTCGTGAGCTACAGCACACGAGCTATATACACACACACACACAGCACGCTATTTCAAATACTAGATGGGAAGCCTTGTCATCCTTACTCTCAAGAATGGGATTTCAGCCCATTCCTGATGAATATCGCTTTATAAGCTGTTTAGAAGTGAAGCTTCCAAGTGTAGGGTCACCCTGTTGTAGACCTTTTCCCAGGATGTTACACTCATTTTCCCTGAGACCAGCAAGCTAAAGCACTAAAGTGGCCATTATCAGCTGCTTATTTCCTCTTTTGGCTGGAATATTCCTAGATGTGGGTTTTCACTCTGAGAAGAGGACATCCTCACATTCTGTTTTAAATTGCCCATACAGCAAAGTTTGTCATCCTTTGGGTCTGGTGGAATTTCTAACACACCCTCTTCATCCTGGACATAAGTTTAGGGCTTGTCTACGCTGGCAATTTAAAGTGCTGCAAGTTTCTCGCTCAAGGTGTGAAAAAACACCCCCGAGTGCAACAAGTTGCAGCGCTGTAAAGCGCCAGTGTAGACCGTGCCCTCCCAGCGCTGGGAGCCGCGTCTCTTGTGGAGGTGGGTTTTTTTGAGCACTGGGAGAGGTCTCCCGCAGCGCTCTGCCGCGACCACACAGGCCACGTTGAAGCGCTGCCACTAGCCCTTACCATCAGTGTGGTCTTTCGCTCCAGTGTTACCTGTATTTCAAATGCTCCTCTAATTCCCACTCACTATACAAATGTGCTATTCTAGAGGTTCGGGAGAAATCATTGTTATATGCTATCCGTAGCTCCTTCTCCTAGCTCAATCTTCCTCTACTTCGCTCACCATAGAAGAGCTTCCTCGGATTTTCATATGACCACACAACATATTAAACTCTGATACAACCTGCTGTTACGAACAGGGATGTAAGTGAATAAAACTGCCTCTGTCAAATGTTGTTCTCCCCTGTTTGGATCAAAATGCTGCAGTATACACCTGTCTGGAAGTGCAAACCCATTGATACGCTGACCGTACAGTGTGCTGAAGGATACATTTCATTTATTTGTTAAACAGATAAGCAGACCTGTCCTATTCTGAGCAGGCTGCATCTCCTCTACCAACTAGCAAAGCATGTAGTTTGCACCAATGAGAACAGCGCCCAAGTCTTCAGAAGTTTGAGCCAACACAGCAGCGCCTTCCTGAAAGGTATGCAACTTATCACACAGTACATTTGGGAAACGAGGAAATTAAGACCCACAGTCACTCAATTCACTTACTTCTGTCACTCCTTCATCCTCAGATAGGTACCCATGGGGTACAAAAAAGCCATCATCATCATCTTCATCTTCTCCTCCCTCCTCCTCATCATCCTGAAGATAAAGTTAACTTTACTAGAAACTGCACTTTATAAGTCACCTAGCAAGAGTTTCAAAAAGCAGCAAGAATCCAGACATGAACAGTCTCAGAAAAGAATGTCATCTGTCTGGTTTGAGACTAACTACAACAAAGCCCTCAGTCCACTAGGACAGCTATATTTCTTTTGAATCATCTCCATAACTTTAAGGCTAGCTAGCACAGGAAATCCTCACCCCTTCACTGTGAGAGAGAGACTCTCCTGGTTCTTCTTCTTCCCATTCTTCATCACTATCTACCTCATAGTCGAGCAGTTTCTGTAATGAGAAATGTCCATGTCACCACTCAGTCAACGAGTTCAGAGAGCAATGCAAGAGTTCACGCAACAATTCAAACAGCAGCGAGAGGGAATAAATGACCACTGGTCTGTGAAATGCAAGAGAAGAACGCATGGATATTTGGACACAAAGTCTGCTTCAGAATTGAGAGACAGCAATCAGTAAGGCATGGGTAATACCATACTGATTGTGAAATGCTTACATTGTCCTTTGACCAGGGATTCCTGGGATGAATAACAGTAGTTTTCTTATTCCATGTGCCCCAGTATGCAGGTCGATGATTCTCAGAAAACTGTAGCAGTTTCATCCTGCCAAATTTCTTCCTTTCAGGAACATTGTCCATTTTGCAGCTATCCACTATCACCACATCACTGTTGAAACAAACACAGCCCTCAGTGGTTTCATACTCCACTGCTGCTCAGATAGAACCTACAGACATCACTTAAAGGCCTGAGAGACCCTCTTCAGTTCAGCAGTCTCAAACAATTCTCGAGTATTTGAATTAACTACACATCACCACCATCTTCTTGCAAGGACAAAGCTTCTATCCAGGCCAGGGTCCCTCCCTAAATAACTACACCAACCCGTGTGTAATAGTAGCTCTGTTTTAACTGTGACAGTGTCTTTTTTTTTTTTTTTAAAGCCATGTTATTTAGACTACGTCTACACTGTGAACCTTACAAAAGGGTGGCTCTGCCACTGCAGCCGCGCCGCTGTAAGGTTTGTGGTGTAGCCATTCTTTATCGCCGGGAGAGAGCTCTCCTGGTGACAAAATAAAACCACCTCCAACAAGGGGCAGTAGCTTAGCTCTCCACACCAGCGCTTTTCGCCATTAAAACTTTTGTCGTTCACGGGTGTGGTTTTTTCATACCCCCGAGCGACAAAAGTTTTGATGAAAGTGCCCGTGTAGACAAAGCCCTAGATGAAGCAAACAGAGAGCTCCCTTTCTGCATTGGACACTGTTAATGTGCAAGAATGCCTGTGGAGAATGATTTGTGAGCTTGTGTATGGAATCAAGGAAATCTGCATCACAATACATTGCTTCCTGTGGTGAAGAATCTCGTACAAGGAAAACCCCACTTTTTTGTGATCACTGCTGTTGGTGCAAACCATTTTCCAACACTGGTTTCACAGTTGATATGTAAGTGAACAGCAACCCCAAGCCCCAGACTAACCTGTTGACTATGTCAGCACTGCGGTAATAGACAACAGTAGGTCCAGATTTATGTGGCTTGCGGCACTTTAGTTCTTCCAAGAAAGATATGTCGTTATTCTGTGCTTGTAGGAACTGATCTAACTGATCTGAGAGGTCCTGATCAAAGGCAACACGACAGAGTGGGGCCAGGACCATGTTCTCTTTAATTTCAAAGGGAGCAAATTTCCCACAGGAGCCAGCAAGGGTCTGAAATTAAAAGTGCGTTTAGAAATGTTAAAGTCTGAATCCATCAGCATCTGAAAAACAGCAGCAGCCCATTTGAGTTAAATCTAAAGTCCTGATACTTCAAGAGATGCTATGATCAGGGGTAGTCTATTTTTTGTCAAGGTCCAACTTTCTTGGCCAAGAATTAGTGAAGGTCCAGACTCCAGAGAAAATAATTAAAAATAAATAATGATAATTAATAAATAAAAACATTTTGGGGTCTATTCAAAAGTGTCTGGTGATCAGTATTTGGCCCACGGTCCACCTAGTGACTACCCCTGGATTACGTACTTCCTATTTGTGAAGTCAGCAAATCCCCTTGAGGGGAATTAAAGTCTTGTAATCGTTCTTGGAAAAGCTATTGAAAAAGGTGTGGATTCTTGAAAAAGGTGTGGATGCATGTCATTAACAGAACGAGTATGTTGGTTCAGAAGATAGTCAATGAAGCAGAGAAATAAAGAAAATGATTCGCAATAACCCACCTTGGGGGCTTGTGGAGTCTTTGGTTTCTGAAAGAACCTGGTGATTTCTGCCTTCTGTGCATTAATGCGCTGGAATCAGAGAGTTGAAATACATGTTAACTTGTTAAATGAATGTTAATATGGCCCAGTCTTTAACAGGGGTTACACTCTTTAGCTCACTAAAGTCCAAGATGAGGTATGGAGTGAGGGATTTGGTCTTTTTGTTCAGATCCTGTAATACAATGAAACATTAACAAAAAGGCTGTTGGTTTCTGTGAAACACCTAGTACGAACCTGGACACCAATAACGAACAACAACAAATGAATGTACTACTATTGCCTTGTCCTGCGTTGGAATCCTATAACTGAACACAACAAAAGTGTGCAGGCTAAGGAGGCTAGGTGTTCGGATAAGGGGTTGCTCCAGCTCTGTTTTCTCCTGCTTTAAATTCATCACTTGAGTGACTGTCAGAATTTGAGTGGGAAGAATGATGCTTTGGTGGAGGGCTTGTACTGTTATCCTGTGCAGAGGATGGGTTATGACAGCTTTTGATGGAAGATCTGTCGAAAGCCCATCACATTATCCTTTCTGAGCAAGTACTTGAGTTGCTCCCCAATGACTTTTGGAAGGATTTCCATATTCCCACTGTTCCCCATTTCTAGCCCAGAGTCCTGAAAGGTGAGAATTTCCATACTGGTCCAGATATTCCTTCACAAACAAAACGAGAAGGCCAACAACTCCATGCTGCAGCATGATTTGTGAGCATTGTCGAAAGAGGCAAGTTCAGCAAGGATTTATGGACAGGCCAGCAGCTTGACAGATCAGAACAGAGGAAGCTTTTATGTTTTTTGGGGGAGAGGAAGGCGGAGATGGACAAGTATGAACACAGGCAACAGCACTCATGGGAGGAATGGATAGAGAGGTACCAAAGCATCACTGGTGGAGTAGTGCAATAAGACTAGATTGAAGGGAGAGCAAATGGAGAGATTCAAAGAGGGGGATAGAAGGGGATATTAGAAGCTATGTTCTGGATGATCTAGCAAGGGGTAATGTGGGTGTCAGGGCGATCAAGAACACTAGCAGTCTCCAATTCCAGTACAAGAACCTAGATAGAAAGCATCAGAGGGATAGCAAGACTCCAAAATAAAGAAATTTTTACCTTTTCCTCCTCTTTTAACCGTTTCTCCTCCTCTTTCTTCCTTTTCTCTTCAAGTTTTGCCCTTTAAAATATAAAGTTAATTTAAGGAGTTACCATACAAGTCATTAAGGTGACAGTCTTTATTATTTGTATTGTGGTAAAGCCTAGGAGCTCCAGGCATGGACCAAGACCCATTGTACAAATGGAACAAAAGGACAGTCCATTCATTTGATCAAAACCAGCAAGAATGTGGAACAAGAGAGACTATTTGTGTCTTCTGCACTGGAAGTTTATATGTTCAACCATGTCTACATAACTAGTTATCCATTTTCAACTCCCTCCAACACCCAGAAGAGGGATTTGTGTTTGTAACACAAACTTTTTTAAAAAAAGAGAAGTTCCCCAGCCATGACACGAAAAGGAAAAACCTCAGGTGGAGCAGGAAACCTCTTTTCAGCCATTCATAGGAGCTCAGTTTATCATCTGCATTCAAGTAGAAAATTCTTAGGACTAAGGGCAGGTCCACATAGTTAAAACTGGTACTAAAACTATTTAGAAACAGATAGTTAAATCAAGGCAACCCCTTAATGTTGATACAGTTATACTGGTTTAAAGGTGCTTATAGAAATAAGCTACGCCAATATAAGTTACAGACACAAATCACTTACTCTAAAGCTTCCTGTCTCTCCTTGCGTTTTTCCTCCTTCACTCGTAACTTCTCAGCCTTTTCCTTTTCATCTTTTTCCTTTTTCTCTCTCCTTTCCTTTTCTTTCAATTCTTTCTCTTCCTCTTTCTTCTTCTTTGCCTCTTCCTTGGCCCGCTCTTTTGCGGCTTTTGCCTCTTCTTTCAGCCTCCCTTTTTCTTCCTTTTCTGCTTGCAACTTCTGCAGCTTATCTGCACGTTCTTGATCCTAGTTGCCAAACAAACAGTTCAATAAATGTCCCTATCATGCATATTATGCAGCTGTGTATCAAAAGAATAGATTAGCACAACTGTTTGTGCTGTTGGACTACTGGTGTAAGTTCTTGCACTGAGTCTTTAGCCTGTGGCCTGGTTTTGTTTCAGGTTACCAGAGAGGAGGAAGAGACAGAGGATTTACAAACTGTCATTAGTTGCCTGGCCAAGCTAAGCCATTCTGTGAAGCTGGTCCTCAAACACCTGTTGATGAATGGGTTTGGCTCCCTCTCTCCTCCTCAATGGGCCTTTCAGTTGTACAGTATTTTAATCATGTTCTGCATACTGAAGGAAGTGTGTGTTCTATTTTGCTGTATGTTTTAATAATTAAGTCTGAGAATACATATTTGTTTATGGAAATTTAAGTATACAGAAGGAAGACTCTTCTAAATTTGATTATGGTAGTTTTTAAAAGATATTTGGGGAAATACATACCCTATTATGTACTGCATTTTCATGCTCTTATTTTCATTTATGGCTACCTACCATTAGAGATTCCTAATGTGAAAACCCAATTAGAAATCACTTTCATATCCAGATGGAGTTTCTGAAGGAGACCCACTTTACTTCCTAAAAACATGATGAACACCGCCATTTGCATTATGCAGCGGTTTTATTTCCTATAGAACTCTAAAAGCAAGGAGACGTTTTTACTGGTGCATCAGGTTCATTTCACGTAATTTGACACCTTGGGTTGCTATGATGATTTAAGTAGTATTATGGGAGGAGTAGGGAAGGCAAACACAAGTGATGTTAGAACTTACACTACAATATCCTGAGGCAATCCTGAGCTATTTTTCTCAGTTGCAGCATGTACTGAAATATTCGGAGGTTGTGTTGGGTTATGTTTAGTGCAGCAATAGATCCCAAGATAGCCCCCGTCTTGATGGCACTACATGCACATGCTATACCTGGGAGCCAAGGAAATCTGTAGTCAGACATCCAAATACCCCATACTGTCAGTTTCTAGCGTCTGTCTACCGAGTTCACATTTCAAGCCTCCAGCAGATGCCTATATTTACCAAGCAAAGCTTGTGCTGCACAGCTATCTGCAACAGAAGTCTGAAAACGTGCTACAAACTTATGTCTATGGTAGCAATCCTGTAAAGAATGCGTTAGTAAGAACTTCAGAGCATTGAGTCTTTTTAGCGTCAATGAAGATTTATTGGCCGACGTGGCTTTGTAAGTTGTCGAGAGAACAGCAAACCTTTATATATAAGCAAACAGCAGGAGCAGTGCACTAAAGAGGCTTCCACTCAGCCCACTCAAATGTCTGAAAGTAGGAGTATGTATATATGGAATGGGAGAGTACAACAGATTGCTTTTTATATGCAACATACTTTGTGCCAACAAAGATTTTTAAGTCTGTCCCAAACTCCATCCAAACTACAATCTTAATGTAGCTTATATGAAACATTCAGGCGATAATTAAATCTTGTAACCAAGTTACTGATTGGTTGGCTCCCTCTCTCCAAGAGAACATGGTAGGTGCTCTTAAGTGATGCTTGTTTTAGTAATTCTGGCAAAATGGCGGTCTAGTTCCATCATGCAACAAAGTAAATCCTTGTTGCAGATTATGCATAAAATTCTGTTTAATCAGAGGCTTTATATTAGCACTTCATTACAGGAAAGAGTTGTATGGAAGTGACATTACAGGATAGCACCATAACACTCCAAGGGAGTGGCTGACCTGTGGCTTTCTAGTGGATATAGGATGCAGCTCAAAAATGCTGCCGGAGCGGCACCTGCCGGCTCATCCAGCAAGTCACATAGGCAAGCAGGCCACTGCCAGATTTATTTATTTAATTAAATGGAAACTGGACACCATATTTGTAGCTGTCGAGAAAAGAGGAAGAAAGTTGAAGAAGGTGGCCCAAGAGCAAAGGTTCTTCAGGATTTCCAACCTGTCTGGTGAAAATGCATGGCAAGAGGGTATCGATATAGTCAGTTAAAAAGTTTGAGGAAAATAAAGAATCCTTCTCAGCATTTCTGAAGTCAGTGGGAAACAACCTTTTTTTTTTAATTCATATCATAGTGCATATCACACATGAGATAAGCAAAACTACCAATGCATTAGGCAATTTCCGGACAAGCCAAGAACTTTTAACTGCATGCACAAAGATTCCACATTCCTCAGTTAGAAGAACTGGAGAGGCAGGAAGAGAGGTGTTAAAGTGGACCAAAAGGAAACGCAAAAGGCTTTGCTTACTATTCAATGCAAAAAGCACAGCAGGTAAACTTTCTAGGTCAGTGAAAATGCCTTACTCTTTGCAATCTCAGCTTCTCCTTCTCCGCAGAACTTTTGAGGAATTTCTGATACACCTGAAATTAGAAAGTTACAGATGTTTTTAGATTCATACTGCCTACATCATTCTCAGTATCTCAATTGCTAGAGCACTTTCTCCAGAAGAGCTCAACCAAAATTTGCTGTAATTTTAGACATCCAACAGCATGTTTGATAGGTTAAATATTCCTACAGATTAGGAAGCAGGTTTCAACTCTTTTTATTCCTAGCCAATCTGACTGATTTACCAAGCATGTATTTATAAGAATTTATTGCAAACCGAAGCTTGTGCTACACTACATACTTTAGCATTAGTATATTCTTCTCTAATGTACCATCACCATGGTATATTTAGAAAACCATGTTTTTATTTTTGTACATATACAAGAGCAGAAATCAATCACAAAACCACTAAAACGTAACAAGGGGAGCCAAAGCTATAGCAAAGTTAGATCCTACTGACTGCCAATATTTTGCTCTAGCATGCCACTGATTTGTGCCAAGATGGTGGAGCCTCATTACCCAAATAAAAGGAGTGGCCTTAACAACCATGGGACAAGAAGTTGTCAGAGAGAAGAAAGGCCCCTCTTGTTCTTTCCATTCCACCAAACAGTACATCTATGCTTGTTTTAGAATTGTATAAATTTCTGTATGGGCAACTGTGGAATACCAAACAATTCAATTCACATGATTATTAAATGGATTAAGTTTGTCTGTAGTATTTTATGTAGTTTCATTAGCTTTGCTAAATCCCTCTATTCTCTCCTTTTCTAGGCTTCTCAATACAGATCAGGTAGTACAATGTTTTACTCATCTGAGAAGATCACTCAATACACAATTCCTATTCTGAAAGATGTATGCTTATGCAGTATAACCAAGCAACGGTCCTGCACTCAGCCTCGTATAAGAAAGGATGCAGTGCTTGCCACGAGGTCCTTTGGGTCAATAAAGCCATATAAATTTTTTTTTTTTATTTAATGTAACTTTGTAAAGAAGCCAATACCAGGACACAAAGAACAGACACTCTAGTATGTGCTGTTTTTCTCATTTCTGGCAAAAGAACCATTACATTCAAATACCAAGGATATGACATTTTACATTATTTTGAAGTGTGTGGAACGTAGGTTACGCCCCTCCCAAAATCCTTTATTTCGTTACACTGGCAGTTTTGTGGCAAGATTTCCAAGTGGAGCTTTTGTTTAAAAACAGTGGTTTACAACCTCATTTTACCAAAAGCCAAGCACATTTACCCTTTGCTGCCATACTGCAGTACTTCATGCTTGTTACAAGTATGGTAACAGACAAGCTTATAGTACTAGATAGGAGCATACTGTCAATTCAGGGATCAAGATCATAAGTTGTAACTAGGCTTGGAAGGATTACATTTTTTTGGTAAGCGTCAATTTCACTGTACACACAAAATATTTCCATTTATAATCAAAATTTACAGGTAGCCAAAGAAAGAAATGCTGCTTGAGAACTTAACAGTTATTTTTTGTCAAGGTCTAAATTTCTTGGTCAAGGTATAGTTAAGGTCCAGGTTCTAGAGAAAATTTTTAAAAAGTAAATAAAAAGATTTCAGGATCTGTTCAAAAGCATCTGGTGGTCCAGATTTGGCAGGCAGTCCACCTATTGACTACCCCTGAAATTTAAGGATATTTACATTGTATATTTTGACATGTAATGTTGCCAAATTTGTGTTTTAAAGGTTATAAAGTTTTAAGTTTTTGAACCTTAAAGTCTAGTCAGATCCTCCCATGATTTCCCACAACTGTGAAAACGTAAATGGATAAAAAAACAGAAGTTCTTACACAACTGATATCCATAAAAATTATATAAAAAAAAATTTAATTCTGCCAAGCCTACTTGTAACTTAACTCAATAACTCCTTCTTGCTAAAAACAGCAGCCACTGATGTAACAGAAATTAGAAATGGAAGACATGTAACATCATGAAGGCCAAACCCCAGCCAGTGCATAATAGTACTCTGCAGTACACTTTAGTGTTTTTTCCAGTTCAGTTATGATATCCCCAGTAATTGAGCTTCCACTACCTCACTTGGCAAGCTATTCCACAATCTAATTCATCAGCAAGTTTCTGGTATTAGGCTATGAGCCCTTTAATTGTATTCTATTACTCCTTTGTATCCCCTAAATAATTTCTCTCCATTCTCAGTGTTTACACCTTTCAGTTGCATGTCTCCCCCCACCGCGCACTCCCTCAATCATTTGGCCAAGCTACACATTTTGCTCTCAATCTTTCTTCATAGAGCAGTACCCACACCCTAGCCCTGAACCTCTTTATTAGAAAAACAATTACAAAATTAAGTGGTAGCTAGAACTAAACAAGTACACAGACGAGACAGTCTACCCCACTTTTGCACTGAAGGAGACTGCAGTGCCCAAAGCATAGTTACAAGGTCTGCTCTGGTTCAACAATATTAAGCATCAGGTCTTTGTGCTTCATGCAAGAGAAACTCCCACTTTACATCTCAGTTGATAGATTCCAGAAAAGCCTATTCACTTCTCAACTTTGTTCAAGCCATTTGATTAATTGTTTGAGCACTACTGGTGCAGATTGCAGTTTCAAAAACCCAAGCTTCCCTCTCAGTGCACTGCCAAAAATCATGGTGTTGTAAAGGTTCTAACAATCACTAGAACAGAAGCCTTAGTTGAAACTAATTCAGTAAGTGCATACAATTAACACACCAAGCTACCATGAAGCTTAATTAGTGTAGATGTGTGTTTACTATTATATTCCACTCTCCATGCTGTTGGTCAGTCTCCATGCTGTTGGTCAGTCAGCCATGTGCCTCAAATAGTTTTGTACTAATTCTTTAGCAAAAGTCAAGCAATGGATAACTGCACATGATCAGACGGTGTATACTTTAACAAGATGGCTGACAGCACAAGATTTGCACACCAGTTTTAAGAGATGCAGAAAAGTAGTTTGAGTTGCCCTCTTCCCACTCCCACAGAGCACAGGGATTTGTAGTTATGTTGTTCTGAAATAAGGCTTGCAGTTTGAGTATTTTCTATCCTTCAAGCAATTTTACATAAATATTACTGCCTTTTTTGTAAAAAAAGGCATTTTGCACACTTTGAGTTTTTAGGTTGTGGAAAAAGCTGTTAATCTTGTATATATAGGAGGACTTGCAATTCCGACAGCTTCATAAAAGGTAAGATTTTAAAATGTCTACAAAAAGAATTATTTTTGGATACTGCTGTTTACCCACATATTATACCCAGGTGTAAAGTCACAGGGCTTCATGACTAAGTTATGAAAATATACTTGTGATAACATTAAAATATACATCTTAAGATGCACTGATTACACACATTATTTTAACTAGTCATTTTAGAAATCGCTAAGAATCCAGCTCTTTACCTCTTTACTCAACATTTGAGAATCTTGCTCACCATAAGAGTGATGAACTTTTTGCAAAAGTATATCAACTTACAATACTTTTCAGAACTCTTTCCATGACCTTTAACAACTTGAAATGGCAGAACAAAGTGATTTAAAAATCCTAGGACAGATTGTGGTGGGAGACCATGCTAGCTGCATGCAAATGAAAAACATTTAAAAACAAAGAAACCAACCTTCCGAACAGGTATTGAAGCAGCTAAAGGACTAGTATCACTCCTGTTCTGTGGGACAGGCTGTGCCTCAGGTGAGCTGGTAGAAGAGGGGGAGCTTAATGAGGAATTAGTAAGTATAGAGTCTCCTTCAGGAGAAGATTCCATTGTCTCACTTTCCGAGGTTATACTTTCTTCCAAAGACACAACCTGGGGAGACCTCGCAGTCATAATATCCTCCAGAACTACTACAGGCATCTTCCCCTCAAATATAACACCCTTGAGTTCACTCTCATTCTCCAGATTATTACACTGTGTATTTGATAATTTAGAACAGGATTTGGTTACATCTATTGAGTCTTCATCCTTATTTGCAGTAGCTTCAAAAGGTGGATTGGTATCCATTGAAACATCCATTTGGGCATTCTGAATGGGCTTTAATGGACTCAACTGGCTTGTATCTTCCGTCATACCATTAGTTGTCTCTACAGATGAAGATGCTTCTGAATTTAATTTACTGTGGTCTAGGCCATCACTTAGTGTGTGGTTAGAGTCCTCTGTCAAGTCAAATATGAGTACCGTTTCTCTTAAGTTATTTTTCATGTTTTTCTGTAAAAAGTTATCTAATGGACCCTTTCCGTTAACAAGTTTGGGAGGGAACTGCATTTCAGAATCCAACTGGCAGTCATTCTCCATATTGTCCAAGGATGCATGTGATGTATCTAGATTGGTATCTTTATTTTGACCAAGAACATCTTGTGAGCTCTTTGCTTTCTTGACTTCCATGCCTGTGTCATATTTCTCCTTTGGTACAAGATTCAAACGCTTGAAAGGCAACCGTGCTGAAATAGCAAGATTTCATTACTTTAGTAAAATCATACAGATCAGCAGGGGAGAAATGAAACTTATTAGAAAAGTTAATGGGCTCTTAGGAGTACAAGAAATCCTTTATTGGTTCATAAGTGAAGTTACTACATATACTGAACAGGATTGGTTTAATAAGTCTATGCAACATTTGATGTCTAATATTTTAGAAAGCAAGCTGGGTCAGGAACAAGTCTCTAACCCTCTCCAGAAAGTTACCTTGTACTAGTTTCCTTGTGGGGATAACTGGCTTGTCTCTGCACTCCATGGCTGTAAGTAGAAAACAGACACACATTTATGTTTAGCTCACGTTTCTGACAGACTCAGGAAATATTCGTGTTATGATGTCAGTCTATCAGCAGCGACATCGTTAGAGATAAAGCATTTGCCGCTGGCTCCAGGAATAAGATCTCCCTGTCCTAATCACAAGTGGAGGGGGGCAACCAGACCGGGATCAAAAGGATGAATAGTGGAGCGCGCAGGGGTTTTGCAGGGCCAGACCCCGCTGACTGTTCAACGGGACATGCGACCCTTCTCCCCCGACCGCGGGCAAGGTGAGCAAGATGGGGCAGGTGGCCTCTGGAGCGGCACGGCCGCGGCGACGGGGCGGGCCGACTGCCCTTGGTCGGGGCCGTAGCCCGTCAGACGGGAACCAGCCGGGGCTGGTAGCTCGACGTGTTGACCCCCCCCCGCGCCTAGGCTGCCCCACGGCGCCGTGGGCCGCGCCCCCAAGTTACAGACAGGGCGAGGGGGGGCCCCCCAGAGCCGGGAACAGAACCCCGGGCTCGGGCCGCGCCCCCCCGGCCTTGCGAGGGGCGCCGGGCGCCATCCCCGGGGGCGCCGCCTCCGCGGCAGCCCCCGGGCCAAGGGGACGGAAACCCCGGCGGCCCCGCTTCCTCCACACCGGGGCGGTCCCCTCAGCCCCGGGCTCCTTCCCCCCCGCCACAGCCCCGCTCCCCCTCAGCCCGTACCTGCCATTCCCCGGCCGCGGAGCGCGGCCCTGGCTCCTCCCCCCGGCGGCCGCAAGGACCGGGGCGCGCCAGCTTCTCCCGCTCGTATTTGGCGGGAGCCTCGGCGGCTCCACGCTTCGCGCCGCTGATAGGCCCAGAGAGCCCCATGTGACCTCGGCCCCGCGAAGCCTCGCGAGAAGCCCCCTTCCCCCGCCGCAGCCGGCTCCCGGAGGCGGGGGTGAGGCCCCGGGCTGCCGCCCATTGGCTGAGGGAGACGGCGTGCCATTGGTGCAAACAGCTGCCATCGTGCCGTGCCCGGGTCATGATTGGCTGCGGCACCCACGGCTGGGTCGTGGCTGTGAGGTTGGACAGGTGAGGGTCTCGTGCTGCGCAGGTGGGCGCAGGGGGCTGCGCCGCTCTGCTGCGCCCTTCTTGTGCGATGGGCCCTAGCCAGAGCGTGACTGTGACTCAGCGTGAGGCCCCGCTTCCCCTCTGTGTGTGCCCTTGCCGGGGGCCCTGCTCCCCCTGCGTGTGACCCGCCCCCCCCGTGCCAGGACGCTGAGTGTGCAATCAGTCGCGCTTCCCCTGAGCGTGCAAGGGGCCTCCTTCCTGTGCACGAGGGCCTGCTCCCTAAAGTGTGACCCCTAGCATGCAATGACTGAGTATGCAATCACCTAGGATCCTGAGTGTGTAAGAAGTGTGCAAGGACCACAGTGCAAGGACCACTCAGTGTGCCTGAGTGGAATGCCCAAGTGTACAGTCAACTCTGCCCTCCCTGGGTGTGCAGTGGATATATTCAAAGTGGACTGGGGGCCCCCTGAAAAATGGGCACCCCATGTGCTTCTGCTGCGGTCAGGAGAAGTCCCCCGGACCCTGACCCCACTCCCCATCAGGAGCACTGGGCGGGCAGGGGAAGTTCCCATGCCCTGACCCTGCTCCCCGGCAGGAGTGCTGGGTGGGTGAAGTGACGCAAACCCCCATGCTCTGACCCAGCTCCCCAGCAGGAGCACTGGAGGGAGGGAGGAAGGCCCCCCCCACTTGCTCTGGCCCAGGGCCCCACCAAACTGTAATCTGCCTCTGAAAGCAGGAGTCATAAAGCCAAATTCTGCTTTCAGTCATGCTGGTGTAAATCCTGAATGATCCAATTAAAGCAGTGAATTGATCCCAGGTTTACACTGGCACAATAGAATAATTTGGCCATGCAGTGTGTACCCATATGAACCAAAGCAAAGACGCTGGAGAAATGTGACCCAAACCTGCTGAGTTTCTGACAGCTCTGTCTGTCTAGTAGTCCTGACTCCTAGTCCCTTCTCTAATTTACTGAATAGTGCTCCCTGCCAGTATATGAGCACAGGGGTAGTGAAGAACGTAAGGGGACTTAGTTTCCTATTGGCACAAACCCAAAAAATCCTGTGGCACCATCCCCAGGTTCCTGAGCAGTTATGTAGAGGGGCTCTGCAATGTAAGTGAGCATGCATGCACACAAATGGTTTAGTGTGGGCAAAACATGCAATGGCTGGTGTGTGTATCTCTATATGTGTGAATGTGAAATGAAATGATTGCTCACGAACACTGGGGCAAATTTTGCAGGTGCAGTATTTGGACCTATTTACATCAATCTAATAATTTAATTCTGAGTGTTACTAATTATTCACTTACTCCTTTATCTGGAAGTCACTGAAAAGGACTTGTTATACCATATGTTTATTGCCCATAGGAAAGAAGTATTGATTTCTCAGGTCAGTTCTGCCAATCCAGTCCTATAGTCCTCATATTATCAAAAAGTGGTGAACTAGAGTCAGATACAAACTATCAAGGCATCCAGTGAGACTTCAATGAGCATTTGTTTAAGAACTCATACAAAGAGTTTAGCCAAAATTCTAGCATAATGCAGACGCAGCAAGAATCACAGAGAAAAGTGCATTCAAGACAATGTAAAGAATTCACAACAATTTAGAGCTTATTTTGAACTCCTTTGGGTTTGGGAAGGTTTTTTGAAGAGCAGAGCAAGTGACTTCAATTCCCAGGTAAGGACGGATTGTGGTCCAAATGCAGTGTGCCCTTTCGTGCCCACTAACAAAAGTGAAGGAAGACTTGTGGCACCTTAGAGACTAACCAATTTATTTGAGCAAAAGTGAGCACCATTGCAAAGGGAAGGCAAAGATCTTCGTTAATGGGGCTTCTGAAGCAATATACAGAGAATCCTGAAGCCTACACTCAGAAAGCCAAGTAGGCAGAATGCTTCATGGAGACATCATCAGGAACTCACAGTTGAGGTTCTATGCAGATGAGGATTTGAAGCAGGAGTTTGTGTAATTTCTGTTTTTGCCTCAGTGTTTGAATAACAGTAATTGTGGGAAGAACCAGACTTCCTGGGACGTTTATTCTTTGAAAAAATACCTAATTTTAAAAACTAAATATTTGAAAATTGGCCATTTTTGGTATTACAGGCAGGACTGTTTGGCAGGCAAGCCTATTCTTAAATTTGCCACACACTTCCCACTATAAGATCTTGTTGTTTTGCTTATAAGTTTACCGAACTTTAACCATTTCTGCTGTAATTTTCCAAACTGGGTGTCTGCCTCAGGCTGATCATTTTATTTATTTGCAAAATTTCTGCCAAAACCAGAAGTCTGACAAAGTTACAAAGTGACCTGAAATTTTGCACTTAAAGCAGGAATCCAATCAGAACTGTGGCTTGGATCCACATCATAGCATAAACCAGTTATAACCTCTGTTTTCACCCAGCATGTTGGGGTGCTGGCGACAATCTTCCCCCCTATTGCAGAGGCGTCAGCCCCAATGCACTGGAGGTGGGAGAAAACTCAGAGATCCAATAGCCATAGGTGTGAAGCAGGGCAGCATGGTCCCTCCTTACTCATGGCAGCTGGCCCCACATGAGGCAAACCGAAGGGGACCTGCCCATATTGTACTTACGTGCCTGTGCTTAATTTATGTTTTCAATTATTTACCTTCTAAAAAAATCTGGCATGTCTCGCACCCCCAGAAAGGGTATCTCGCACCCCCAGAAAGGGTATCTCACACCCCCAGGGGGTGCATGCATCCCAGGTTAAGAACCACTTCTCTAGAGGGAACTATGTCTGACAGGGCCCTGTGGTGCCCATGGGCTTTTGCCCCCCAGGGGTCCTCAGGCCTCCCAGTGCACCCTGTCAGGTTGGCTCAATTCACATTAGGCACCCCAGAAGCCCCAGACCTCTGAGGAGGCATAACCCCAAGGCCAGAAACTTCTGGAGTGAGATGATGACAGGGCAGACTTATGGAATGATGCCTGGTTGTGCTGGTGGAGGCCAGGATTTTGTATTAGGTCTGTAACATTCGGGAGTGGGTGGTGTCTGTCTGTCTGGGAAGCTCCGCTCCAGGCAACTTGGGAGTCCATCTGTCTGTCGCCTTGTGTCTGAATCTCGATTTGGTATGTCCATCTGTCTGTCCCTGTGTCTCGCAGTCTGTTCTGTCTATTCTTGTGTCTCCCTGGCTCTGGCCTATCTATGCTGGGCCAGATGGTGTTCAGCTCCAGAGGCTGGAAGAGGTGGAAGCCTGTCTGCGACTGGGCGGAAGAAGCAGATTACGGACTCACTCTCAGGCATTGCATACACTCCTTGCATGCCCGGTCTCATTCCAGTTCGGTTACATTTCATTGGTGTGACAAGCTTTGAACATGTTGACCACATATGGAAAGTCTCATGCACAAAAACAGAACACGTGCCCAGGCTTTTGCACTCGGAGGGGTGTCCCTGTCCTCTCTCTGAGACACTTGCACAAAACTTCCTAACTGTCAGGATAGTTAAGCACTGGAATAAATTGCCTAGGGAAGTTGCGGAACCTCCCTTATTGGAGATTTTTAAGAGTAGATTGGACAGACACGTGTCAGAGATGGTCTAGTTAATGCTTGGTCCTGCCTTGAGTGCAGAGGACTGGACTAGAAGACCTCTCAAGGTCCCTTCCAATCCTATGATCTATGATATGCTGTCTCTGGTGCTTCAGGGTTGATATATCAAAAGCTAGTATTGTTAGTGAGCAGCTCAGGATGACAGTGAAGTAGTAACATAGCTGTAGATGGAATGCTGTGGTGGTCTATCTGCCACTTGTTCCTTAAGGGGAAGGCTATGTTGAAAGTGAATTTTATATGTGGAGCGGAAAGTAGTGAGGTGTCAGTGGCTGAATCTTGTCCAATTTGTGATTTCAGGCAGGCACATTAAACCCAGACAAAGCACAAGCTATAAGGTCAAATTCTGTTTTCCCTGATATTGGTGTAAATTTGGAATAATTCCACTGCAGTCAATGGAATTAATCTCAGATTTACACCAAAGTAAATTTAAAAAATGCATAGAAAACAAAAAAAAAAACCCCAAAAGCCTCCACCCCCCAACAGCCACACACACGAAAAAGGGAACAGGAGAAACCTTTTCATATTTGTTTCTCCAGGTATAGAACAGGTAGAGTTGTAGGAACTCATCTCCAGGGAGAAGAAACAGAGTTTGGGGTGAAAAAGTGGTTGTGCCTAATAGGGACAATTTTGTGGCAACCTTTTTTAGGGTTGCGAAATATTCAAATGAGACAAACATGCACTTAACAAACTGTTGCAAGCTTCTTTTTCAACCGTGGGCATATTTCTTGGAGTGGAGGATTTTTTTCCAGGAATTCAGTGTTAGGAATGCATTTATTGTGAAACACTGATCATGTATCATCAACATTCATTGCAATCAAAAGACTAGCTTGGATTTTTCACTCCAAACAGTTAATTACACTGACTGCTTGTTCTGTTGGATTGTTTGTTTCTGATTCTAGACTGGTTCTGATGTTAGAACTAATGCTACCCGGTATAACAAGTCTTGAACAAACCTAAGGTTCTGATTTATGAAGTTAAAAACCAGAACATATCAGGTGTTCCAAAAGAATTTCCTGGGACACCAAGAAATAATATGGAATAATGGGATTGTGCTGGTAAAACTAATCACTTTAAGTAGTTGCAATCCTAGAAACAGTTATACACGTGCTTAACTTTACTAATGTGACTAGTCCCATCAATGGTTATGCCTGTGAAGTCAGTGGGCCTACTCACAATGCATAAAGTTAAGCAACTCCATAAGCCTTTGCAGGATGGTGGGGGAGCTATGTGTTTGCAGGACTGAGCTCTGAAAGTGAAAGGTCTTCTGTTTAAGGACTGTGACTTCATACCATCTATAATATGCTTAGGACACTGTTGGCAGTATATAAATGATAAATAATAATAATGCTCCTCAGTTTTGATAGTTAATAGTAAATCATTGCAATAATGGTGATGAGAAAATTAGCAGTGATAAAACCATTGGAATCGTGACAGTAGTGAAAATAATAGCCGTTTTACTTGGTCATGGTGAAAACGATAATAGTGATCAAAAGTTGAGCTATTAGTAATGGGAATTATAATAATTCTGTTGCTCAATAGTGATAATAATAGTGATAGCTGTTAATCACAAGTGTACACAGGACACCTGCTCTCCCAGCCTGGCCTACGTTTGTTACTGGGTCTCACGCTCTCTATGGTACTGCTGCCTGCAGGGGGCGCTGTAGCAGCACATCGCCTGCAGGGTGACTCTCTAGCCGCGGCCTCACTTTCTATGCTGCTGCTGTTGGGACATTCTCTCACGCGCCCATATCTATGATAGTGGCTTAGCCAGAGGGTGGATCTCGCTCCCCCGGGCCGGCAGGGGGCGGACTGATTCCTGGTGTGACGCTCTAGCAAAGGGGCCGTCAGTCCCTCCGCGGGGCTGGCCCGCTTCCGGCCTGGCCAGAGGCGGAAGTGTGCGGCGCGGTGCCATGTAACTTCCGGAGAGGAGGGGGCAGAGGAGGCGCTGCGCGGGGAGCCGGGCTGTGTCTGTTTGTCTGTGGCGCTTCCCCAGGGCTGCTGGGGCGTCTGTCCGCCTTCGTGTTCCCCTCGGGCTCGGGTCTGTCTGTCCCTGTGTCCGGCGCTGTCTGTCCGCCTTCGTGTTCCCCTCGGGCTCGGGTCTGTCTATCCCTGTGTCCGGCGCTGTCTGTCCGCCTTCGTGTTCCCCTCGGGCTCGGGTCTGTCTGTCCCTGTGTCCGGCGCTGTCTGTCCGCCTTCGTGTTCCCCTCGGGCTCGGGTCTGTCTGTCCCTGTGTCCGGCGCTGTCTGTCCGCCTTCGTGTTCCCCTCGGGCTCGGGTCTGTCTATCCCTGTGTCCGGCGCTGTCTATCCGCCTTCGTGTTCCCCTCGGGCTCGGGTCTGCCTGCCCTGGGTCTCAGGCTTGGGGCTGTCCAGGGTCTTGCCTGTCTGTCCGTCCCTGTGTCAGGCTCTCCCCGACCAGGCTGTGGTCGGTCTATCTGTCCTGGGTCTCAGGCTGTCTGTGTGTCTTGTGTGCTGGTCGGTGCAGGGCTGGTCGGTGCCTGGGCCCCCCCGAGGCTGGGAGAGGAGGCAGCATGTCTGTGGCTGGGCTGAAGAAGCAGTTCTACAAAGCGAGCCAGGTGAGAGACCCACAGACTGACCCTGCCCCCCACCCCACCCCGCACACTCCTCATGACAGATCCCCTCCTGCACACATCTACAGCAGGTTGTCTCCCCTCTCTTGCAGGTCCCCAGTTGCATCGCATGAAGTGGGTATTCACCCATGAAAGCTTATGCTCCAATATGTCTGTTCGTCTATAAGGTGCCACAGGACTCTTTGCCACTTTTACAGATCCAGACTAACATGGCTACTCCTCCGATACTTGTCCACAGTTGAGATACGCTTCACTGGTGTGGCAAGCTTTGCAAATGTTGGCCAAGTTTGGGAGGCCTTGTGCATGGAGCCTTAGGGGCCTGTGTTCATACTCATATTGACATTCAGAGGTGCTGCCCTGGCTCTGTTATCCAACACTTGCACGCCTACAGGGACTTCTCCACAGATCCCTTACAGTTGCACCCTCAGAAAGTCTTCTCCCATTGCACCTTCGGACACTTGCACTCACACTGATTCTGGAGCATCAGGGTTCAGCTAATGTGGTGCCATTTAATTCCTGGCATCACCATTTGCCCCCCGTTCAGATTTCTCTGCTGTTGTCCATGTATGTGTGTCCAGTACTAGTGCTGCTCCCTTCCTGGAAAATAGTTCCTTCTTGAGTGTTGACCCAGTCTCTGAATGGTTTGACACTGCATTGCTTTACCTCAGTTTATTTTTGAGGCTGGCAAGAATGGGCTGATGTTGAAAGGAAGATGGCTCAAAATTGTAGCTGCAGAGGAGGGGTTTGTGACAGCAAAGGGAGATATTTCTGAATTAAAAGCTTCAGGTTGGCTGAGGCACTGCCAGCTGACTATACATGGCTTCATCTTCCAGGAAAATATCTAGGTTAATATCTTAAGTCTGCCTGTGCTGAGTGTCTCCACCTTTTCTCACAACAGATCTAGCCTTTCTAGTGCATACTGAGTTACCTTTCGTTAATGAGATTTGTTGTGCATTTTGGTGAAAATGATGTAGGCTCACTGTAATGTTCTCTCTGATATAAACAAAGATGTGCACAGGGAGGCAGCAGGTAAAACAGATGGCTGCTTATTATTCTTGCATCCATTTCTTCTTCCCCCTCAGTTCCTACTTGCTTTATAGCCACCATTCCTCATGACTTCCATCTGTCTTGTCTCTTCACTGGGAACGAGTTTGTTCTGGAAGTGCAGAGAAGGGGTGGAGTAAATCACCATGGGATGCAGAAGTCTAATTCAGAAGTTAAATGTTTTTGGTTTAAAAAAAGATGAGCTGAATCAAATTAGTGACTTGGTGATCCTATAGTTGTGAAATTGTAGTAGAGATCTGTGTGTGGAAATAAGGACGCAGTTGTGTTTGTAATACGATTGCGGCAGGAATGCTGTAGTGTTTCCTTGTTTTGAAGGGGGAGGAATGGTAGATAAGAGCTGTCCACTGCCACAATATTGGTATCTTGGGTTTCCCCCCTCAGCAAAGAGAGAAGAGAAATACTCTGAGTTCCTAAATTTATATGTGTGTGGTTCTTTTCCTGACAAGTATTGGATGTGGCATATAGGTCCTCTTTAAATTGCATGTCAAATCCACAAGAGAAACAATAAGATGCCACAGTGATCTATTTCTTAGGCTACTCTGTGCTCTTTAGGCTTTTATACCATCACCATGACTACTTGTTTGTTCTGAACTCAGGAAGATGATCAAGAAGCTATTCTGTCACCTGAGGTGTCATTTTAATTCCTCCCATGTATAAACCCTTCTAAAACTCAAATAGGTCATGTGGTGTTTAGTGGAAATGGTCTCTCAGAGAAATGAGTCTTCCACTTGGGCCAGTAAGCGGAGAGGTGTGTGTTCCAGGGTGATTGTCTACTAGTGCTTCTGTATATTTTATTGCTATATGTGCACCTTTCAAAGGTGCACTGCAACTAGTGAGTGAGAATTTTCTTAGGTCTTGAACTTGTTTTGTAATGGGCAGTTTATTGTGAGTGAATTGCAGTAGTTCTCTGGTCAGTAGGCACAAGTACAACTTAAGGTTATTGGATAGAAAACTCTAAATGGCATAACTATAAGATCATAGAATCATAGAATACCAGGGTTGGAAGGGACCTCAGGAGGTCATCTAGTCCAACCCCCTGCTCAAAGCAGGACCAATCCCCAATTTTTGCCCCAGATCCCAAATGGCCCCCTCAAGGATTGAACTCACAACCCTGGGTTTAGCAGGCCAATGCTCATGTGCTGCACTTCTCTGAACATTGAGTTAAAATTTAAAAAAATAAGTCACAAATCTGAAAAGACGGGAAGAAAAAAAAGTTGGAGGAAGTTGGGAAGACTGTGGAAGGTACCAAGTGGAGTGAAATTCTGGACCAGAAGGTGGGATTGTAACTAGGAATAACAGGCCCTGGTTGTACCTGGGGTCTAGTAAAGGGCAGCAACAAGCTGCAGCATAACCTCAGGAAATTCCCTCTTCCTTGATAGTAGCTGGCATCAGGAACTGGAAAAGACTTTGTGGTATGTGAATCTGGCGAAATCTGGGATTTCGGGGGTGAGTGTTTTACAGGAAATGGCGACCTTAAGATTCCGTGAGAAAACCTGTGCAAATTATTAATGACATATTAGCCAAATAGTTATTTAAAAACTCCCTCAGTAGGACAGGTAAAAACCATGGTACTGAGTTCAAAAATTCTGTGTTCAGGCTTTCATTACAAAGGAATCCTACCTACAAATCAGTGATGGGATCCAAAATTCTTCAAATAAATTGAGTCTTGGGATGACTTTCCTGCTTCTCATGGAATTCACAAACTAGCTCTCCCTTGTCCTCTTGGCTTCTGCTAACCATCCCGGTCAGAGGGGACTTATCCCTGTGATTTATTAATACTTCTGAAGAGAACCTTTTTTTTTTTAGATCATCACTGGAATGCACCAAGTATCAACAAAATTTTCTGTGGGGAGAGCACCCCTCAGATATCCCTAAACAGTGTGCATTCTCCCCCATTTAAAATGATAGGGAAGCACACAGTGTTCAAGTATCAATAGACTTGTTATATTTTCCAGGCACAAAGTGTAAACAAACAGTTCTAGTGAAGTGCAGTTTAATCCAAGTATGTTTGCTAAGTGGTTTTGTCTCCTTTCTTGGTTACGTTTGTGAAAAAGAACTTTGCTTAAAAGGAAAAACAAACTAATAGATTGCTGAAGACTTCACTCCTCCTGGCTACTTAAAACTCCTGGATCAGTGCTTTAAGATAGTCCAAGGGGAAAGGTCGGCTGGGAATCTCTTGGTTGGAGGATTTCACTGTCATAGATCACTGTGGTGTTTTAAGCAGAGCAAATAGATGTGAAAGTTCATCTCTGAGTCAAAAGCAAGGTGTTTCTCCAGACTAAATACATCACTCTGGAACATGTGATGAAAGCTTTCTTCAGGTGGGCATATCTAAAATGAATTGAATTTCCACTTCTTTGGTTGGTGGTGGGTTTTTTGTTTCTAATATTTTCAGTTCATTTTGTAAAACAGGCACTGATCCCAGGTTCTGTGCACTTGTGCGAATGTTAAAGCCTCACAGAACTGAAGTGAGCAATAGCCACAGTGCAGAAATTTGTTGGTGGCCTGTCCCTCTCTTTTTGCCTTATTTGAATATTTGGACTGTGTCCGAGGGCAGTTTAAAAACCAGGAGATAAGGAGTCTGCACAATTGCATCTGGAGTCCTTTCTCACATCTCCCCGCAGCCAAGATTTGGAAACTGATCTAATTCTGGCAAAACCTAGTTTAATTTGGGGCTTGCTGCCAGTGTTCGTGGCATGGTTGCAGAAGTGAATTGCATGTTTCACAGTGAGGTGGGAGGAAGGGAATCTGTCTTGCTGCACTTCTCTTTCTGAGGATGGACATGGCTAACTGCTCTGAGGTGTTTGAGTTGCTTTGACAATTGCTCAAGCTACAGTCTCTCTCTCTCTCTCTGGGGGGTAGGGACCAATCACACCCATTCTGTTTCCCTTGTTTCTCCCCCTTGCACGCACACACAGTATCCCACCCACTTCTGCTGTGCTCCTGGGGTGAAGGGCGAGAATAGAAGACGTCACAGGCTGATTAGTTATGTTTTGGCTCTCATGGAGGCATTGGATCTTCCACACATGTGGATTTGGCAGTGGCTTTCTTAAAGAGCTCTATTTAATTCAATTTCTGCTGTTAAACAGGGCAAGATGTATGACGAATTTAAGCCTACGAAGGAATCTAGCAATCCTCCCTACCAACGATAGACGTTGCCAAATCCTCTTCTAGCTGAGCAAGGCGGTGCTGGTGGCCATGAAGAGGACTTGATCCTGCCCCATTGTGTTCCTTAGAGAGGCCTTTGGCTTCTCCGTCAGTGGTTTGCACTCTTCTTGAGTGATGCTGTCAGGCTCCCAGGCAGCAGCAAGCAATGGAGCTTTTAGCAAAAAAACAAGAAAAACCCAAACCCAATCCAGAACAACCCATACTGGCAAAGTGTTTCAGGTGGTGAAAGGTTATCCTGTGTGCATGCAGAACAAGTCCTTCTTGTCCAGAAGTCCAGAACTGCTTCACAGTTAAATGTCCCTCTTTTAAAAAAAAGATGCAGATTTCTCCCTAGAGCGAGGAGAAGAAACAGTCTTGAGATTTCTGTTTGGTTTTGAGTTTCAGCATCTTGATTTGGGAGCAAGCTTGGAAAAACCATTGTAGCACACTAACACGACTGTTATTCTGAAACCTGTCTTACCACTGTGTCGGACATGGGTCTGATCCAGTCTGGCAATTCTGAAGGTCTTTCTAGGCCAGTATCCTGTCTCTGACAGGGGCTAGGTACCAGATGTTTCACAGGAAGGTGTAAGAGCCCTGCAGTAGGTAGATGGGGTGGGGAGGGGGGAAGGGAATAATCCACCTCCCCTGTAGGTCTCATCCTGCTCTCTAACAGTGAGAGATTGGCTTAAACTTTGTGCCTCACAGTTTAAGCCAAATATCCATTCCAAAACTTCTGGTGGCATTACTTAGGATAACTCTTGATATCCATATAAATATCTAACCCTTATTGATCTTAAGTTAAATCAGACCTGCCCCATAGCAGGTTTAACTGAGGCCTAGTCTACCCTTAAAAGTTGTACTGGTATAATTATGTTGGATGTGGTGTGATTCCTCCCTCCCCTGCCTTTTTTTTTTTTAATTTATTTGTATTAATTGGTGGAGTTATACCGGTACAGGCCCTAGGATGGATGCAGTTATATTGGTATAAAGGTGGCCTAGTGGCTAGAGCACTGGAATGGGACTTAGAAGACCTGGGTTTTATTCCCAGCTCTGTCGCTGGCCTGTTGGGTGACCATGGGCAAGTCATTTCACTGCCCTCTGCCCCAGTTTCCCCACATGTAAAATGGTGATAAGGATACTGTGACGACCTTTTGTAAATTACTTTGAGATCTACTGCATAGGAGCTAGGTATTCTATTCTTATACCGGTACAGTCATCCCCCTTCCTGTATGATGACCGCTGTACTAGTATAATCACCTTTGTACCGATAACACTGAGTTGTGGGACGGAGGGTGGCATTGTTAAAGCAGTACGACGTTCTAGTGTGGACAAGGCCTAACACAGTAGTACAAAGTGATGTAAACTGCCAGTCTTGTCTATACTAGAGCTCCCATTTCTGCTAATGCTGATTCAGGTGAATGCGAGGGCTCATATTTTATTTATTTATTTTTCATAAATAAATTGGTTCGGTTAGGGGAAACTCCTCGTCCCCGCTGTTTGGGGGTAGCAGTACTAGACCTTGCTAGCAATAGCTGTTTGCTGCTTTCTTGATTTCTGTCTGAGTGTGGGCAGGGCTGTAAATTGGGTCACTTCTGTTTAATCGTGAAGTCTGCACTGACTGAAGCTGTGACCTTGCTCATGCTCAATCCTGCCAGGGCTGATGTACTGGGGGCCTTTCTCTAGCTCAGTGGTTCTCAAACTTTGGTACTGGTGACCCCTTTCACATAGCAAGCCTCTGAGTGCAACCCCCACCCTCTTATAAATTAAAAACACTTTTTTATATATATAACAGCATTATAAATGCTGGATGTAAAGCAGGGTTTGGAGTGGAGGCTGACCTCTCGCGACCTCCCATATAATAACCTTGTGACCCCCTGAGGGGTCCCAACCCCCAGTTTGAGAACCGCTTCTCTAGCTTATCCCTAATGCATTTGGGACCCCTTCTGTAGGCCCATCTAAACAACAAGAGCATCGCTTTTATAATGGTCTCAGCCTAACATCTACCTGGATCGAGTCTTCATGTTTCTAAAACAGGCTGGAGACTAGACCAAAATGTCTTTCTAAAACAGGTCCGACATGCTTTGGCCTTAATCAAGCTGATGCCACGAACCTTGCTGAACCTGTCCTTCTTTATAAACTGGCTCAGCAAATAATGGATGATTTTTCTAGTGCAACTGGACCTTGCTTCTCTATCCTCTAGCCCAGTGTTTCTCACCTTTTTGATACCAGGGACCAGCTTACTGCCTTCCTCAACTGTGCCAGGGGGATCTCAGGGACTGGTGCTGGTCCGTGAACCGGTCATTGGAATGGGCTAGAGCGGTGCTTCTTGCCCATCCCATCCTTGGAAGCTTCTGACTTCCAAATGCCACAAAGGTCCTTGCTGCAGCAGCTAATAGTTGAATCAAAAGATGAACTGTATAGTAAGAAAGCAGTGCTGCTTGATCTGTGAAATAAAGACACATCCTCTTCCCCCGGCAGGATTTGGGGAGGAGAGAGCGTTACTGCCCCCCCTTTCTTGGTCTGAAATGCAAAGCCCAGCAACCTCCTCCCCCCGTGCATGAAACCCAAAAGCCATTGCCCGAGGGAAGGATGGGGAGCAGTAGGTAGGTCTAACAATCCTCACAACCCTATGGCAGATATTGGCAATTCTGAAAAGTGGCAGGTGTCAGTAACTCCACTCTCTTTCATGAGGCTGGTGACTGCTTTCATGATCTCTTCCTTTGATAGCAAGAGTTTTTCCTGCAGCACAGTCCAAGAGCCAGAACAATTCTCTGTAACCTGATGATAGCTGTTATAGCTGGAGCAGCCAAGAGATCTCTAGGATCAACTTGCATGCATGCTCCCTGTCCAGCCAGTTGCTAATGAGTCCCCAGAACTTCCTTCCACTTAATTTGGCAACACGAGCTCAGCAATGTGGTGGTATGCACTGAAGTGCCTGGGAGATGAGGTCTGGTCCCAGGCATGCAGTACAAGAACAGTTTTGTGGCTGGGGGAGAGAATGCAGCTGACAGGAGGTGGATAGAATTTCTCCCATTCTCATGCAGGCTGGGCTGGCATTTCCTTGATCTATATATTTGAGGCATGGTCGTCTTCTTGTGGCTTTACACTTGAGTCTTCGTGCATTTTTCTTCATTGCTGCTTTATAAGAACTATATAAAAAAAATAAATCTGCAGAGCAGTATCAAGTCAGTTCCTTACTACTTTGACAGAAGTGCTAAAGGACAATGTATCTGTCTTTCTGCTCACTTCCTTCATTCTGCATACGGCGGCCAGGTGGTGGGTTCCTCTGGAATGTCTGCGGGGGAAACGTGTCACTTCAGGACTAGCTGCACAGCATGTGATCCTCTGGTAGAAGGGAAAGCGGTTGTTAGCTGTGCAATGTGCAGGATAACCTTTGTTAAAAACCAAACCAAAACAGCTCTTTGTTACTTTACAGACTCTTTAAATCACTCTGGCAGTACACGGGTATTAAAGTGGATGTAAGTGCTGCTCTGGGCCATGGGGGGCCTCCCTGGCTATGTAGAAGTGGCATAGGACTTTGTGTTATCCTTGCTCAAAAACCTAGCGCACCTAGGGTGAGCCGCAATGAACTAATGTAAGTGAAAGCATCCCAGAGGCTGCCAGAACTCTGCAATGGATGCTAGGCAGGGCTCTGACGACAGGATCATTGGCAAAACTCCTGTTGACTTCAGTGTGGCCAGGAATTCACCACAGAAGCATAACAGTGTCTTAAAGCTACCAAATGCCGGAACCAAGTAACTAAGAATCAGGTCCATTGAGTTTCAACTTAACCAGGGCTGAAGAGAAGGAAGGAAAGGATGAGGGCGGGGGGAGACTGTACTGGTGCCCTGAGCTTGGGGAGTAATGGGGAGAAACATCTGTGTAAATAAAATGAAATGGGAGGGAGGTGGGGCCCCAGCAAATGTGATATATCTGGGGCCCAAATTTCTCTTGACAGGCCTGAGTTTGTGTAATAATTTTCAGAGAGACTCATTTTTCAGATGCTCTTGTGTGTTGAAAGATCTCCAGAGACAATACAGCATGGGGCAAATAACCAGCATGGTACCTCATGCAGGCAAGCTTTAGTCTTGCTCTGCAGGATTGAGTCTAGGGAGTGAAAAGAGAATTCAATCTCTATGGCTTGCTCAGTGTTTGGCCTTTCTGCTGAGACTGCCAATAAGGAGATAGCCAAGGTTGCTTAATGGAAACATCGTTTTGCCTCAGTGCTTTTTTAGTTCATCCGGATTTTGTAAGAGATCTGGGACCTTCATCAACCCAAAAACAGAATTGCCAAGCGTGTGGTGGCTTTTCCCCAGCTGTGCGATGCTCAAATAAAATTGGGTTCCTGTCTTGATTTTGTGTCACTGGAGCATGTACAATCCCACCCCCAATGAGACTGGAAAACATTTAGCTACTGTTGGTTTAAAAATTCAGTTTTCTATTGAAAGCCCACTTTCACTTCCTGCAAACATTGACAATGAGGGGTCTTTGGAACAGGAAATTGGTGCCTTGTCTCGTTAATATTTCAGTGGAAATTGCCAGTTGATGCTAAGCAAGCATATTTGCACTAAATGAGTGGATAATGATTTGATGCATGGAAAATCACTTGCATTGTCAGGTGATCATAGAATATGAGGGTTGGAAGGGACCTCAGGAGGTCATCTAGTCCAACCCCCTGCTCAAAGCAGGACTAATCCCCAACTAATTAGTGGAATAGATGGCAGTGTTGTGATATGGAAACCTGTTCCCTAGGACTTGAAGTGTGGAGTGAGTGATCTCACAAGAGATTAATTTTAAAAAATTGTCATGCACAAAGTATTCTAGTTGCAAACAAAATCTAGCAAAACTAAACCACCCGGAAACAAATGTATATAAAATGCGTATTTAAAAATGGCAACATAGTCAGTTGTGATACTCTCCTGGGAAAAGGAATTACAATATAGTAAGACTTGAAGAGAGAGACAGGTTCAACAGATATTTTCAAACTGTTCATTTTCAGTGTCAGATTCACTCTAGAGTAAATGGTTATGAGCAAAAATCAATGTACAGTCTAAGTTGGAAATATGAAAATACTTTGCAAAGCGGACTAGAACCTGCAGCAGAAAGGAGGAAGATGATATTAAATGGCAAGGTTAGAAAGCCACTGAATGAGAGTATACTCTTTCTCCTATGTGCTTATTTCTGATACAGCATTCTATTATGTCCGACCTTGCATGGAAAAAGCGTTCTCTGTAATCATCACAGTGGAAGGGTTTTTAGAAACAACACTCAGTTCTAACTTCGCTCAACCTTGTAACTATTTGTGGACTTTTCTGTCGTGGTAGTTTCCAGTTTTGAAACCATCAGTTCAAATTCTTCAATTTTACTTCCAGACAGTTCTTGGGAGAAGTCACTTCAAGACAACACAGGGTAAGATCTGACATCAGTAGAGCTATGTGAGTTTATATGTTCTGATGATCAAGACTGAAAGCAGAATAAAGGCCCAAATTTGTGGTGCAGTGAACATCCCAACTCCCATTGGAGCCAGGAGTGCTCAGCACCATGCAGGATTGGGCCCCAGTTGCCCCATCCAAAGGTGTGGCGAGCTTAAATGGATGAAGTTAAACATTGTGTTATGCTGGCAGCAATAAACATGACTCACGTGGCACAGGTTCTATTAATATTAACCCAGCCAGGAATCCCCTGCAGTCCTCCAGGTCTGGCTTCCAGCATTCATGTACTCCTGAGGGGCAGAGCCTGGGGAAAACGTGACTTGTTTAAGCATGGGTGTCCCATGTACAGCATGACAATCATGTATTACACAGCGTGGAATCTGGTATGTTGTTGAGAGGACGTTCAAGAGGGACTCCCCTATTCAGCTGATCAGCCTTTGTTATACTTCAGTCCTGTCATCCTAGCCTGACACAGGGAGGCACAGAGCTCCTGTGAGGTGCCAGTTGCTATCGTTGGAGATCATTGTTTAAACGATTCATGTGTTTGCCGAGCTGTGTGCATCTGTGGAGGTGGGAGAGTTGGGAAGCATTCAATTCTGTTACACCCATTTCTTCTACAGTGAACTTGGCTGGCAATGAATTTACCATTCTATCCTAGGTAATAATACTTAGCACTTATACAAACATTTGCCATTGCAGCCACCTAAAAAGAGACGTCGCTCACACTGTATCTTAATATTATTGCCCATGCAATTGGCCCTCTCCTTTCTTGCATCCTTTGTCAGCAATGAAGTAGTTAAAATAACACTGTTTCTATTATCATAGATCAGCATTTATGGCCCCACCTCTCTGAGCTATGGTTTCAGCCTGCCTGCAAACTCGGGCAGATGCTGCTGCATTGGTTGCAATCTCTTCATGTTTTAAATGTTTCCTTTGCAACCGTAAAGGCTTGGTAGATTTCTTTTGAATGAAAGCTGAGATTCTTGATCACAAAGGTGGCAGTGGAGAGAAGTACAAGTTCAGTACCCACAGCCCAGTTCAACACCTCATCTATGAGTGAGGAAAGTATTATCCTCATTTTACAGATGAGTAGGACCCTACCAAATTCATGGTTCATTTTGGGTAAATGTCATAGTCATAGGACTTCAAAAATCTTAAATTTGATGGTCTCAGGTGTTTAAATCAGAAATTTCAGGGTGTTGTAACCGTGGGGGTCTTGATCCAGAAGGGAAGGGTTGCAAGGCTTTTGTAGGGGGGTTGCCATCCTTAGTTCTGCACTGCTCTCAGAGCTGGACACCCCACCAACACCTGCCCATCTCTGAAGGCAGTGCAGAAGTAAGGGTGGCAGTACTGCAACCCCCTACAGTAGCCATATTTCACAGGGAAGGGCAGATTTCATGATCTGTGATGCATTTTTCACCGCTGTGAATTTGATAGGGCCCTACAGATGAGGAAATCCAGGACGCAGCTCGTTCAAAGCCAAAGTGGCAGATCCAAGCCTAGGACTTCTGGCTCCTAGTCCTGATCTAATTTCGCTGACTGGGCCGCATCACTCTCCCCTATTTGTTTCTATTTAAATGTGTTAAAGTTGGAAACTGTCCTTCTTTTATAAAAGATCAGTAGGTCATGGGTGAGTGTCAGTGAACTATCGAAAGTGTCAGGAAACAGGAAGGTGGTGGGGGATAGGTTCCTGAATTCAGAGAAAGGAAATGTTTCCTCCCATCTCTCCCCACCAACACTTTCCCCCAGGGAGGGAGCAAAGTAAGGATGAGATCAGGCAGGCCAGGTTGTAAAAACAGATTCATTTCTATAGCACGTCCTCGTTTCTCTCCCTTATTCTGTATATGTTAATGCCTTTGTGCAGGCTTGCTGCCCCATCACACCTCCATCAAACAGGTAGCAATTCTGGAGGAGCTGCCAACCTCATCACAGAAGGTCGTCTTCCTTTCTGCAGTGGTTGGAACCAACTAGGTAACCCTCTCTGAGGAATTGCTGAAACACTTGTATAGATTCAAGGCACAATTGTGGATTTCACCAGCTTGCTGTTTCTTGATATCCTTCCTGGGAAGGCTGCAAGCTCTTTTGGGGGAAAGTGCACGTTAGGCCAAAGGAAAAGGTTCCCCCATAAATCCCATTCTGGTGTCAAAGTAGCAGAAATGTGGGGCTTTGAGTTCTGGGCTGTAGCCATAGTGCGGGTATGTTTTGAGTGGGGGAGCCTGCTCCTTAACGAACACCCTCCCCGGCTTTTCCAGTGATCTCACCCCTTTGCTGAGGCCATGTATCCTGCGCTACTCTGCAGAGGTTCTGCAGTAGGGGCCCATGAAGTGCCATGCACAGATGAAAATAGTGCACTCCTCTGATACGTGGCATTTCCAAAGAAGTAGTATCTATGCCTCTATGAAACTCATTGGGGATTTGCTATGGGACAGGACAGGAGAGGGTGCCCATCCAGTGTGAGAATCTGCTGCAGGCCGACTTGGGGAAGTGTCCTGCTGCCTCTCTGACACTTCTAGTGGTTCCTTATCTGTCCCAAATATGCTGCCAAATTTTTGGCAAAGAGCAGCGACCAAACCAACCTGAGGCTCACCAGACGGCATCCACGGAGGTTTGCTTGTGCAGAAGTTCAGCTTTGGGGGCACTGCTGAGTTGTTTCACAAGAAGACTTCCGTGCACTAGCTCTGACGTGGTCTGTCCTGCTATCTACAGTAAATCATTAACATAGGGACATAGGCAAGTCCTGGGATCGGAGCCTAACATGTGATGAGTGACTCCACCTTTACCCTGTGAATATGCGTAATTTAATATATTATCTGCTATCTGCCAAATCACATTTCTCACTGCATATGCAGAAATCTTGTCTCAAAATCATGAGTCAGGCTGCTCCAGCTGGGCAGGGGTGAGTTAGATCTGTGCTCAGTTGTGACAGAGAAGGATGTATACTTGCGGATGATACTAAACTGGGAGGAGTGGTAGATATGCTGGAGGGCAGGGATAGGATACAGAGGGACCTAGACAAATTGGAGGATTGGGCCAAAAGAAATCTGATGAGGTTCAATAAGGATAAGTGCAGGGTCCTGCACTTAGGACGGAAGAACCCAATGCACAGCTACAGATTAGGGACCGAATGGCTAGGCAGCAGTTCTGCGGAAAAGGACCTAGGGGTGACAGTGGACGAGAAGCTGGATATGAGCCAGCAGTGTGTCCTTGTTGCCAAGAAGGCCAATGGCATTTTGGGATGTATAAGTAGGGCAGATCGAGGGAAGTGATCGTCCCCCTCTATTCGACATTGGTGAGGCCCCATCTGGAGTACTGTATCCAGTTTTGGGCCCCACACTACAAGAAGGATGTGGATAAATTGGAGAGAGTCCAGCGAAGGGCAACAAAAATGATTAGGGGTCTGGAACACATGAGTTATGAGGAGAGGCTGAGGGACCTGGGATTGTTTAGTCTGCAGAAGAGAAGAATGAGGGGGGATTTGATAGCTGCTTTTAACTACCTGAGAGGTGGTTCCAGAGAAGATGGTTCTAGACTATTCTCAGTGGTGGAAGAGGACAGGACAAGGAGTAATGGTCTCAAGTTGCAGTGGGGGAGGTTTAGGCTGGATATTAGGAAAAACTTTTTCACTAGGAGGGTGGTGAAACACTGGAATGCATTGCCTAGGGAGGTGGTGGAATCTCCTTCCTTAGAAGTTTTTAAGGTCAGGCTTGACAAAGCCCTGGCTGGGATGATTTAATTGGGGATGGGTCCTGCTTTGAGCAGGGGGTTGGACTAGATGACCTCCTGAGGTCCCTTCCAACCCTGATATTCTATGATTCTATGTAGGCTCTTGGGAAGCCCTAGAAATTCCCTGTAGGGCACCTCCAGCTTCTCTCTCGAACAGGCTTGTGTGACACATGCGTGTAACTTCTTCAGGTTTTGACCCTGTCATGGCCTCTCTTTGTGGTTAGAAAAAGCATCCTTTCTCCATGTCTGATTTCCTTTTCCCGTCCTGTTAAACTGCAACCCCATCACTTTCAGAAAGGGATTGCTGTTGACAGGAAATGGATGCGCTCTGTGGGCAGGGACTGAGCAGTGACGGATCCCTAAGCTAGAGAGAGGATCAACAAGTTGTTCCTGGATCCAGTCCAGTAACGGTGTGTGTTTATCTCAGTATTGTGTTAACTGATCATTGTGTCTCAGGTTGTAGAAATGGTAACCATCCTGCCAGAGAGAGTGAGGGCGCACACAAGTTCTATACCTCTTAGGCTGATATGCACAGATTTGGAACTCAGCAGCCAGATGTAGCAATGTTTATGTTGATACAGTCTGTTATGAATCCCAGTAGCCCAGATGTCTCAACCCTGTTGCAGTAATACTGCATGAAAATCAACATGGTCATTAAGAACCGTGCCACTGTCTCTTCCAAAGAAGGCCTTTCATTGTGTGACTTGTTTAATTAGCTTTGCTGCTGCTATCTTATTAATAAAACTTGCAGCCACTGGGTATTTCAGAATCCTCTTATTGCATACTAACTACCAGATAATAACACCTGATAGTGTCACTAATATTTAGTGTGCTGTTCTGAAAAGTGACTTAAACATGGACCCCCCCCCCCCCCCCCGGATGCAGTCTTATCGTTCGGTGGCTACAAGGTCAAGTTTGCTCTGTTAACAAGTTTTAAAGGCGCTTTTTCTAACTATAACAACCCTTCAGAATTCTCACTTGGATCTGAAAGTCAAGCAGGCTTCTTGCTAGCTCAGGCATCATCCCCAGCAATGAAAACTTATTAAGCATTCAATTGATGAAGTCAGAATAGAGTCCAGCTCATCCTCCAAAGTTCTGTTGACTCTAGGGCGAGCAGTACTTTAACAAAACAAACAAACAAAAAAGTTACCTTTATCAGCGTGTGCAGATATCACTCTGAATATACACCCACAGAACAGATCTCTTTAGTAAGAAGGTGCCTTTTTTCCACATAAACAGGTTTCTGATCTTAACCACATTGAAACTGCTATGGGGGGAAGCATTTAAAAACAAAACACCCACAACCTCTTTTGTCCCAGACACACATCTGTGTACATGTGTTGTTGGGAATTTTTGAGATTGATCTGGCACAAACCTGGAGTACCAGATATTGGGATTATTCTCACTTATAAAGCTCCTCTGTGAATCAGAGAAAAGTAAAATGCTAAGGGATGACTCTTGTTTGTGCCTGCAGGGGACAGTTACATTTAAGTACCCGTTATCGGTTGGACTCAGGATTTGGAATGTACCTCTGACTGTAGCAGCAAGGCAATTGAACTGCATTTGAGCGTACATTAAAATCCAGATAGGCCCTTAAAAATAAAAATGATCTACCGAGCATCTGCAGCATTTGTCGGCATTTAAACCGTTATGAAAATAATGTTAGCAAAGTTCTCTTGATGGTTAGCAAAGATGAGCTTTACCTAGGCAAAATAACATTGGGATGAGTCTTGGGACGTCCTGCTGTGAAGGCTAGAGGTGTGACACAAGGTGCCATACCCTGATGCTGCGGCATGTTGGAATGCTCCTGGAAGAATAGAAACTAGTGAAGGAAGAGACCTTGTTTTGGTTTTTTTTTGCTCTTCCATGAGCTCTCCCCACTGTTTTTTTGTTGATGTCCAGAACTGAATGCAGTATTTCAGTTAGTTGCATTAGAGTGGATCTATAACCTACCTGCTGTATGACATGAAGCCTCTGTATATACAGCCCAAACCTGAGCTGGCTATATAGTGTTGCAAATCCATGCTTAATCTCCTGCCTACTTCTCAGCTCTAAATTTCTCTCTTGACATTCCTAACTTCCAGGCTCTCACCCCATAACACTGGTTGAAGTCACATTCTCTAGAAGTATTTATTTCTTCTGTATTAGCCAAGTATGCTCTGTACATAGCTTGTACCTCAGTATTTATTACATTTCATGGTAAGGAATTACAAATGTTGCTTATGCCACAGAAATTAGTGAATCTCTGGAAACTGCCACTGTACTCAGTCTGTCATTAAAATCTCATTAGTATCTGGCATGAGGGGCAAGAGGAAAACAGTGACTTTAATTAGTATGTAGCACTTCAAGAATTGGAGTGATACATTGAAGTCCTTGGATGAAATACACCATTGCAGTACAAAGTGCCATACAAATGTTAGGGGTCAGATTTTTTTTAGTGGTGCTGAGCACCCATAACTCCTGTCAAAATCATTGGGAATTGTGAATTCTCAGCACCGTTGAAAAATCGGGCCATAGTTGATTAAGCCCCAACTCTTCCTCCTTGTAAGGAGGGTAAATCTTATCATGCGCTCTAGTATAGATGAAGGCAAATGCCTCCGTTTAGAATATATGCTTTACGTGGGGTATTGCCATTATGGCAAAAGGTGTATATGGGCTCTGCTGAGCCATATGAGAATCTTCATCTGTGTGGCTGTCTCGCTTGCCGTATCTGACTGAATACATCTGCCTAGCAGGTTAGAGTATGGCAAAGGAAAAGTGGGCACTGGCTTTGCTCTTGCAGGATTTTGCTGTTCTACTGTATTATTCCACTCATTTTTGCAGCCCACTTTCACTGGCTAGGAAAAATCCTGGTGAAATTGCTATTTCATTGGTACAGGAATATAGTTGTTGTTCTGGGTTAAATCAGTGGTCCATCTGTCCATCTCTCTGCAACACTGGCCAGTACCAAATGCATCAAAGGAAGGTGCAATAAACCCCGTGTCCAATTATGGAAAAACTTGGGTAAGTTTCTTCCTATCTTCCATCATTTAGTGTTTGACTTATGCCATGAAGCACAAGGATTCATATGCCTTATAAACGTAATATTCTGCCTAATGCAACTGTAGACGTAAATGTATACTCCTGTTCTGAATCCTGTTAAACGCTTGATCTCAGTATTTGTGGCAAATGAGAACCACAGGTTAAATGTGCTTGCATAAATTCTTACCAATTAAAAAAAAAAAAACAAACCTCAGTTTCATTGACTGGCCTTGTTTTTGCAAGAGGTGTTAAACAGGAAGTCACAACTTTCTCTGTACTTTTAATGCAGGTCATCTTGGTAATCTTATTATTTGTCTCCTCTAAAATGCCGTCTTGGGCCAGATTCATACTGCGGACTTTTGCCAGCACAGCTGTGTCGGTCAGAGGTTTGATGAGGTGTGATCACTGACTAACATCGTTCTGGGATGTATTAGCAGGAGTGTTGTAAGCAAGATACGAGGAGTAATTTTTCTACTCTACTTCACACTGATAAGGCCTCAACTGGAGTATTGACAGGTTTCAGAGTAACAGCCGTGTTAGTCTGTATTCGCAAAAAGAAAAGGAGTACTTGTGGCACCTTAGAGACTAACCAATTTATTTGAGCATGAGCTTTCGTGAGCTACAGCTCCCTTCATCGGATGCATACCGTGGAAACTGCAGCAGACTTTATATACACACAGAGATCGAGCTCTGTGTGTATATAAAGTCTGCTGCAGTTTCCACGGTATGCATCCGATGAAGTGAGCTGTAGCTCACAAAAGCTCATGCTCAAATAATTTGGTTAGTCTCTAAGGTGCCACAAGTACTCCTTTTCTTTCAACTGGAGTATTGTGTCCAGTTCTGGGCACCACGTTTCAGGAAAGATGTGAACAAATTGGAGAAAGTCCAGAGGAGAGCAACAAAAATGATGAAAGGTCTAGAAAGCGTGACCTATGAGGAAGGATTGAAAAAATTGGGTTTGTTTAGTCTGGAGAAGAGAAGACCGAGAGGGGCATGATAACAGTTTTCAAGTGAAAAGGTTGTTGAAAAATTGTTCTTGTTAACCTCTGAGGAGAGAACAAGAAGCAATGGTCTTAAATTGCAGCAAGGAAGGTTTAGATTGGACATTCGGAAAAACTTCCTAATTGCCAGGGTAGTTAAGTACTGGAACAAATCGTTAAGGGAGGTTGTGGAATCTCCATCAATGGAGGTTTTTAGGAACAGGTTAGACATACACTTGTCAGGAACGGTTAGCTATTACTTAGATCTACCTGGAGTGCAAGGGACTGGGCTAGATGACCAACTGACCTGCACTTCTGTGATTCTGTGATCTAGGTCCTGCTGATCCATATAAGGATCCTCATCTATGTAGCTGTCTCGCTTGCCATATCTGACTAAATACATCTGCCTTGCGGAAGGTATTAGAGTATGGCAAAGGAAAACTTAGCACTTGCTTCTCTTGCACAGTATTCCTGATGTGGACCTGACCTCAGTCTCTCTTCAGAGGGAAATCTTTATAGGTTCTAAAAGGTTCTTTTTCTGCCCATCTCTGTATCCCATGAATTCATGCGTGTTGAACTCGGCACTTATGCACTGCTGGGTGTTGTCAACTGTAATACATTTTTTGCTTTCTTTGTCATCCTAGTCTTAGTGCTTTTCTATCTCTAGTGTTTAACATGCCCCTCTAAGGTAGGGGTGTATGTGTGTGTGTACAGATACAATAGAATTTACACTTGCCAGAAGTTCTGTATGTTCCCTTGGCTCTTACCGCAGTTGCTCATCTGAGTCCTCCGTCCCTCCCAGAGTCCAGCTCCTTCTCCCACTTCATCCTGCAGTACAGGTTGTCATGTTTGCCACTCCGCAGCCTCTTGCCTTTAATATATGGGATGCAAAGATTTCAGTATTAGGGGCCAAACTTCCCTAGTGTAAGTAAGTGTGACTTAGTTGACATTAGTTGCATTAAATAAATTTTTTATCATAAGTTAATGGGTCCCAATAACTTAAGTTCTAGTGGTTGTGTTGGGTGAGTAGTGGAAACCTGTTACTTCTCTATTTTCTTATGCACTTATCTTCACTAGTAATTTTTACTAGGGCTATCAATCTCCGTTAACTCACGTGATTAACTCAAACAAATTAATAGCGATTAATCACTCTTATAATAATAGAATACCAATTGACGTTTACGAAGTGCACAGCGGAAGCTACTAAATCGCATGCCCTGGTTCTCATGGGTGACTTTAATTTTCCTGATATCTGCTGGGAGAGCAGTACAGCGGTGCATAGACAATCCAGGAAGTTTTTGGAAAGCGTAGGGGACAATTTCCTGGTGCAAGTGCTAGAGGAGCCAACTAGGGGGGGAGCTTTTCTTGACCTGCTGCTCACAAACCAGGAAGAATTAGTAGGGGAAGCAAAAGTGGATGGGAATCTGGGAGGCAGTGACCATGAGTTGGTTGAGTTCGGGATCCTGACACAGGGAAGAAAGGTAAGCAGCAGGATATGGACCCTGGACTTCAGGAAAGCAGACTTCGACTCCCTCAGGGAACGGATGGGTAGGATCCCCTGGGGGACTAACATAAAGGGGAAAGGAGTCCAGGAGAGCTGGCTGTATTTCAAGGAATCCCTGTTGAGGTTACAGGGACAAACCATCCCGATGTGTCGAAAGAATAGTAAGTATGGCAGGCGACCAGCTTGGCTTAACGGTGAAATCCTAGCAGATCTTAAGCATAAAAAAGAAGCTTACAAGAAGTGGAAGGTTGGACATATGACCAGGGAAGAGTATAAAAATATTGCTCGGGCATGTAGGAATGAAATTAGGAGGGCCAAATAGCACCTGGAGCTGCAGCTAGCGAGAGATGTTAAGAGTAACAAGAAGGGTTTCTTCAGGTATGTTGGCAACAAGAAGAAAGCCAAGGAAAGTGTGGGCCCCTTAATGAATGAGGGAGGCAACCTAGTGACGGAGGATGTGGAAAAAGCTAATGTACTCAATGCTTTTTTTGCCTCTGTCTTCACGAACAAGGTCAGCTCCCAGACTGCTGTGCTGGGCATCACAACATGGGGAATAGATGGCCAGCCCTCTGTGGAGAAAGAGGTGGTTAGGGACTATTTAGAAAAACTGGATGTGCACAAGTCCATGGGGCCGGATGAGTTGCATCCGAGAGTGCTAAAGGAACTGGCGGCTGTGATTGCAGAGCCATTGGCCATTATCTTTGAAAACTCGTGGCGAACGGGGGAAGTCCCGGATGACTGGAAAAAGGCTAATGTAGTGCCAATCTTTAAAAAAGGGAAGAAGGAGGATCTTGGGAACTACAGGCCAGTAAGCCTCACTTCAGTCCCTGGAAAAATCATGGAGCAGGTCCTCAAAGAATCAATCCTGAAGCACTTACATGAGAGGAAAGTGATCAGGAACAGTCAGCATGGATTCACCAAGGGAAGGTCATGCCTGACTAATCTAATCGCCTTCTATGATGAGATTACTGGTTCTGTGGATGAAGGGAAAGCAGTGGATGTATTGTATCTTGACTTTAGCAAAGCTTTTGACACGGTCTCCCACAGTATTCTTGTCAGCAAGTTAAGGAAGTATGGGCTGGATGAATGCACTATAAGGTGGGTAGAAAGTTGGCTAGATTGTCGGGCTCAACGGGTAGTGATCAATGGCTCCATGTCTAGTTGGCAGCCCAGTGTCAAGCGGAGTGCCCCAGGGGTCAGTCCTGGGGCTGGTTTTGTTCAATATCTTCATAAATGATCTGGAGGATGGTGTGGATTGCACTCTCAGCAAATTTGCGGATGATACTAAACTGGGAGGAGTGGTAGATACGCTGGAGGGGAGGGATAGGATACAGAGGGACCTAGACAAATTGGAGGATTGGGCCAAAAGAAATCTGATGAGGTTCAATAAGGATAAGTGCAGGGTCCTGCACTTAGGACGGAAGAACCCAATGCACAGCTACAGACTAGGGACCGAATGGCTAGGCAGCAGTTCTGTGGAAAAGGACCTAGGGGTGACAGTGGACGAGAAGCTGGATATGAGCCAGCAGTGTGCCCTTGTTGCCAAGAAGGCCAATGGCATTTTGGGCTGTATAAGTAGGGGCATAGCGAGCAGATCGAGGGACGTGATCGTCCCCCTCTATTCGACATTGGTGAGGCCTCATCTGGAGTACTGTGTCCAGTTTTGGGCCCCACACTACAAGAAGGATGTGGATAAATTGGAGAGAGTCCAGCGAAGGGCAACAAAAATGATTAGGGGTCTGGAACACATGAGTTATGAGGAGAGGCTGAAGGACCTGGGATTGTTTAGTCTGCAGAAGAGAAGAATGAGGGGGGATTTGATAGCTGCTTTCAACTACCTGAGAGGTAGTTCCAGAAAGGATGGTTCTAGACTATTCTCAGTGGTGGAAGAGGACAGGACAAGGAGTAATGGTCTCAAGTTGCAGTGGGGGAGGTTTAGGTTGGATATTAGGAAAAACTTTTTCACTAGGAGGGTGGTGAAACACTGGAATGCATTGCCTAGGGAGGTGGTGGAATCTCCTTCCTTAGAAGTTAAGGTCAGGCTTGACAAAGCCCTGGCTGGGATGATTTGATTGGGTATGGGTCCTGCTTTTGAGCAGGGGGTTGGACTAGATGACCTCCTGAGGTCCCTTCCAACCCTGATATTCTGATTCTAGTGCTCACTTTATATTTTTAATTAAATATATGTACTGTAAAAATGATAAAACAAAACAAATAGTATTTTTGAATTCACCTGATACAAGTACTGAAGTGCAATCTCTTTATTGTGAAAGTGTAACTTGCAAATGCAGATTTGTTTTGGAGTGCAATTATGTAACCAAAAAAAGCAGTGTAAAACTTTAGAGCCAACAAGTCCACTCAGTCCTATTTCTTATTCTGCCAGTTGCTCAGACTAACAAGTTTGTTTACATTGACGGGAGATACTGCTGCCTGCTTCTTATTTACAATGTCATCTGAAAGTGAGAACAGGCATTCGCATGGCACTTTTGTAGCCGGCGTTGCAAGGTATTTACGTGCCAGATGAGCTAAACATTCGTATGCCCCTTCATGCTTCAGCCACCATTCCAGAGGACATGCTTCCATGCTGATGTTGCTCGTTTTTAAAAAAAATGCATCAAATTTGTGACTCTACTCCTTGGGGGGGCAAATTGTATGTTTCTTGCTCTGTTTACCCGCATTCTGCATATATTTCATGTTCTCGCAGTCTCGGATGATGATCCAGCATATGTTTGTTTTAAGAACACTTCCACTGCAGATTTCACAAAACGCAAAGAAGGTACCAATGTGAGATTTCTAAAAATAGCTACAGCACTTAACCCAAGGTTTAAGAATCTTAAGTGGTGTCCAAAATCTGAGAGGGACGAGGTGTGGAGCATGCTCTTAGAAGTCTTAAAAGAGCAATACTCTGATGCGGAAACTACAGAACCCAAACCACCAAAAAAGAAAATCCACCTTCTGCTGGTGGCATCTGACTCAGATAATGAAAATGAACATGCGTCGGTCTGCACCATTTTGGATCGTTGTCAAGCAGAGCCCATCACCAGGATGGAAGCATGTCCTCTGGAATGGTGGCTGAAGCATGAAGGGACATATGAATCTTTAGTGCATCTGGCTTGTAAATATCTTGCAGCACGAGCTACAACAGTGTCATGTGAATGCCTGTTCTCACTTTCAGGTGACATTGTAAACAAGAAGCAGGCAGCATTATCTCCTGCAAATTGTAACCAAGCTTGTTTGTCTGAGTGATTGGCTGACCAAGAAGTAGGACCGAGTGGCCTTGTAGACTCTACAGTTTTACAGTGTTTTATTTTTGAATGCAGTTTTTTGTACATAATTCTACATTTGTAAATTCAACTTTCATGATAGAGATTGTACAACAGTACTTGTATGAGATGAGTTGGAAAAATAAGTTTTTGTTTTTTACAGTGCAAATATTTGTAATCAAAAATAAATATAAAGTGAGCACTGTACACTTTGTATTCTGTGTTGTAATTGAAATTAACATGTGAAAATGTAGAAAACATCCAAAATATTAAAAATTAATAGTATTCTATTGTTTAAGAGCATGATTAATCGCAATTTTTAATCATTTGACAGCCCTAATTTTTATACATTAGATAAGAAATTTGAGGCAAGGGCTGTCTTGTGTTATATGCAGCACATGGGAGATGATGATAAATAGTTAAAAATATGTATTGTGCAAATCCTTGTTGCTAACCGAGGCTTAACATGTCAAGAGAAAATAGGGGTAGAGACTTGAAATGAAAATGGATGTTGAAATTATTTTTTTCTTCAATATGAGTCAGTTTTTAAAGCACAATTGCACTTTTCCCCCCTAACACAGTACGGTGCACTTAGACTTTAGCCAAGACCAGGCCAAATTGTCAGTTTTTTTTTTTCCCCTTTCCTAAAAAGAGGGGGAACTGTGTTTTTTTGTTTTTTTTTCCTTGTTGAAAGGGTAGCTTGGAAAACATGGATACGTTGACAAGCATGAGACGTTCTCGGAAAGGCTTCTTGTGCATAGGGTGGTAGCCAGTGAGCAGGGAAAGGATTGTGTGTGTTTTGGGAGAGGCAGAGATGGGTCTTCTGATTTGTTCAGTGACTGAGTGGCTATTTATTTCTGTAATGTAATAGCGCATCCATAATTAATCAGCTCAGACCGCTTTTGCTGAATGCCACATCTCTGCAGAAGCAAGGCCTTCGGCAGTTATCTCTTAGGGGGATATCAGCTACATAAGAAGGGGTCAAAACTCGGCTTTCATAGTTTGACTGTTTTAAACAGTAAATTATTAACCCTCTGACAGAATGGGAAAGCTGCAGTGGCAGGGCCATAGCTTACAGACCCGCTCGTACCCAGCTTTGGCTTCATTACAAGTATGTGTCCTGATGGCTGCTTAACTAGCTGCATGTCTACACTACAAAATTAGGGCAACCTAACTTATACCGGCATACAGCCACCAGAGTTATTACATCACTTGTACATGTCTACACTTTGCTCCTTGTGTCGACGGTGCGCATCCTCACCAGGAGCGCTTGTACCGATTGTGCTGCCAGTGTGAAGGCACTGGGGGACAGCTTCTGAAAGCCAAGAACGGTTGATGTAAGCAGCGCAGTGTCTACGCTCACTCTGTTGACCTAACTCCATCAACGTTGACTCTGCCTCTCGTGGAGGTGGAGTTAAGTTGGTGTAGCGGGGCAGTCATGTCGGCAGGAGCGAAATTTTAGCATAGACACTTCCATAGTTAGGTGGATGAAAGGCAGCATACGTCGTCCTAACTCTATAGTGTAAACCAGACCTTAGTTCATAGTAAGGACTTAGATCTTGATCACTTTTTGAGCCCATCGGCTGGGTGGGGATGAATTGGCTGGGATTCAGTTTCTCTTGTAGGTGATTCTACAATTCACTTTTGTCCTACTGATCATGAAAGTCCTTTTAGCACACTGACAGCACCTCCATTGGGAAGTTCCTTTATGATTAGACAACTTCATTAGGGGTATGTCTATGCTACAGCAGCACCACTATGGTTCCTCTGTAGCACTGAGGTGTAGACTCTTCCTAGAGCAACACAGGGGTTTTCCCATCAGTGTCGTTAATCCCCCTCTCCAAGAGGTAGTAGCTAGGTCAGCAGAGTTCTTCCATCAATGTAGCTGCATCTACAGTGTGGGTTAGGTCGATCTAACTACATTGCACAGGGTGCAGAATTTTCCACAGTGATGTAGCTAGGTCAGTCTTATCTTCAGGAGTAGACCAGGACCCAGTCTTTTTCCCTCTTTAAGACATTTCTTCTGTAACCTTAACGTCCATTGAAGAACCCCTTCATTGATGTCTGGTTTGCTGCTCTTCTCCCTGTAAACCAAAGCACCAGTTCTGGTGAACCAGTGTTAGGAGGGGCATTAAGAACTGCCACAGATGTGTTTGAAATGCGAAGGGAGTGTGTGGAATAGAGTAGTATTTTTATGATTTCTAGACATGTTTCCGTAACGCATTTGTCCAAAGGTACTTATGATATTAGTCTCCACATGAGTTTGCACAAGAAGGTTACCAGTGCTCAAATAGATAAAAATGAATGGAATTATTCCTACACTCAGATGAAGGCAGTGTAAAAAGCAATTGCATGAAGCTAAGGAAGGAAAAGTTTAGGCTCGATAATAGGGCAGAATTCCTAATATGAGCAGTTTGGCAGTGGAATAGACAACCAAGGTAAATGGTGAAGTTGCAGGGTCCATAGCTACTCAATGGCAGCATAAATAAGATAGGTTTCAGAGTAACAGCCGTGTTGGTCTGTCTTTGCAAAAAGAAAAGGAGTACTTGTGACACCTTAGAGACTAACCAATTTATTTGTAAATGCAGTGCCTTGCATCCGATGAAGTGAGCTGTAGCTCACGAAAGCTCATGCTCAAATAAATTGGTTAGTCTCTAAGGTGCCACAAGTACTATCTTATTTATAAAAAGAAAAGGAGTAACAGGAATGATGTAATGAATAAGCTGCAAATATGCTATGGAGAGATCAGGCTAGATTTTCTAGCACTATTCGCTATCTCCTCAATTCCTCTTCATTGTTCCCTTCCTTCTGAAGTGAGGTCTGAAAGGCAGAGAGATCTAGTACAGCGACTCCCAAATTACAGGTTTACGTACCCACCTCTTCAAAAAATGAAGTGACTGGATGGACCGTCAAGCTCGTGTGGTTGGGAGCCCTGATTTAGTGTTTGTCATAAACTGGGCGTCAAGAGACTTGGGTTCTGTTTTGTAGCTTTACCACCAGCCAGTTGTGTGACCATAGGCAAGACATTTCTCCTTCAACCATTTGTCTGTTTAGATTGAAAGCTCTTCCGGGCAAGAGCGCTCTCTTATGAGGTCTATGTACAATGGCCAGCACAATGATGCCTCTAGGCATTACTGCTATACAAATTTAATTTTTTTGATCTGTGAATTGCAGACAGGTCTAAGATGCTCTAGCTGTGCAAAGTCCCCAAGCACAGGGGATCCCATGGGCAATTCCTCACTAAAACTAGTCTTAGAATTATGTTTTTCTTCTTTCCTCTCCACTTATAAGTTCTGTAGTAGTTACTTATCTCTTATTGTGCACAAATAATGCTCATAACTTTGTGCACCTTTAAAAAAGTGGGTAATGATTGGTGGAAATTTTGTCATACATATGCTGATCTTTCATCAGACCAATTCACTCAGTGCCACCCAATAACTTCCTTCAATTCTGTGTTCTCTTGGTGACTTACCCCGAAAGACTTACTGTGACCGGATCCCCGGGGTGCAACCTGGGACTGTGGGATCGCTGCACCCCTTTTACTCACCATTCTGGATTGTCTCTCACAATGCCTTACTGGGGGTGGCAAGCAGTAAACCCCTCCAGGGTTTGTACCACTCAGTACAAATGCATGTGGAGCCCCACACCCAGCTAGATTGCATGAATGCTCCCAGAGCCATTGATGAATCGCACAGAGAAAGGCACCAGCCAAATCCCTTCCAACCCCCGCCCCCTCCCCCGGCTCCCAGCCTTGAACCACCGGAATACACTGACTTGCACTGCTCAAGATCCTTTCTTGAGCAATGCAAGTTTATTCATTGGTTCACCACTTCATCAATGGAAAGTGGACATACACCAGTCATTAAAAAGAAAAGGAGTACTTGTGGCACCTTAGAGACTAACCAATTTATTTGAGCATGAGCTTTCGTGAGCTACAGCTCACTTCATCGGATGCATACCATGGAAACTGCAGCAGACTTTATATACACACAGAGAATATGAAACAATACCTCCTCCCACCCCACTGTCCTGCTGGTAACACGGCTGTTACTCTGAAACACCAGTCATTGTAACCTGAGCAGATCTACCAACCATTTCAGTCAAACTCACTGGTAAGGATAAACACTAGATTAAGTTTATTGATTATAAAAGATAGGCAAAAAGTCAGAGCAGTTACTAAAATAAAAGATAAACACGCAATTGAAATTCTCAACCTATAGACTGGACAGAACATAAGTTCAGGCGTATCTGGTGGGCATTGCTGAGTCACCAGGCAAGGTTGAGCAATTCGCCTGGTGTGGCCTTGTCCAAGTGGGTCACTGAATTGCAACTCCCTTGCTGGACAACGGCTGTTTGATGGTGGGTCCACACCTGCCTGGGCATTGATTACCTCCCTTGTTGTTGTCTCTGGGGATCTAATATCTGCGCAATATCCCAATTCACAGCATATTTTAGTGACAACCATCTCCATTACTTCATGTGCACTAATAATCTACATATTTAGATAGGCTCTGATCTGCTGAAAGCCCTTGTTCTTTCCCCTGATACCTTACATGGCATGCTTTTTATGAATCCTAGAATATCAGGGTTGGAAGGGACCTCCTGAGGTCATCAACCCAACCTCCTGCTCAAAGCAGGACCAATCCCCAACTAAATCATCCCAGCCAGGGCTTTGTCAAGCCGGGCCTTAAAAACCTAAAAAGTATCACAGTTATATACATATGATGAATATGGGGATTACAGGGCCCTCCCCCAAGGGATAGAGTGTCATGCGTACATTTTTGAAGCGTCTCTGCATCTTCGGCTATGTGCACAACCTAATGTTCTAGTAGATTTAGACTAACCTAGATGAATGCCTTTTGATTCTTGCTTTATTTCCAGGGACTGCACCAGGTTGGAAGGTGGCAACTGACCTTTCACAAGACTGTCTGTGCCAAGACTAGGCCATGGAATCTCAAAATCAGACTTGGTCTCTGTGTAAACACCCATAAGGTTATCACTGCATACTTACACAGGACACCACCCCTCGGGAGCTCGTTTTGCTAGGAGTCTTGCAATCCATGGTTCCACTGCCCAAAGACTAAAGAGGCAGAAACTTGGCAAGTCTGGGAACACATGTTTTCCAAGAGCCACGCTGGTGCTGCACTGTGTAATTGACTCCAACAATGCCCTGCAAGTCTCATTCAGAGCATGCTATAGAAATACAATGCACTGCAAGGTCAGTTGGGAACCCTGTGGGGTGATCACCAATGCTCCAGCTGTCCAATACCATAATAAAAGGTACATTAAGGTTGTGGTTGTGAATGACAGTGCCCATTACTCCAAATCTATTCATAGCACCAGAGTAAATTGTTGCTTGGATAAGTGAAACTTGAAACTGTCCAGTCTGCCATTGTTGAAAATAACGACGGTGCGGCTTCCAGTGAAGACCTGAATTACGCGTAGTTCTAAGGAGTTTTCCCCTGCTGAACTACGCTAGTAAGGGTGGCTTTCTTGAGTATTCATGTGAACAGCCCACAGAAAAGCATGTGTTACAGGAGAATTTCTTTTCTTAACCACTTGCTGTGTCTCTACTGGGCTTTCCTGTTCTAAGCATATTGATCTTGGACTCAAAACATTGTAGCACCTTGTAGGCTGGCTTTTCCCACACCACTTCTTCCCCTTCTATTGGGCGAGAGCAGGTTGTGGTGGTGGTGTGGGTCTATTTTGTTGTTTTTTGTTTTTTTTTTAAACTTTCCTGTTAGGAATCAGTATTCACAGAAGCTGCTTAGGGACCAGGAAGGCTTTGATCCAGGATCCAGAAGGATAACTTTCCATTATAGTGGGGACATTGTTTTGAATTCAGTGGTTACATGTGTTTGTCTCAGCAAAAGAATTAGTTGTTGGAGGGGGCTTTCTGAGTGGGGGAGGAGGGGCAGGAAGGCAGAGTGATGGCCTGCAACATCTTAAGTTAATTTTAAATTAGAAAAGTGTGAAATCACTGCCATGAATAGTTTAAAAGAGAGCAAAACATCAGAAGAATCAAATATACAAAACTACGAGAAAAAATTATACAGTAGCAAGCAGATCAAAATGGCCTAAATTTCAGAACTGATGAGTGATTTTGGGGGGTCTCAAGTTTGGCACCTAAAAAACCTTACCCACCTCTAAAGGCCTCTAAATTCAGATAGCAGGTGCACAGCCCTTTGTGAGACTGGCCCTCTTTACAATGTCTCAAGTTGGGTACCAAAAACAGACACCCCCCAAAATCACCAAGCAGTTTTGAAAATTTCGGCCAATGACTTAATATAAAAATCACACTCAAACAACCATTTTTGAGGTCTTTAGTCCTTCTGCTCTGGCATCCTTCCTCTGGTGGCAGCCAGTACTTGGATGCTCTTACTAATGACCTAGTCCTGTAAGGAAAATCCTGTTGCTGTCTGAGGGGTGACCATTCCCCAAAAGTGGAAGCTATATACTCATGATCTCTTCTAATGTTTGCTGCTGCTGGATGTATTTGAGCACGTCTTGGGAGAACACGTGCCAGGTGGTGGAACGTGTCCTAACACACCTTTCTAGTCACTACAGTGTGATTGGGTGATAATGAGAACACAGCAGGTGTAGCAGAGACACGACCTAAATATAATCCAGGGAATTTTGGAGGGTGTATGAATGTTTCAAAATGTTGTTGTTTATAGAAACTGTCCTGGCATTAGTGGGCAGGACAAAATGTCATCAACTGCTTTATAGAGTTAACACGCTTCCTCATTTCTCCAGTTTGTAATTATTGGATGTATCCAGCACAATGTACCAAGTATTTCCCTTTTGATCCTTTCTCTTGCAAGTTGGTAGCCCTCCACTTGAATAGCAGTTGCATAGACTGGGTGAGTGAGTGGTGGGTTGTGTGAGATCCGAACTCTTTAAAATGTCTTACCTCACATAGATCTATTTGGAGATGTTCCCATGATTCTTTAACGCCAGACCTGCCTACCCACCCCCTCGTACTCCTTTGACTTAGTCCAAGATCCTATTGCTGTAATCAGCGTCAGATGTGGACTGCCCATTTCTGAACATCTTCCCCCACACACAGTCCTTCCATTCCTTTTAAATGGCAGAAGGAGACCTTGACTGTTCCGATGCCCACCCTGCTCTATCAGGAAAGTAGTGGAAGACCCCATGACTTGGTGCATTTAAAAGAAGGCTGGACAAAGCAATAGGGAACATACTGCCAGGAACAGTCCATCGCTGGCAGGGGATGGACTAGTTGTGACCAAACAAGTATCTTCCATCTCGGATACCTAGGGGCCAGGGGTGACAATGGGTTTTGAACAGTGGTGCTCTTGGTCCCTCTCTGGAGGTGGGGAGCTGCAGGAGCTAGACAGGGTGTTACACTACACCTACCTGTCATTTGTAATCAAAGCTCGTAGCTATCTTGGCCATATTTTTAATTGTTAAATCTTTATCTAAGATTTGTGTGAGGTTTATTTCCAACCTTTTATAATTGAGCATGTTTGGGTCTCTTTTCTCCCTTCCTTTTGATTTGCACTTCTTCTGATGTGAGTTTCACAGCCCTTCAGGGAAATCACCTATCTTGTGCTGGTTCATGGCAAGCAACTTTATCGCCTTTTGTAAATACTTGCTGTAAGAAACATTCCACCTCTGATGCTACAGGAAGGCTGGGTGGCAGATGAGGGGTTTGGCTTTGTGTTTCCGCCCTGCCTTGATCTTGCTCTCTGTAATAGTCCAGCACTTGCTTCAGGAACCTGGGAGCAGGGGAACATTTTAGCAGGTCTTCCAGCCCTGCTGGGATGGGGTAAAGAAAAGCAGCCAATGAGTGTGAATTTTACAGTCTTGCAAAAAGAAAAGGAGTACTTGTGGCACCTTAGAGACTAACCAATTTATTTGAGCATGAGCTTTCGTGAGCTACAGCTCACTTCATCGGATGCATACTGTGTCAAGGTTCCTCCCCCACTCTGAACTCTAGGGTACAGATGTGGGGACCTGCATGAAAAACCTCCTAAGCTTATCTTTACCAGCTTAGGTCAAAACTTCCCCAAGGTACAAAATATTCCACCCGTTGTCCTTGGACTGGCCGCTACCACCACCAAACTAATACTGGTTACTGGGGAAGAGCTGTTTGGACGCGTCCTTCCCCCCAAAATACTTCCCAAAACCTTGCACCCCACTTCCTGGACAAGGTTTGGTAAAAAGCCTCACCAATTTGCCTAAGTGACTACAGACCCAGACCCTTGGATCTTAAGAACAATGAACAATCCTCCCAACACTTGCACCCCCCGTTTCCTGGGAAATGTTGGATAAAAAGCCTCACCAATTTGCATAGGTGACCACAGACCCAAATCCTTGGATCTGAGAACAATGAAAAAGCATTCAGTTTTCTTACAAGAAGACTTTTAATAAAAATAGAAGTAAATAGAAATAAAGAAATCCCCCCTGTAAAATCAGGATGGTAGATATCTTGCAGGGTAATTAGATTCAAAAACATAGAGAACCCCTCTAGGCAAAACCTTAAGTTACAAAAAAGATACACAGACAGAAATAGTTATTCTATTCAGCACAATTCTTTTCTCCGCCATTTAAAGAAATCATAATCTAACACATACCTAGCTAGATTACTTACTAAAAGTTCTAAGACTCCATCCACAGTATGCATCCGATGAAGTGAGCTGTAGCTCACGAAAGCTCGTGCTCAAATAAATTGGTTAGTCTCTAAGGTGCCACAAGTACTCCTTTTCTTTTTGCGAATACAGACTAACAGGGCTGTTACTCTGAAACCTGTCATTTTACAGTCTTGCTCACTCCTGTTTCCCATCTGCTGACCTGAGCCATGCTGATGATTTCTGCATCTGCTCTCTTGAGTCTACTACTTCCCAGACTGAAGGGTTCACCTGCCTCATGATGGTGTCTATCAGGTTCCAGCAACTGACAAAGAATGGGCAATTTCAGGACCTTCCAACCTCGGTTGGCTTCTCTCTCTGCAGCTCAGAATCTGTCTATGACCTCTATTTTGCTGTTGTTTGTTCCATTTCAAAATTGTATGAAGAAAATAGGAAGGACAGAAAATGCAAACAGATTGTAAGGCTTCTGTTCAGCCAGCCGTCGAGGGATCCAGTTGGGGCAGCTAGATCTCTGGGCATCAGAGAAGGCATAAAGCCTTGGGTACTGCATTTCATTTAGCCTCTCTCCCATACTGCATAGAGCAGCAGTTCTCAACCCGTGGGCTGCACATGGCCCAGTTAGTACACAGCTGCAGCCCAGCTGTGTGCTAAAGGCCACGGGCTGTGCAGGTCTGGGTTACCAGCTGCCTGACTGTCCAGCGCCACGGGGTCCGGCAGGCCCCACGTGGCGAGGTCCAGGGCTGCCCGCCTGGCTGGCCCTGCATGGCGCAGTCGGGGTCTGGGCTGCCAGCCTGCCACCCTGCCACCCAGCCCCACTTTGTAGAGGCCCTGCTGCTGGGCCCTGCTGCTGGGCCCTCCGCTCAGGGCTCTGCTCCTGGCTCCACTTTGTGGAGGGGTCTCTGGGCGAGAGGCGCTGAGCATAGGGGTCTGTGGGGAGGAGTCGGGGGGATGCGCTGTGGCTCTCAACCTGAGGCACAGGTAACATATTGTGGGCCGCGGTGTGGCCCACAATGGTGGTGAGGTTGAGAACCACTGGCACAGAGGATAGACAAGAGCCAACATCCACTACATCTTTGGTCAGTATCTTAAGAGACTCAGCAGTTCCCTGCTCTATCTTTGACTTCTCTTTCTCAACAGGGATTGCTGTCATGCCCATTCCGTATCAAGCATTGGTTGATCTGATATAGATGCCTCCAAGCGTCAGTGACCGCCAACCTTGCGGTTCAGCTCAGCCAAACCAGAGTGTAAAGGGATCATTTGTGGACGCTTTCCTCCGTCTCCTCCACAAGCAAAGAGACAGTACTCTGGCCAAGACTGTGCTACCCTCCCCCCGTCACTTCCGAGGGGGGAGAAACCTTCTCCCTGCTAGACTTTGCAGAGTCCCTCCAGGTAGTCTGGCTGGAAAGACAATGTGGGGCTTATAAATTTGGTTTCATGTTAGACTCTGAGTTAAGGCTGCTGCAGATTCAGAAGCTTGTTTTCTTCTTGAGTCTATCACAGCTCCGTTTGGGGGGTGGGAGTTACTGTCTCGCTTCCCGGCATGCAGCCTGACTTGTTCTTTCCTTGGGAAGGAGTAGCTCTTTATAGTATGTTCCCTCATCCCTCCCTTAAGGAAGCCCCCCTCAGTTTAATTACAGTCATCAGGGAGGCAGTCTCCGTCTCATTCTTCCCACCCAGCAGGAACACCAGTAGGATTTTGTGAATGTTAAAAGGAGGATTAATTTAATCTGTGAGTGAGGAAAACTCTCTCTGCTCTTGGAGGGTTTTAAAACCTCCAGAATCACTGTGGTGAACTGTGTGTTTTGTATGGCATGCACTGCCTTCTTGACTACAATAGGAGCTGACCTCATTGGGGCTATTGCAGCTTCTTGGGCAGAAAGTCTGAGTGGGTGGATGGGTAGGGAGGAGACTCAGGAATGGAACTGCATAGAGCTAGTCACACCCTTCTCAAATGCATTAAACAATAATAAAGGTGTTTCTACTTCTACAGCTGCAGCCTGCATGTGCATTGTTACAGGTTTCTTATGGGGGTTGTTTGGCTGTAATGATTACAATACAATTGTCTTATCCATTCCGATTTGGTGAGTGTGAGAGGTGCAGGAAAGGCAGCCTGGCTGCTGGAAATATACATCTTGGCTCCGCCAGTCCGAGACCCATCCTAGGTTGCCCATTGTGGTGGGGGAATGGAGGACAGAGATTCTTGTTTTCCCTGCTTCGGAGATAAGCCTTTAGCCTTGTTAGTAAGGAATGTCTTCATCTTTCTTCCTGATTTAGTAGTTGCCCTGTGGAAGTGTGTGCGGGGTTCTGAGCTGTGGCTGTGCAAAAAAGCCCCCCCTCAAAAGGCAACAAAAAGTCAAGTGCCCTTTGTTTGCTGCTAGCAAGTAGATCAAGGAGGATACCTCCATGCAGACACCCTGGTCTGGGTTGGTGGCAGGTAGAATGTTTTCCAGGTAAATGACTTGGCTCTGTTTGGAGTATAATGGGCTTGGTCAGAGCCCCTTCCTAAGCGTACCTTCTCACCACCTGTCAATATCCCAGGCAAGTTGAATCCATCATCTTCACTATTTCTGGCTTTTCTCTGAGAGTGGAAGCAAAGTAAATAGGGAAAAGCTTGATTGCATTAGATGACAATTGCTCAGAATAGGCTGCACACACTTTGTGAGGCTGGATAGTCTGGTGAGATTCCCCTTCATGATCTGGACCAACATGATTTACAGGTACACAGGAATCTCACCTGGCAAGTGTAATTTCCAGTTGAGAGTCATACTGGGTGGACTGGACAGCAGAAGCCTGAGCCACTCCCCCAGTGTTTGGAATGTCTGTGGGTTAAATATAGCAACTCTTGTCTGACTAGTGTCTCCAGCCTTCTTCAGAACCACAGCTTCCCTTCCTCCAAAAAGAATCGAGCTTCCAGTTACTGAAGCTAGGCCCAAGTGAGGTTCCCTTGTTTGTCAGTGTCACTGAACTGTTGTATTTTTTTGCCTTGTAAGGATTTATCCTGCTGCTGTTGATCAGCATTGTATCCTTTTGGTACAGAGGTGCTGCTTGATCTCCAAGCATTTCTTCCCTGGAGAGATCTGTGTTGCCCTCTGTAGCTATGAATGGCCCGATGACACTTCCAAAATTGTAAATATCAAGGAAAAGATGCATTTCTTGCTTCTAGTACTTTGCTGCTGTTGATCCTGGTTGTCCTCTGATCACAAACCTTTAGTATCCAGGTTCCTTATCTATACCCCTGCAGGCTGATACTGAGAACCATTTGAACTGTGCAGTATCCAGTTTCCTTTCTCCTTCCTGCTAGCCCTGGTTCTGAGGTCTGGGGGTTCTTTGGAACTCTGAAGGTCCCTCCCCCTCGCTACTATAACAATCATTCCTCCTACAAGTCTTGCAGGACAGCCCCCATCTCTTTTTGCTAAGCACCCTGGGGCACCATTCCCTCTGGAGCCTAGCACTGCTAAATCATCTGAAGCAGTGGTTCTTAAAATTATTTGATCGGGCCCCCTTTTTGTGTGTGTCTGAAAGCAGAGCGGAGAGCAGCAGCTGCTGGCTGGGTGCCCAGCTGTGAAGGCGGTGCGGTGCCAACACAGATCAGAAGTAAGGGTGGCAATGTGAAAAGTGATATTCGCCAATATCACTTTTCACAGCAGACTTAGCTCCCCATTGCCACCTACTTCTGCGCTGCTTCTGCCACCCCGGGGGCTGACAGCTAGAGCCCCACTGCCCCCGGTGAGGGATTAGGGGCGGAGAGGAGGAGAGCCCCAGCTCGTGTGGTGGGGCTCTGGCTGTCCCCTTTATTTCCTCCCCATGGGTGTGCATGGCCCTTCTGCAAGAGCCCCAGCCATCTGGGGCTGACAGCCAGAGCTCTTTTTTAAAAAAAAAAAAAAGAGAAAACCACAGACAAACAACCAAACCACAGCTTGCTCTTCCCTTGACAGGTTCCTGTGCCTCCCTTGGGAGACCTGCCCCATAGTTTGAGAACCACTGATCTAAAGAAATCACTTGACCCCCTTTGCCATTAAGACAATGTATATTGTCTCCTCAGTGTTTTCCACTGCCATCAGCTCAGAATCCGAATGGCACTGGGAGGAAAACGTTCCTTATATTTGGACTGCAGGGAAGAATGTTATTTTAGGTGGATTTAATAAAAACTTTTCGCAAGGTCTTTCTGTCTGGACTAGGGTGAGCAGATGGCAAGTGTGAAAAATCAGGAAGGGGAGTGTGTGTGGGGTACGGTGGGGGTGGGGGGTGGGGGAGGATAGGCACCTATATAAGACACAGCCCTGACTATTGGGACTGCCCCTATAAAATCAGGGCATCTGGTCACCCCAGTCTGGACAAGCAAATGGGAGCTTTCTCTTTTACTCAGACACCTCACCTGGTCACCTGTCTTGACTTGGGCTCCAAAGACACCTTGATAAATGAATTTAGGTTTTCCTGTAGCTTCTTACAGATCTTGGTGTCCTTTGCTTAGAAACTAGGGTTGGTTTGGTTTTTGTTTTTTTAACTTCCTACAGCAATGCTTGTTAGTGAATCCCCCAATTAGTGTGGCAAGGGATTGTGGTCCCGGGATTAGAGTAGGGCTCTATCAAGAGGCCTCTGTTCTATGCCCAGTTGTTCTGATTTGCTGTGTAGTCTTCAGTTAGTAATTTACATACTCCTCTGTGCCTCAGTTTCCCATCTGTAAGATGGGGATAATACCTGCCTCAAAACAGGGCTGTGCAGCTTAAGAACTCTCTGAGATTCTTGAATGAAAGACCGATAGAAGCACAAAATATTATTTCTGTGTCTTCTAAGGCAAAAGTGTGCTAGGGAAACCTTCACAGGGATTATTTTTTCCCCTCTGAGGAAGTGAAAGAACAGCACACAAGCATGGGCCCTTTCTAACCTGAATGCAGAAGGTTTTTCATTTTAATTGCAAATCTGATACATGGTGGAACTCTCAGTGAATATAGTAGCACTTTACAGAACTGCCACCCCTGGGAGTTTAATGGGGTTGTTCACTTTTTTTCTCTGCTTTCCGATGTGTAAAGAAGGCCTAAAAAAAATGCATGCAAGATCTGGTCTTTCCCCTTATTTTGCTGGAGGACTCACTGGAGATCTGGCATGGATTGAGAGCGCTCCCAATACCCTGCATTGAGGAAAGAAGGGGACTAAGATCCTCTCCCTGCACCTTCCCCCAGTGTTTAAGTTTTACATGGGTGTTGGTTTTAAAAGCTGCTTGTTTTTATTATCTGAATTAAAACCACTTCCCTCTCAATTAGGCTTCACTCCTCATGGCGTTGCCTTCCTAGTTTACTGGTAAGCCAGAGCCCTGCGGAGACTTGCTTTTTTCTTTTTTCTTTTTTTTTTTTTTACATAAGGAATGCAAAAGAGAAGTTTTTTATTTTTTTTAAAAAACACAAACCTTCCAGCCCCCCTTTACATTAGAAAGAGGCACAAGCTCAATTTCTCACCCTCTCCCCTTTGTTTTGCAGGTCTTTTGAAAATGTTTTTGTTTTGTTTTTTGAAGCTTTCTGATCGCCAGTGACCCTTTGTATTTTAATATTTCTCTGTGTACGGTGCGTCTCCGAAGGTCCTGCCCCAGTGTTTGTACAGTGCCCTGCATGCTTGCACAGCTCTAAATATTTACTAAAGCGAAACCTGTTAGAGGCCATCAAAGGGCTACTATTTTTTTTCTGTTATGCAACCTCCTGTTACCATACTGTGCTGCTTAATATAGGGGGACTGGAATTTTCCTGACTATTAGGTGACCATTAGCACAGATTTCACTGTCACAAAATAACTGTTAAAATACTCAGCACTAGACTCTGCAAATGACTGCACAGCTGTAGCTCTTCTTTGTATGTAACTCCTTTGCAGGTGCACCATGAAATGTCCTATCTACACCCTTTCAGGGTTGGCATCTATACAACATGAGAAGGGATAAACTGCAACCTCCACCTAACCACCAGGAGAGAATCCTTCTGCCCTTCTCCTTATGTATGGTCCGTTTGCTGTTGAGGTTCCCCTTTGCTGTAATTAGGAGAACTGATGTTCCAAAGCGAGGTGGAAGCAGCATTGTATCCTGCTTAATATTTAAACAACACTTGATTAAATCTTGCACCCACCCTTCCCAAACAGCTGACTTGAAACAGTTGATTGTTGTAATTTCAGAAGCTGTATTGTGGCTTCTCCAAGGCTAGGAAAATGCAGTTTGTCCGGTGATCTGAATGACTTGACTTTCCTGTGTGGCTGCAGTTTTGAAGGTGCATTTGAAGATGCTGCTGGCACGTTAGCAGCTGTCTTTCTCGAGGTTCTGTCATGCACCCTGTAACCGAACCTTGAAGCAGCGTTACTAGGGGGTGGCAACACTGTTCATTTAGGCCAACCTCACTGCACCCACAAGTGCCTCCATTCTTCCCCCACAAGCTTCCTTCTATTTCAGGGGCTCAGTGCTACCCACACCCTCTCCCTCCTTTCAGGGGCTCTGTGTGCCCCTCATTCTCTCACCATGCCAGGAACTCTGCACACGTATGCCAGGAGTTTGTGCTTCTCTTCGCTCCATAATTCTGTGCCCTATTACTTCCTTTCCCCACCCTGATTGTTTCTCTTCTGTCAGGGAGTTAAGGTATTTGCATTGTTGACAGGTTAAATTCTGTTGGGCGAAGGGGCAGAGATGGATTAGAGGTATTAACTGGAAGGTGTTAACAGATGCCACCAACCAGTTCCTTAATCTAAAGACCGCTGGGGCTTGAAGCTGTGGCTCAACTAACCAGATGGTAGGGGTTCTGCATGTTCTCCAAAATCAATGGGGTCATGACCATTGCCAGGGACATTCCAGCCAATCAATTCCAACTTTCAGGGAGTGTTTGAAAGCTATCCCTTTGCATACAAGCTCAGCCAAAAGAGAAGAAAAAATAAACCCATGAGAGATTCTCATGGAAGCGCTGACTCTAACCACCAGCTTTTGCAGCTTCAAGGAACCACATCTCTTTGTGGTGTTTCCCTTATAGCTGCCTGATGCTATTGGGCCACTCGCTGCTACTGAGGTTCAGTGGGTCTAAGGCGTGCAGGTTCAGATCTATAACTTGTAAAGTTGGGGTAAGCTGCTTTTGGGGTCTGCCTCATTCTGGAGTAGAAGAGCACGGTCAGAGCTGTAACGGAATGGCCCCTAGCGTGACTGACACGTCCCTCCCTTGTTCACTGTGTCTCTACAGCTGGTCAGCGAGAAAGTCGGTGGAGCTGAAGGGACCAAGCTCGATGATGACTTCAAAGAAATGGAAAAGGTGAGTAGGGTAACAGACGGCTTTGTGTGCCTCTCCGCGCGTTTCCGAGGCAGGTACTGACTGGATTGCACTGCTGTTGGGTCATCTTCTCCTTGCAGAAAGTGGATGTTACCAGCAAGGCAGTCACAGAAGTATTAACCAGAACTACAGAATACCTGCAACCCAACCCAGGTAAGCGCCCACAGCCAGCCCTGCTCTGCCAGCATCCTTCAGGTGCTCCTCCCATTGCATAAGGGGGGAGAGGCCATTATCATGCAGAGAGTGGGGAAAGCTCAGAAACACCAGCCTATTTGGCTTTGGGGTGGCCCCTTTCCAGTGGGCTACTGGGTTATAAGCATTGCTGCCTTCTACTGGAAATATGCTGGCCCAGCTTGTGTGACAGCCATGTCCTCCCCTTCCATGAGCAAGTGGAGTTTCTGCTTCTAGCAGAGCTCATTCGGGCTTTGAGGCCCATGTGAACCTGAATTTAAATTTTGATGTCACCCTGTGTAACCTCTCTAGACTATTCCAGCTGGCGCTTGGCAATTACGCCCCTGTCCAGCTATGTTTCACTTGTTCAAGGGCAGTCTCCATCCTTGTGTTGTTTTCTCTGAGCCCAGAAAATCAGATTGACTGTCAAATAGTCACCCATGTCCTTTGGGTTCAAGATGCAGCAGATGGGCTACTGACTCCAGGGTGTTTGGGAACTGAGTTGTCTCCTATGAGGTGGGAGGCGAGTATGTCACGGTCATTCCTGGAGCCTGACTGCCTTCCTGTTACAGTCCAGTCAGTCTCATTGACTCCAGCACACCAGGGATTAACTAGAACGACAGGAGGGCTGGTGAACTTCTCTTTAGACCTTGTTGGCGAGCTCTGAACTATTTTCTGCTTGCTGTCTTGGAAGGGGCCATTTTTTAGAGCCAGCGATATTTCTGGGAGACTAAAACAATAAGCTTTCTTGGCCAGTGGAGTAACTTTGGGGGGAAAAAAAAAAGCTGGCAAACAGTCACTGCTTGCTGGCCAAGTCCACTAATTGCAAACACAGATGTGGCTGTCTCTTTGTGCCAGCTTCCAGAGCCAAGCTAACAATGCTCAACACGATGTCGAAGATCCGCGGGCAGGTGAAAAACCCTGGCTATCCACAGTCGGAAGGGCTCCTGGGGGAGAGCATGATCCGGTACGGGAAGGAGTTGGGCGACGAATCCAATTTCGGTAAGTGCTCCATTGGGCCGGCCAGCCCCTAAGTGAGCTGATAGGAAGTAAATTCCTGTTACTGGGTTTCCTTAAATCTTACTGTAAATCACTGACCTGGTCACATGAGTCAAGTGGAGAAAAAAAGGAAACTGACCGTGCAGATAGGGAAATGACATTTCACTGGGGTCAGGAGTAGGATTAGGGGATGGCAAAAGCACCTCTTAAAGAAGTAGTGTATGCAAACCGAGCTCCTGATATGCCTTGTTAGACTCTTAACCCTGCTCCCAGCCATCTTTCTGCTGCTTTAATCTGCTTTCAAGTGTCTTTTAAAGTCCTAGCCACTGCCGCCTCTAGTGACCCAAACCAGCCATTGGTCAGTGCTGTGGAGTGGATGCATCTACAGAAAAATGAGCTGGAGTCTAGACTGTCTCACAGCCAACAGTTCTGTGGATGATCTGCGGTTTGGCCCTGACCTTGCATGGAGTTGAGCACCTTCTAGGAAATGCTGAGCACCCTCTGCTCCCAACACCTCCTGGGAAGTGCTCAGCATCATGCAGGATCAGACCAAGTTTGTATTTCTAGGGCTCCCTGGTGCGATGGGTGGCGCATGTCTCAGAAATGAACTTAGAATCCTTATTAATAGTACTGATATAACTCACGGTAGCCACTTCTGCAGCTCCCCCCATTGTAACGAGCGCCTTGCATTCAGTCACAATCCTCTCCACACCCCTATAAGCGCCATCCCCATTTTACAAGAGGGGCACAGAGCATTTAACTGACTTGCCCAAGGTTAGGCAGGGAATCTGGCAGAGCAGAGTCTAGAATCCAGAACTTTGAAGTCCCAGTCAACTGCCTCCTCAGGATGCAGAGTTCTCCTGCTGACTCAAACTGAGCAAATTTTACATGGAAAGTAGCGAGGGAAGAGATCAAGAGCCCTACAATGCAATTTTAACTGCAACTGGACTCCGAGGGGGTCACAGCCAAAAATCTTTCCACGTGGTATTGCCTCATTCCCATGAAGCAAGCCATGCGTGACTTGTGGGGATGTGGGGGTAGAGAAAGGAAGCCATTTGATGACAGCAGTATTAATCCACCAAAACATTGCAGCCTTCCCATGTGGCTGGGTTCAGGATGGCTCACAGCTGTGTGATCACTTCATAGCATGGGGCGGAACGTTCCCTGATCTGGAAGATTAAACGTTAGGTTTTTTGAGGAGTGGCTGTACTCCAGTGATTCCCTGGCTAGCTTTCTCCTTGGCTGGAGAAAACATTACTACAATACAGGATCTGAAAAGTAGTAGGGGGAAGTAAGTTTTAAGAGGACCCTATAAAACACAGCTACCTTAAACAGCCTCTCCTTTATAGGGACACCATCAGGTTTAGAAATGTATGTTTTAATAATGCAGCCTTCCCTGTGTTGCGGTATCTTGGGTTATTAACTCTGAAAGAACTTTTTAGAAATGGACTTTTTGCACATTTTTGTTTTAGCTGGGGCGATGAAAATAGATTAAATTTATTTATAGTAAATTTCACTTTCATATTCTCTTGCCCTTACCCGGTGCTGAAATGCTTGGGTTGCGAACACGGCAGGAGATCGTTTATTAATTCATAATTGTTTCCCTTGGAATTGTAGAAAACCAATCACAGAAGCATTTCTGTTCATCTGACATTATTAGCTTGTCAGACTTTAGATACCCTGGCAGGGGAAGGACCATAGGAAAAACTGAAAATAGAAAGGTTTTGTACAAACCTATTTTATAAGATCTTTAATTTTGGGTGTAAATTGAACCTAACAGTAATAGATTTGAGTTAACGATCTAAGCATGAATGAAAAAAATGAAGAAAAATATCTTGGGTTGCTGCCAACATCTGGGGAAATTTTATTTTAAAAATGTATCAAAATGCCTTGAGACTAATCCGAAGACTTAGCTGGGGCCACCGTAGCATTTGCCCTTCCTGTAGCACTTTGCATCAGAGAGTTCCAACCATTTTATATAGAGACGCCTTCAGGATGTCTCAGACCCCTGTGAAAAAGGTAGGCATTTTCTGTTTTACAGGTGAGGACCATGGGGCACAGAAAAGTGAAATGAGTTGCCAGAGATCACACAATGTGTGTCAGAACTGGAAATAGAAGCTAGGAGTCCCAATTCCACACCACCTGCTCTAACCACTAGGTTGTGCTCCCTCCCTGTGCTACTCCAGTTGATCCAAATGAGAACTTATGGGTGTTTGATACGTGACTGGGGCTCATGCATGCTGAGTGTCTTGGCAGAGCGGTTCTGCGTGCAGCTGCCACAGACTCCGGCTTTAACTGGCTGGCTCTTTTTTTCTCTCTGACCTGCTCTTTTTCCTTTCTTCTCTCACGTGAAGGTGACGCGCTTCTTGATGCTGGTGAAGCTATGAAACGATTGGCTGAAGTGAAAGACTCGCTGGATATTGAAGTCAAACAGAACTTTATTGATCCTCTCCAGAACCTGTGTGACAAAGACCTGAAAGAGATCCAGGTAAGTGGCAAGATTTTCTCTTTCTCTCTTCCCCTCCGCCCCCCCTTCAGACTCTGGCCTCTTCAGGTTTTTAGCACCTGCTGTAATGTCCAGTATCGCTGCAGGACCCAAAGTAGACTTGCACAGCATCTGGTTTTGTTACCCTGCGTTTTGCATGCTTTCTCTGTATTTTCCTTGGATCCACTCGCATTTTCCTCTGGTGTGTTTAATATCCTCTGCCGCCGCCGCTGCTGTTCCTTGACCAGCCCATGACGGGGGATGTTTCTTGCAACAGTTTCCAGATTTATTCACTCACTCTAAGCTACCTTCATAACATACTTTAGATCTCCTGACTTACGTTGTGTAGCTACAGGTACTTGGATTGTTTGCATTGTGGATTCCTGAGACTGACAAATGGGGACATTGCCTTGCGTGCATTTTATAAGACATTGATCAGCTTTCAGTTCCAGTGTCCCAGTATCCTGAAATATAGATCATGGGCTGCATGTGTCTTTTTCTTGCTCACCTACTTATCATGAGAAGCCCAGAAACAACCCCACAAGGATGCTTTATCACTGCACCTGTCCCCGCTGAGAAGGTCTGCTCATAGCTAGCCCTCACCTTCCTCGCATTCACAAGAGACAAGGCTCTTGAACACCACAGGTTTTGCAGTGGGAACCGTTGAAACCTATATCAAACCAGTCAAAATCGCCTGAGAACCGGTTCTCGCTTACAATGTGACCTATATGAACTGACTCCCAAACTAGCTATATAACAGATTTACTGAGCACCCGCAAACTTGTCAGGTGCCGTACAGTCAAATTAAGACAGACATGATCCCTGTCTACTTTCAGCCTCAGAAGAGAGGTGACAAGCCCAGGGCTTGTAACTGAAGTGTTGTATCTAAAGACTCTTGACTGCCCAGCGGAGAACCGAAGGCAAGGGGCCAGCTGTGCAGTTCTCCTTTAAAAGTGATTTATGGCAAGCAGACCCATGCTGAACTGGGGCAGTTTGGGTTCCCTCCAGTTTATGAACAGAAAAGGGGTGGGGGGTGGAAATGTACTTTCTTGCCAACTTTATGGCCGTTTCCAAACAATGAAAAAGAAACCATAGTCACAGCAATCATAAATCCTCTGCTGAACTGGATCCAAGTAGTTCCCTCCTCCCCCGCACTGCTCTTCATTCCTGACCTTCAGCATCCCCTGTGGAGCATTGCACACTGCGATCTGTAGTCTGCGGGGAGCCTGTCTGAAAGTGATGCCAGCAGTTGCCTATTCTGGGTGGTGGGAGGCTGGGTTGTTTGGTTTTTTGCTGTGTTCACTGGGAAAAGCTTGGGTGCCCCGGCCCGTGGTTTTAGTTCAACCGCTCATAACCCTTCTCTCCCAAGCACCATCTTAAGAAGCTGGAAGGCAGGCGCCTGGACTTTGACTACAAGAAAAAACGTCAGGGGAAGATCCCAGACGAGGAGCTCCGCCAGGCCCTGGAGAAATTTGAAGAGTCCAAGGAAATAGCTGAGACAAGCATGCACAACCTCCTGGAGACTGACGTGAGTGTCCCCTAGAGATCACTGCGCTCTTCCCTCTTGGTTCGTCTGCGCGCCGCTGGGGCGCTGCCTAAGCGGCTGCACTGCTGTGCGCGCGTCTGGGGCAGCAGGGGGCTGGGTGCTTTTATCGGGGGGCGGGGGAGAGTGTCTGGCGCTCTAATACTCTTAAAAAATGACACCAAATCTCCTGTCATGCCCCTTCCAATGGGCCCCTATTGTGATCCTGCACCCCCGTCCCCTGATGTTTCCATTCTGGGCCCCCCCCCCTTTGCAAATGCCCTTCAGTCCTGACCCTGTAGCCCCCTCCCTGCTGATGCAGGCCAGGGCTGAGACTGATAATTCTACGAATGAGGCAGTGTGGAGACTCTTCTGTGTACATGTTTGGTCAGGACATGGCTGACACAGCTCATTCAGTCATGATGCAAAATGTCTGCTAAACCCATGTCCTCCGAGGTGCCAAGCTGTCGGCCACTGTCTCGCTGAGCCTGAGCGAATGACTGAACTTTAAGGTCCCTAACTCTTAAGACTTCTCTCTGCATGTAAATTTCAAGCTGCTTTTCGCATGTTTCCCAGTGTGGGTGTAAGCCCCCAGTGGAGCAATGGAAGTCTCCTGTAGTAGCGTGTGAAAGCCACTCATTGCAGTTTATGATCCTTGCAGATTGAGCAAGTAAGCCAGCTCTCAGCCCTGGTGGATGCCCAGGTAGATTACCACAGACAAGCAGTGCAGATCCTGGATGAGCTTGCAGAGAAACTCAAACGCAGGTGAGGCTTCCTAGGGCCACTGTGGATCCTGTGGGAGGAGAGAAGCGTGGTGGACACTGTAACTTGGGAGCTAGGGGCCAGAAGATATCTGGCTTCTTCCTCCGCAGTTTATTCCCTGGCAATAGAAGCTGTAGGAGCCTTTGAGGGTAGCTTTATCACTGCATCTCTTAGGCTTTCATGGTGAGTGATTTGTGTCTGCATGATCAGTTTTCTACAAAAGGCACTTTCTGGCATCTGGTGTGAAACCTCCCTGCAAACTCCCTGGGTTAATAGTTTCTTGCCGCTTTTGGCCATCTCTGGATCAAAACATAAATGCTCCCAATGAAATTGAAGATGCAAGTTGATTCCTTCTTGAACTGGGGGACGGATAGGGGGAAAGGCTGGGGAGCAGGGCAGAGCACACACCGAGTCCTGTGTTTATGTAAACAATTGCAGCTCCTTAACAGGCCACTGGTGTTGGATGTGGGAGTTGTGGCCAGAACGCTGTTGGCATTTCTGATTTGATTCTGTTTCGACTCAGTAGATCCTGCCGCCTCCATTGTCAAGAAGATGAACTAGCATTATGCAAATACCTTTGAATTAGTCCCCTCTGGCTTCCCTTGTCATCTGGCTCCATGTCTGATTTATTACAGTAGCATCCAAAGGCCCTAATCTGGATCAGGGCCCCATTGTCCTATGTGCTGGCCCACATGGTTGGACAAGGTCTCTGCCCTAAAGACCTTGTGATCTATTTAAAGATGGGACACAAGCAGGCGGCAGAAAGGCGGAGAGGAGGAGGATAACAGTAGTAACAGGCTGGTGACCGCCACTAAAATCAAGCACAATTCCGCAAAGCAGAGTTGATGGATCTCGGTGCCTGCTTGGGTGGCTCCTTGTTTTTCAGCAAAGTCTTGCTCTATCCTCTGCACACGTTAGTGTGTCTCTGTAACCTGGGCTGCAAACATGTGACTTCCATGTGCCCCCTGGCATGTTGCGGATGGAACCCTGGAGCACAGTCTTGTAAATGGAATACAGATTAGTGTCTGGTGTGGAGAAGCAGGAGGAAATGCATTCCCCAAGTGACTCTGCACTGGGGCTTGGAGGAATCCTGGCCTGGGCTGTGGAACCTTTACTGTGGCTGTTAAAAGCAAGAAGCTCCAGGTTTAATATCAGCCAGCCATAAGGATCTTCATGCAGGGAGCTAATTCTGCAATCTCCCTCCTGTTCCCAGTTTTTTCCCTTAACCCCCATGTAACTTCGTTCATGCTCCAGTGACATGCACCTTCTTTTCAAATGAGGTGTTAAAAGATTCTGTCCCCGGTGTGGTGTTCAAATGTGTTTGGATTACTAGGCATACTTGTTAGGCTGCTTTGCTGGAGGGGCTGAGTCACGAAAAGAGCCTGAAAGAACTAAATATGTGTAGTTTTGCCACACTGGGATGCAGTGTGGTCTAGTGGTTAGAGCCCCCGGACAAAGTCTCAGGAGACCTTGGTTCAGTTCCTGGCTCTGCTGCCACCGTGCTGCATTGTCTTGGGCAAGTCGCTCCCCCCATGCCTCAGTTTCCCCATCTGTAAAATGGCAGTAATGATACGGACCTCTGTTGTAAAGCACTTGGAGATCTGTTGATGGAACGCACTAGATAGGAGCTGGGGGCTTGCGTTGAGCTGCCTGCTAGGGTATCTCCCTCAAGCCATGTTCCCCAGAAATCCTGCAGAGTAGTGTGACTATTCTCCATCTATTACTACCTTGTGTTTGAGTTCCTCCTTCATGCATGGGAATTGATGCATGCCAAGTAGTCTCTGGTTTAAATTAATATGGGCAGGAGTTGGGAGTATCCTGGAAAGTTAGAGAATGCAAACTACTGGAACAGTGGCCTCTGCTGGCCAAAGAGAAATAATGCTCCGAAAGCAGATTCCCTTTAAGGCAAGAGTGGTGGGAATTTGCCCTCGCTGCCTGAGAGAGGTAGCCGGGGAGCCTTTTCCAGGGCAAAAGCAGATCTCTGCATGGGGGGAAGGGTGAAAATAAAACCAGTCAGTCATGCTCTGGGACTCAATTGACAGATTTCATGCCAGTGACTCTGGGGAACTGGAGTCCAGAACCAAACTGATCTGGCCAGGTGAGGCTGAGGTAGGAGCAAGGCAGATGGGCGAGAACTGAATTATGTGTAACTCATCTAGATGCTCCGGGGGTTGCAAGGCCTTGTTGTGTAGGATATGACTCCTCTCTTCCCCCAACCAGTACACAGACTCTTTGTGAATCTTTGTGGTTAGTAGAGACCTGCACACAAACCTCAGCCTCTCCGAACCCTTGGTTCAGAGCTTCATGTGTTAATTTCTGTGGCGTGAGCGATGTTGTCTACATCCTACACAGATCCTGGGAGGTTAGACAGATCTGGGTCTGAAATGGTGACGGTCACAGTCTGACTCTTCCATCTGCACGGGCACAACTGTGGTAGGGGATATTCAGCTTTCATCCCACCTGTCCAGGGGATGATGTGCGAACGGGGCAGGAGAGGTGGTTGTGTGTGTTAACCTCAGTGTGCTCGGTGAGATAAGGTCCCTGCTCTGAAGAGTTTGTCATACAAGGTGGGTCCTAATGTGGTATTTCCTTTGAAATCAGGGTGAGGGCATCACAGTCCCTGGCCAGGCCCCTTACAATTGTTGGGGCCTGAGCCAGTTCCCACTGTCCAATGGAAACACAGCCAGGCAGCAGGATGAGTTGGCTGCTGCTGCTCGAGTCTCTTGCTGTAAACACAGACGCAGCTTCGCTCTGACTTCACCGTGTCTCTGTTGCCTCTTCAGAATGAAGGACGCCTCTTCACGCCCCAAGCGGGAGTACAAACCTAAGCCCAGAGAGACGTATGACTTTGGAGATGCCGACCAGTCCAACGGAGGCTTTTCTTGCAACCCCACCCCCAAAGTCTCAGGTAAAGACGTCACTGGTGTGCGGTGCCTCCTGTCACAGGTGCTTTGTGGGCGCTGGCATAGCAAGCAGCATTGGGAATGGAGGGGATTTGTCCTCTCGGAGGAGACGAGAATGTTCCTGTGCTGGATGTGCCGCAGACGGCCCAGGAGGTAGCAGAAATGTTTAGGAGCAGGGGCCCTTTGCTATCCTGGCCCACGCATCCTCCCTATTCTTGACTTTGGCTCTGGTGCGAGTGGGACCATTTTCAGCCAGTGCCGGCTGGCTGCCTCTCTCTGTTCTGACTCTGCAGTGGCCCACCTCACTTAGTGCCCTGGGTTGTCATCTAATCGCGCCGTCTGTGAGTGGTGGATAGGAGAAATCATGTGTCGTCCTTCCCTCCTGCCCCCTGCACACTCCGGCCCCTAACTCAGGCTGTAGGATACCATGTCCCTCCCCACTAACAGACCCCTCCCTTTTGGGCTGTACCAAGGGATTCTTTTTTTATATATTGGTTTTAAGCATGTCTCTTTTTATTTGGAAGCAGCTTCCTCCTCTTTTCGATCCGACAAGCCATCCCGGACCCCCAGCAGGAGTATTTGTGAGTTCCCCTCCCCCACGCTGCATGCAGTGTGCCCTCCCTCTCTCTTTCTCTCCTCACTCCTGCTCTCCCATAAGCTGCCACTTGGCGCCACTAACACTTTGACCACCAAATAACTCATTCTGGTTTTAGTCTGTCCACTAAAAATCTTTGCTCTAATTCTGCCCTTGCTGACTCCTGCACATCCAAGTGACTTGGGTTGTAACCGAAGGAAAGATTTGGGCCCTTGTCTATTTCTTTTTTATGGACAAAATGCCTGGAGTGTTCCCCCCCCAATGAATTGGAAGGAAACATTTATTTTGTGGCCTCTTTCCCCTCTTCCTCCGCCAGTGCGCCCACCCCGTTTTGTCCATAGAAATGTTTCTGGCCATAAAGGAAATCTTACACACGTGTTTGAAAACAAGTTGCTGTTACATACGGCCCATCCAGCAAATACTCTGCCTCCTTCTTTCACTCCTCCTGGAGCTGTCGCAGTCACGCCAACACAGCCAGAGGCCAGTTAGAAAGCAAGGAGCACTTGGGCATGCCGTGAAAGTTTTGTAGGATAAGGGAGAACTGGGGGGCGGGCTCAGCATGGCTCTGTTGAGGTGTTTCTGAAGTTACTTTCCCGTGTGATGGGAGGTCCAGGCAGGAAGTGGTGATATTGAGCAAGAGAGAGAAAGGGGAGAAGATCGGGTCTTGCATTTCCCTTTGGGGAGGGGAAGGTTCAAGCACATCTGTTTGGGGAGGTGCTGGAGTGGTTCTTGAAGTTGGGTGCACAGTTCAGACAGGCAGGAGAGTGGGGATGGAGGGCCTCTGCTTTTGGAAGGGGTGGTCTGGGTTACTGGGGAAACAGAGTAACAGCATCGAAATGCTGATGGGGAGTAGCCTTGCATGTGGGTTGTCAGTTCAGAGCCCTGTGTGGTGGAGGAGAGGACTGGGTACTGAGCACTCAGGAAGGGATTGTGTTGCGTGGCCTGACCTGTGCTATTCGCTTCAGTATGGGGCTGAGCTGTTTTGCTTGTGGGAAACCTTTGCTGCTGGGAAATGCAGAGTTAATTTGGAAAGTCTCTTCTGAAAAATAAACCTGCTGCAGCTTGTGGTGTTTCCTGCCTCCTCTCCCAGTGTCTGGTTGTTCCTGGCTGTAATATCCAACTACCTGGAGTGGCCCCAGTCACCCCATCCGTTTGGAAAATCCAGTGACCCAGCTGGAAATTCCCAAGTATCGAGTGGGAAGTGGGGCTATGGAGATGTTGTGTTCTCCTCTCTTGGATTCCACTTGCTGGGTTACTTGGCCCCTTGTAGTGCAGTGGGAGTCTGGGCCAGTGTATGGGACCCTACAACAACGCATCTCACGCAGCCCACTCCTGGAAAGGGTCCCAAGGGTAAAAGCTGGACTCCAGGTGATGAGGCAAATGTGCTTGAGAAACGGATTCTGAAAGCCTTCTTGTTTTTCCTCTTGGCTTTAGTGAGTTTGGTCAAAATCCCCCTTTGCCAAATGCCCCAGATTCCCATTTCCTGTGTATGGGGAATGTGTTGTGGCTGAAACATATGACTGAAAATCGGGGGATCTGGGCTCTACTCGCAGCTCTGCCAAAGAAACTTTTGTGGCCTTGGGCAAGTCCCTTATTCCTCAACCTTCCCCTCTGCTGCTTTTGAAAACCCTATAAGAAGTGCTGCACAAATGTGAAGCCTCTCAGAGATGCTGCTCCTTCTGGGGGGTAGCAGAGGGGTTTGTCCATCCAACCCCAACTGCCCTGGGTGGTGTATTTTCTCTCGCCGAAGCGTGGGAAGGAAAAGGCTCTGGGAACTGAATAGGATGGTAGTGGGGACGCATTTCACCTGTATTTGAAACTGCAGCTTCCCCTGCCCTCTGCTTGTCTGTCGCTAGCCTCAGCACAGACCCCAAGGACTGACAGGGTTGCGGAGACCCAGAGGAGAGTGTCTGCCTCGGAGTTGATGCATATAGATAGGATGGAGCAGGGTATAGGGGACGCTTTAACTACTGTCATCCATACTGGATCTGTTTGACTAAACAGAGGATTGTGCTCTCCAGGACTGTCTACTTGGGCACTAAAATTCACAATTCACCTGAAAATTAGGGTGGAAAATTGGTCTGTGGGACAAGAGGAAGAGGTTAGTTTAGCACCGAAGCTGCTCCATGATCTGGCTTCGCAGGCCAAGATTTGAAGAATCACTAGTGATGTTTAGGGGCCCCACTTGACACGCCTTTAAAGGAGCCTGATTTTCAGAGGGGCAAGTGCTCAGCCCTTTCTGCAGATCAGGCCTCCAGACAATGTTTCCAGGTGAGCACCGAATCATAGAGGCACCCGAAATCATAGTCCATCCTGGCCCTCTGGGCTGTAGGCTCCAAGTTCTCTTCGTTACCATCCAGTATTGAGTCTAACTCAGTCACTAACTAACAGATTAACTGACCGTTGGTTTCCCCACGGTGATCGTTAAAGTAGTAACACTCTCACTTCTCTCTCTTTCCCAGCGGGGATCATTCTGGCTGGAGTTTAACCGTCTTCATTGACTAACTGGAGATAGTTGAGAAGAGAGCAACAAGCAGGCTCAGGGGGCTGGAGGGACTAAGAAGGGATAGATTAGGAAGGCAGAAAGGCTAAGGGAGGTTTGTGAGTCTACAGCTTGGTGTTAACTCCTTTCAAGGAGGGAGAAGTAACTTAGCGTGGTGCATGGGATAGCAGGAGGAAAAGGAAAACTTGGGCTGGAAATTCCCTGCTATGCTGTGGATTAGCTGCCAGGGGGAGGGTGGGAGCCCCCTTCCTTGGCATTCTTATAACTAAAAATATGCAGGAGTGAACAGTTGGCCCTGGCAGGGAGTTGGAAGCCGAGTATGGCTCTTGGATCTAACTTCTGCCCAAAAGTTCAGTGCTGCAGTGAATAGGAAACCCCACAAAGGCGATCAGTGGTGACTGGATTGCCCTGGGGTAAGGGAGTCCCAGGGGGTGAGGCTGCTCAGTGAGGCCTGATTTGTCTGTGCTCCCTTGGTCTGCGGGCCGGGCTCACCTTGGCTCTGCCTGTCTCTTTCCAGCTCACCTGGACCAGCCCTGCTGCAAGGCGCTCTATGACTTTGAACCCGAAAACGACGGTGAGCTGGGCTTTAGGGAGGGTGACATCATCACGCTGACCAATCAGATTGACGAAAACTGGTACGAGGGCATGATCAACGGCCAGTCTGGCTTCTTCCCACTCAACTACGTGGAAGTGCTGGTCCCGCTACCGCAGTGAAACTGCATCTTCCCCCTCCTCCCCCCTGGCCCTTCCCCTTCCTCCTCCCCCACCGCATACAAACTCATGGCGGGGTGAGCCCTGCTCTTCTGCATTCCATTTTGTAACTCAACACTAGGCTTCTTCTGCAGGGCAGGGCTGAGAGAACGGGATGGCGTTCGCTCTGCACGTGTGCTGGATCAGTGTAAGGGTGGCAGCAGGGAACAAGCCGCAAGGGCTGGGCAGCCCCATTCAAGTTTTCCCTTCTTGGCTTTGAACTAGGTACTTTCAACCCCGCCAGGCTCCTCCCACTTTGTATAATAAGCCAAGTCGAGCATCTCCTGGTTTGTCATGTGTCTTTTTTTGGGAAAAGCATGTGAAGCGGGTCAGCCACGCTGGAGATCCTGGGAACGTGGGTGCACCTGGGCAGCAGAGTGCATGTGTCCTACCTATGGGCAAGCTCGAGGGGGCACATGCAGGGCCAAGCACAGGGCAAGTCCAGTGAGAACCACCTGTGTGTGTTGGGAGGGGGAGGGAAACAGGACCTGCAGCCTCTTCTAGGAGGGGCTCTAGACATTAAACTGTGCAAGGAAAATACCTTCCACAGCTTAGCTTAGGTGGGGTTGGTGTCTACTGAACACGACCAGCAACCGCGCTCACCTTGTAGGATAAGGGCGAAGCAGTGAGGGTGAAAGTCAGAGACTGCCCGTCCTTCCTGTTTGCCTACAGTTCACACCTATTCTAACACTGACTCGGGGGGGGGGGCTGTGATGGATCAAAGTTCTCTATGCTGCTGTGGGAGGCAGAAGCAGGGCTGCTTCCTGTCCTGCTGCCTCGATGGGCCTCTCCTGCTCACCCATTCTGCTCCTGTGTAAGGACAGGGCTTAGCTGCGGGATTGTATTTCAGAGGAACACTACAAAGCAGCTTGAAAACACTAAATAGCCCCCTTGTTGTCACCCCTAGCTTCCACCTCCTGCTTTCTGTGCACTCAGCTTTGTGCTGGATTGTTTGCCGCCTCCTGTCCTCCAGAGCCGGTGTCAGCCCATAGTGTCTCTGGCCTCTGCTCTGTTTCATGGCCACAGACCTTGAGCCTCCACCTGCTGCAACCGCTCCCTCTGCCCCCAGAAGAGTGGTTTGAACTGGGAGAGATGAATTGGTTCTGCTGCTTCCCCTTGGAAGAGGCTGGTTTGGCCAGGGGGGAGTGTACCTGCAGCTCTTGTATGGTGCTGGGCATGGGATAATGCTATAGTCGAATTATGGCTAAGGCGCTATTCCCTATAGATGAGAGCGATCCTGGGAAGGCAGCTGCTTAGCCCCTAATGCACTGCCACAAACCAACATGCCCTTATCTCCCCTCCTGTTCCATGTTCAAGTGTTTTTTTCCCATCCCATGAAAGGCTGAGTCCAAGGTGAAACTGCTTGGCTTGATCTAGTCTAATCCTTATGTGCCTTCCCCAGCTCCCTTCACCTCGGCTCTTTGGAACCTTAGGAGCTGCTTGTCTTGGTGTGATGGGAGAAGGCCTTGCTGTGTTCATAGACCTTCTAACTCAGGGCCTGTTGTTTCCTTACCCAGAAAGGAGGTCCAGTGGGAAGCTGTGGGCGTGCCTCTTTTCATGGCCTTTATTAGGACCAGTCCTTGCAATACTTGTCTCCTGCCTGATGCCCTGCAGCTCTGCTCCAGCCGGGGTGACAATCCATTCCCTGAGCAGTGTTGTGGTGGCAAGAAGCAGCCGCTTGGCAGGGGGCCCTGGTATTTAGGCAGAACGCGAGGTGGTATCTACCGGAGCCTGGCGTTGTCTGTTTAGGTGGAATCACGCGGGAACTCTCTTCTGCCCCTCAGTATGTAAATATGCTTCCATCTCAGCACCCATCCTGTTGCTGGCAATGGGACAAAGCGCAACCCCTGAGGGGCATCAGTGGCTCCTGTACTTGCCCCACTTCTCCCAGCTGTGTCCAGCATAGATGGGCTCAAAGCGAAGAGAAGCTCTGCCTGGAGAGAACCATCTCACCCGTGGAGCTGCTCTGGGGTTTACTGCACTTTCTCTGAACCGCAGCACAAGAGAAATGCTGCTTCCAAGGGCAACCCGCAGGGGGTGTCTAAAGCCACATCTTGCAGAACGTACCTCCCCTGCTTTCCTTAGCCTCACCTTTGCTGAGAGGGAGCTGAAGCACAAGGGACTGAAGCTGGTGACGGGTGCTCCCACAGTGCCATTGGTACAGCCAGCGTGTGGCAGCCAGGGCATGCTGTGCTCACCACATCACCCTCAAACAAGGGCGTGGTGTCTTCCTGCCCTCAGCAAGGCCCGGCACAACACACCTGTACCACGGGCCCTTTGGTTCTTCTGACGTCAGCCCCAGCATTGCTTCTGCATCTGTATTTTTTTAATAGCAAACAAATCTCTGCCGGCAGGTGGGGGGTTTCGGCCTGTCGCTATGTAATCGTCTCATGACGCAGTGCTTTCCTCTACCTTTCTCGCTCGCCAGATTCGGTGTCCTGTTACGTATACACACAGAACCTTTTTAGCTTTTTTAACCATGCATGTTGATATACGTTTATTACTCTCATCAATACTGTCACTGACCCAACTCCCAGCAGAGGCCAAGACTTGCAGGCGCTTTGTTCAGAGCTGGCTCATACAGCCACCCAGGCTCCCTGTTTGCGCAGCTGGTAGCCTTCAGGGGCCCAATCCTGCTTCCAGGAAGCCAACAGGAGTAGGGACCAGGCTCAGGCTTGGGTCTGCTGGGCAGACGATGCAGGTCCCCTATCTGTTAGGGCGGACCTGCCATAAGAGCTGGTTAGTATTTTTTGAGGTTGTAGCTTCTAACTTTCTCCTTTCAAACCCGTGGCCTGGCCGAGTCATGTCTTTGGTATGGTCCAGCGAACATTCAGTTGGATTGAAATAAGTCTTTTAGTTGGGACAATTTAATAGAACTTTTGTTATGGTTCCTCCTGGTTTTAGGGGGGGAACACCCACAAATCTTGACTTGTAATCTCTAAATAAAAGTATTAAATGTTTTCTTTCTAAAACGTGTGCCTTCTCTTTCAGGGGTCAGGCGCGGGCTCCTTCCCCTACTGCTGTGGAATTAGCAAGCTGTTTAAGGGGTAGGGCAGCTGGGAGTGGAATATGGAAATAGAACCTCTCCCTCACTCAGGCAAACCCCCTTGGCTAACCACCACGTTACCTGCTCACGAGTTAGCGTGTGTCACCACTTCATATTGCGGGTGGCACTGCTTGGTCCCTGGGGTGGAGATACCACCCCCCAAAGGAGCCACGGAGTGAGTGGACCAGCCAGGCTGACCCTTCCACCTACCCCCTTGCACTTGCCACCTCTGGCTCAACAAGGCTGCTGCTTCCAGAACTGATTTCACTCTTCTGTTGAAGAGAGCCTCTCATGGGGACGGGAAGCCACTCTCGCAGCAGGCTGTGCCTTTAAAACCACCTGGGATGGCTTGTTCCAGGAAAGAGCAGTCAAGTCTCTTTGCTTTGACTCCAGCTGCTCCTTTTCCCCGAGAGGGGGTGGATTTATCATCACTCAATCCCAGTAGGAGTGTTCTACGCACACATTCCCTTCTGGGTCTCCCACAGACACGGGGGGAGGGGGGGTCAGCAACATTTTTTAATCAGAACTACCAGTTGCACAAATAACTTACACCCGGAGAGAGGCCGCCACCATCCTCCCTCGTTCGGACCTACACACTACACCCCCAAGTTGTACTGCACTCCCCGAGCCAGGCCCCGTCTCCACCAGCGGCAAACGAACCCGAGCCCCAGCGCTGATCCCGTCTGCAGGATGACTCGGCTTTCAGGGCTGTATAACGGATGACTCGGCTTTCAGGGCTGTATAACAGCTGCCCCAGGCTTGCAGATCCAACGTCCCTGCTAACTCCGCACTGGGCGCAGGCTCCAGTCTCCCCCAGCGTGGGGCTGCCAGGCTGAGCCCCACCTGGTGTAAAGGCACCTGGGTATGAGTTCAGTGTAATTCGGGCTCCAGCCTTGCCTCAGCTGCTGTGCTTGAGGAGGCTGTAAATCTGTTCCAGGACGTGGGCGAAGCCCTGATCTTTGGGTGTCCTGGAGGCAAGGGAGCCCTGAAATGGAAACAGCTTTGTTTATTTTCCATCTCAGGGAGGGGCCTAGCAGTACAGAACTACCCATCCCCCTAGGCCGAGCACCTGGTCTACCCCTAAAAAGTAAGGAAAGAGAGTTCTACCCAATGCAGCGGATCTTCACCATGGACAAGCTAACTCCGTTATCTGCCCCCGGCCACTAGACCTGTTCTCCAATGACTCTGCTTGAGTAAGGACCGCAGAAGTGGGGCTGGTATAAGCTATTAGACCCCCGCGTGCTCCATCCACATTGCTTGAGTTGTTTCAGTACAGCATAATTCCTCGGTGCAAGTCACAGAGAGTACGGCTACAATGAGGAAAACTGATCCAACCTTCCCCAGCCATGGAAGTGCTAAGGTGGAGGTAGTAAAAACACCTCACCTAGCTCAGAGCAAGCCTAGAAAACGGGCGGAAAAAGCCACCCCAGCATCCTCTCCGCCATCTTCTCTGGAGATGGCATATAATGGTTCGGCTTTTTTCCCATTTCAACCCCATTTTCTCACCTTTAGTTTGTCCAAGTAGGTCTGCTCCTGGCTCCATATATCTTGAAATTTCACTAGGTCCGGAGCCCCTTTGTAAAACTCAACCAGCAGCATCTGGAGCCGCAAAGGGAAAGGGGAGTCAGTGGAAGCCAAACGATTGCTCAAGTCCCACTGAAAGCGGGACCTGCGCCCTGCAGTTTTGCAGCAGTGGGGGAAGAGGTCTTAGAGGAGAGGATCAGCCTGTCAGCCCCAAGAAACCCCGAGCTTTCCTGTCGCATGTAGAAGGGGATTGGTCAAGACTAGGATTGGAATCTAGAGAGACTTGGAGGGATGTTAGGCCTCTGACCATCTGGTTCTAGTGATGGTCTTTGCTTATCCCCCTCTCCAGCTCTTCCTTACTGCTAACAGGAATAGAGGGGACTTGGTTTGGGCTGGGGCCCAGGCTGCTGCTTGGAACTGTTGACAGGTAATGGATCTGATTCTCGCTGTTCACCCCCAGGGTGGCTACACCCCACACCTCCGTCCGGGCTCTTTGTCTGCATGTTTCACCCTGCTCCAAGCCATGGGATTTTTGTTCTCTGAAAGAACTCTGAACAACAGGTTTGAGAGAACTCGCTGGAGGCATGGGGAGAGCCTGGTGGTGCTGCTTCATCTGGCTAAAGCCAACAGACAGAGCACCATGGGTATGTGTGTGTCACCCCAGACCTTCAGCCGCTGTTCAGTCTGAGCTGCACTGACACTAATGATCACAGCCCTTTTCCTGAGACCCCCTCACCGCACCCGTCTGTGGAGATGAGGCTTCACTCACCACCCGAGGCTGCTCTCAAACCCAGGATGGCTGCATTTCACAGACCAGTGAAGCAACACACCCACTGATACGATGGGGAAGGAGACATGGAAGGTCCTATGGTGGAGAAGTGCTATACACACATAGCATGAAGTTACTGAGACCAGCCGAGGACTGCGAGGAGATGTGTACGGTGCTGTTAGATACTCCCAGGGGCCGGGGGAGAGATCTTCCACGTAGCCCCTGCTCGGGTTCCCCTCCCCCCAAGTAGAGATCTCACCATCTCATGGAGGACGTCATTGGTGAGAAACCCATCCTGCACGTAGGTGAGCTCCACTTCCATGGGGATGCCATAATCGTTGGGCCTTTGCTGTGAGAGGAAAGGAAGCACAGAGGTTTCCAGCCGGGCACAGCCTTGGGTTACACAGGACGAGCCGGGAGCTTCCCAGGCCAGGCTGGTGCACCAGCGTTAACTCAGCCCAGCCTCAGGCAAGGGACAGTTTGGGGCCAAGTCACACACGTGATTGGCAGAGTCATGGCCCAAGTGTCAGGAAAAGGCCTTTTCCTGGCCACGGCTCCCTGAGGTGTCCAGGATGTTTATCCAGGGCAGAGAGGGGTCCGACTGCTTCTCCGGCTGGAGAGACTGTGTCCTCCCCCACACCCCAGCAGGGGCCCCGCTCCAGCAGCCCCCAGCAGCCCAGGGTCTGCTCCTTCGGCCAACGCCCCTGCACCATGGGAACCAGCAGAGGGCAATGTCTGCCATTGCCAGGAACCCCCCCGGAGAGCCGGCAGCAGGCTGCATGGTCCAGAGAGCCAGGGGGAGCAGGGGCGGAGGCTCCAGGCCTGGCCATGGCACCGTGTGGAACTCACCTCAGGAGGTGGCATGACCCAGAAGGGCGAGATTTTGGACTCCATGCCTTGGTTGCCGGGATAGTATGGTGCTGTGGGGAGAGAGCACCAGGAGTTGGACTGAGGGCCGGGTTACCACCCTCCGCAGCCCAGCCTGCCTGCCCAGGGCCTGGACTGCAGCTCCCCGGAGCCCCGGGAGGGGGTTTGAAGTAGAGCGAGGAGCATGGGATTGCAGTCCATCCCCCACCCCGCCGTGAGGGAGGGGTGGGGGGGCATCCTGACGCCCTGCACCACGGGGCGCCAGACTGAGCTTCGGGGGCTGCCCCGGGGCTGAGCCCTAGCAGGTCCCAAGGTGCCAGACGGTGCCCCGGGGCGGGGAGCTGGGTCCCCAGCTGGCCGTGCTGAAGGGCAGGGTCCCCGGCCCCACGTCCGGCTCCCCCGCACGGCCCGGCCCTTACCGCAGATGAGGGCCAGGCAGGGCTGGAAGCTGTTGTTGCTGCCCTGCAGCTTGAGCTGGTAATCCATCTGGGCGTCGATGTCCTGCAGCGAGGGGAGGGCGTGGCTGAAGGGGTGGCTGTGGTACCAGCCCACCAGCGCCAGCCCCCGCAGGAAGAGGTTCTGGCAGATCTGAGGCACGGGCACAGAGAAGAGGGAGGAGCCATTAGAGGTGGTCTGGGCTCAGCTGCCCAGGGCAAGCCCTGCTCGGGCCTGGAGCACGCACCGGCGGGATGGCGCAGGCCGCGGCCAGCTAATGCCCCCCCCTCCCCCGTTACCTCCTCCTCGACGGTGGCTGCCGATTCGGCGTCTCCGAGGCGCGTCCGGCAGGGGAACGCTCGCAGCACCGTCAGCACTGCAAGGAAGGCCAGGCGTCAGCTCGGCCCAGCCGCTCACGGACTCCACCCAGCCGAGAAAAGCTGGTTAGAGCGAATGCCCCCCAGCCTGCGAGCCTCGGGGGGCTGAACCCCGGGCCCAGACTGGGGCCTCGCGCCTTGGGCCCGAGGCAGCCTCGGAAGGGCCTGGCGCGGCCGGGAAATGAACTCCAAACCTCGGCCTGTACCTACCCTGGCTGCTGGTATCCCACCTGCCTCCCAGGTAGCCAACCACCTCGCTCCTCGTTAGGTGGCTGTGAAAGTCCTAAAGAGGGAACGGGGGGAGAGTTTAAACCCAGTTCCCGCCTGCCCTCCCTCCGGTCTCTCCCCCACCCCCGCCCCTCCCTTCACCCCGCACCCCTCCTCTCGGTTCCCACCACCCTGCATCCAAAGGCATTGCGCACCCCTTCCCCGGGAGCCTCCACCAGGAGGTGTCTGGGTGGCATCCCAGCCCTGAGTCTTCTGCGTTCTGTGGGTGTCACCCTCGGTTTAACACATCTCCCTGGGCCATGCGGATCCATGAGTCGCGTCCTCCCCCCCCACGTTCCTTGGGAGCTGCCCTTCCGGCCGAGGCAACGTTAATATCACATGTTGCAGTCCCAGGATCTTGCTTTGATCCTGAAGGACTCTCAGGCCCCTGCTAATAGTCTACCAGTTGATGTGGCCTGCAGGAGGTGGGGTGCAAAAAGGCTGGCCACCCTTTTGAGGAGAGATCATTGTCTGCAGTCCCTGAAGAAGTTCCCAGTCTGCAAGTTCTCTCGGTCACCAGCACGGGGCTGCCTGCCTTCACCACCCCAGCTCGGAAGTTTTTGCCACATGTCTCCTGGCAACCAGCAAATCCTTCAGCGGGGCCCATTATTCACCCATCGTCCACCTCCTCTCTCAAACTGCCCCTACTACGGTTAGCGATCGGACTGTGTGCAGCAGCTGTTCCACCCTGGGAGTTTCAATCAGCTGGTGGGGTCCCTGTCTCCCTGCGGGCTGGGGGGGCCACCAGCCAGAGGGATGCAGGCAATTGCACGAGCCTTGCCTAGCGTAACAGGTCCATGCTGGAGGGAGCGCTCCAGGGTGGGGGGCAAGCGGGGGGGCCGGTACATACCAGCAGCAGCAGCACGTTACTGGAGATGGCCACATTGAATGGCTGGAACTTGTTGATTGCCGCGAAGGAGGTCACTTCCACGAGGGTGTGTGGGTTCCTGGAACAGAAGACCCCCGTTCTCCACCACGCATCCCCCAATCCCAGCTGGTGCTGACCTGACACCCTCCGGGGTTTGTCTCTTCTGAACCCCAGCACGCTGGGCCATGGACCCAGGAGAGTTGGGGGCGGGGAGTAGCCTTTTGTGCTGTGGGAAAGTCAGGCTCCCTCCCTGGGGCTGGGCTCGCCGGGACAGACAGGGAGAAGGGGACGATGCTGGAGCTGAATTGTCAGGGGAGCGACAGGTGGGGACCAGGCTGGATTCAGGCAGATAGCCCCGTTCTGCTCCCAGGGAGCATTGATGCTGGGGGGGGCAGGCAATCCCAGACTGGACTAGCGGGGTGCTGCGGGATAGGGCGGAGGGAAGCTGCCAAGCCGCGCAGCTGCCTCAGAAGTAGAATGGCAGGGGGCGATACCACGGAAGGGCAGAGCTTTCAGAGCGGAGCAGCAGGAGGCGCTGCAGGTCAGGGTGGGAGGGGACGTGATGGCATTGACAGAACTCGCTCTCCCGAGAACTTTGCCAACAGCTGGCCAGAGGACGCTGGGAAGGGAGCTGCAGTGGGGCGCTACCTGGCAGAGTCCCGGCTTCCCAACGTGCAGTAACGGACGGGGGTGCGGTTCTTGCTCTCCGGTCTCTTCCCGTAGGGCCCGTTATCTGCAAAGATAAAGAGACCAGTCCCCACACAGTCCGATTTGCCCCCTGGCCCCTTTAGGACACACCGAGGGAAGGGAAGGCGGGGAGAGAGGGTTTGTGGAGACAAGTTCTCAGGGATTCATCTCACTTCCTGTGCAAGTCTCCAGACAGAATTAACCTTTCTTTTACATCTGCTGTCCTGATTTGCTGATCTCCAGCTGAAGGGGATGCTGTCAGGTTAAAAATCAAACCAGGGAGGCAGTGTGACCTAGTAGACAGAGCAGGGGACTGGGACTCAGGGGACCTGGGGTCTGATTCTGGTTCTGCCACCAGCCTGTGCATGACCTTGGGCATGTCACGTCCTCGCTCTGTGCCTCAGTTTCTCTATCTGTAAAATGGGAATTATGATCCTTTTTAAAGTGCTTTGAGATTGATGAGAAATGATAAGAGCTAGGGATTATTATTAACAACAAATAACCCATTTCCTCCTCTCTGTGACCACCTGAGATCGCTACAACAGGACAGACAGCCCATTAGACAGAATAAAATTGTATATAACTTTCATGCTTCAGGGCATAAGCGAACCACTGCCTGCCTGGGGTCAGGAAGAAACATCCCCTAAGGGCAGGTTCTCCCATAACTGCCGTTTGCAGCATTCCTCACCTCTTCCTCTGAAGCATCTGATGCTGCCACTGTCCCATTTGCTGCCAGCATGTTCACTCTGCTTGTGCGGTGTTATTTGATTTGTATTGTGGTAGCGCCTAGGTGCCCCAATCATGGACCACTGTGCTAGGTGCTGTACAAACATATGTGTTTCCCTAGCCCCCCTACCCTTTGTCTGCCTGTGTACATTGTAAGCCGTCCAAGGCAGGGACTGTCTACTGCTCTGTGTCTGGGCGGTGCCTAGCCCAGTGGGGCCCTGGTCTTGGTAACTCCTGACAATTCAGTTGAAAAAGAAGCAGGACACCGGACTTGTTGGAGTCACCAGTCTGACCCAGGGCAGCAATTCCTACGCTCCCGAAGAAGCTTTAAAAATCCAGTTGGCGCCTTGCTATTGGTGCTGATTGCTTATCTTCTGCGGTTCTCTCCGCCTAGAGCAGGGGTGGGCAAACTACGGCCCGCGGGCTGGATCTGGCCCGCCAGCTGTTTTAAGCCGGCCCTCGAACTCCCGGCCCATGGGAGCTTTGGGGGAGGTACCCACAGGCGGGAGCAGCGCACGGAGCCCTCTGCCCCTGCTCCCACAGGGGCCGCAGGGACGTGGGGCCGGCCGCTTCCGGGAGTGGCACGGGGCCCACGGCGACCACGGCGGGGCAATCCCGTGGGCCGGATCCAAAGCCCTGAGGGGCCGGATCCGGCCAGCGGGCCGTAGTTTGCCCACCCCGGTGTAGATGTACTCCACTAGCTTTGCGTTAGCTAGATCCAAGCTAGCTCACGTTAACAATCGCCGCAAACCTGCAGCCGCGCCGACGGGGGCCGCTCCAGTTCGGAGCCAGGATCCTAGGCGGGCGGAGCTAGCCCGGGCAGCTGCCAGGGCTTCACTGCTATTGTTATTCGAGCTAGCTCCACCAACACTCGGTCAGGGGGGTCTACACAGGCTGCAATCTGACCTCCCGACTGCAGTGCAGACAGACCCGAAAATCCTCCTGGAGACAAGGCTCCGTCGTTTTTCACCTCCCTGTAGCTGGTGGAAGCCAACCCCAGGGAGAGGGGCCTAGGGTTGGCCTGGACCAGTGCCAGCGAGGTAAAAACCACCTGCACCTCATCTCTGCTCGACTTGGAGCTTGCCAAGGCCATGTTAGACCCGTCTGTGTTCTGCAGCGAGGAGGCAGAGAGATGCAGGGTGGCAGCTTCGGGAGGCAGGGGCTGCAGAGGGGAAGGCTCTCGCACCCAGTGCCGAGGCAGGGACTGCGGGCCTAGATGGGCAGAGGAATCAGGGAAAGGGAGACACGAGCTGGAAGGTCTAAGAATTACCCTGGTCAGTCCAAATCCCACCCCTTAGACTCCTGCCATGGATCGGAGCAGACCAGACCCCCCAGCCCCAGCATGGAGCAGGCTGTTCTGAGCCTTTGACCCAGCGTTACCAGCGTTGTGTTGCTCCACCAGGCTCTTGCTTTGGTGCTTCCTGCTTTTCTCCTCCAGTTTCTTGCCAAGCGCAGGCTCCGAGATGGCGATTTTACCTTCCCTGGCCTCGTCCTCCTCCTCCTCGGCCAGTTCCTCCTCCTCCCCTTCGCTCACCAAACTCTGCAGGGTAGGGGGGGAGAGAGGAGGAGATGTGGCAGGACAGACAGCCTCCCCCCACCCCAGCTTCAGCACAGAACTGGTGCTTCTTACTCACCACCCATCCCAGACCCCCAAGGACGCCTGTGCTCCTGGGTCCAGCTCACTGCCCCTGCAAGCGGACATTTTGCAGGGGCAGAGCCTCCCCCGGGCACCCTCTGCTGGCACAGTGATACCAAGAAGCAACTCCCCCCAGCACCTCCATGGGGTCTGATCCCAGGCGGCAGTGCCCCACGGCCGCTGCGCTGCCCATTCCCTCAGGCATCCAAATGCCTGCCAGTCTAGGGCCCATCTCGGGTAACTAAGGTCCAGTTGGGAGACTCCCAGCCTCCCTCCTGCTCTCCTGGGGTTCAGAGCTCAGCTGCTCACACGAAAATCCTTCCACGGGTTAATCACCCTCCCTGGCAAAAATGTGCACATAGTCTGAATGTGTCCAGTCTGACACAGTCTTATTTCCAGTCTGAATGTGTCCAGCTTCATCTTCCAGCCAGGCGCTGGGTCAGCCCTTTCTCAGCGAGATGGAAGAGCCCGTTATTAAATATTTGTTCCCCAGGTAGGTTCCTATAGGTACTAACTGCTGAAGCCCCTTTAAAAACCTAGAGAGACACGGTCGGGGGAGGTCACATCTTTTATTGGCCCAACTTCTCTGGGTGAAAGAGACCAGCTTTCGAGCCCCACAGAGCTCTCCTCCAAGCCTGGCTCTCCTTCGCCATGAGGAGCTGGTCCCATGACAGATGTTACCTCCCACACCTTGTCTCCAAAATCCTGGGGCCAACACACTTGAAAAGTTAAGGTGTGAGTGCCCCTCTTTGCAGCAACGGGGTATAACAGCCTCAAAGGGGGGGTTCATCATATTTGAAACGTTCCTGCTGACTCAGCTCCCCCGGGGCCCAGGGGGCAAACAAGGGAGGGGGGGCGCCTGGCTCACCTCCTCGGCCGCGGGGGCATTGGGCTGGTGCTTCTTCAGCCAGGCCGCCTTGCACTGGTCCAGCTTCTGCCCCTTGTACCTCACCGAGGCCCAGCCGCAGCCCGATTTCTTCGCCGGGTTCACCAGCTTCTTGCAGTACGTGGCCCAGGCGCTGGGTGAATTGAACACCTGCCCCGTCTCCTGCCAGGTGATCTTCCCGTCAGGCAGCAAGTCCCCTAGGAACTTCTTCCCCTGGGAGAGCAGGAGGGAAGCAGCAGGCTCCGTTAACACACTGGCACGGGGGGGAACCCGCTGGGGAAGGCCCAGCGAGGAGAAGGAGGGCAGGGGATTCACCGGTCACTAGAGGTGCCCCGAGCGTTGCCCCTCAAGAGGGTGTGCAGCCACCAACCCAGGAGCCCTGCTCTCCACTACCTCTCAGACCCGACTCGGAGAGCAGCAGGCGCTCCCCTCCTCTCCCCTCCCCGCCACTCACCAGGCTTGGTACAGGAGCACATGGCTCCCAGGCCGAATTCACCAGCACCAAAACCCCACTCTGGCCCCTGAAACGGATCCAGGCAAGACCCAGGCCTGGGGGGGCTCAGTGCAGTGGTGGGGAACCAGGAGCCTGCATGTGGGGAAGAAGCTGGAGTCAAGGGGGCAGGGAAGGGATGGCGAGGCACGGAGGAGTCTGTCCGAGAAGCAGGAGGAAGATCAGAGAGCCCCCGCAAGGTTGTGGTGTTTCCTGCTTGGGGCTAGTCCACCTCTGCTCGGCCCTATGGCTGCAGGCTGGACCCCAGCATCTAAGTCACCATTAAAGAGGCTGTTGGAACAAAGGGCAGCAGTTCTGGAGCCGTGGGCACCCCCAGACCCCCAGGGAGCCCCAGGCCCGCACCAGCACCCACAAGCGGCGAAGGAGCACCAGCCCGGCGCACTCTGCCCTCACCAGGTAGTAGATGGAGAGCACGCCCGCCCCCGGCTCGATCAGGCCGTCCTTGAGCAGCACGCGCAGGGTGATGCCGCGCCGGGTGAGGATGCAGCTGCGCCCCCCTGGGGCCGGCTTTCCGGCGCTTTCATTCTCAGGGTCTTCCAAGCTCGTCTCCAGCTCCTCCTCATCCTCTTCCAGGCACTCCTCCGCTCCAGGAGAATCGGCATCCAGAGCTGGGAAACAAACACCACAGCCTGACCTGGGGAAGTGGGAGTCGGGACTCCTGGGTTCCATCCCCAGCTCCAGAAAAGAGCATGGTCTATGGATCAGAGCAGGTGACGAGGAGTCAGGAGTCCTGAGTTTTGTTCCTGGCTCTGAGAAAGGCGTGAAATCTATCCACTAACACCCCATCTCTAAGTGTCATATCTAGTGGTTAGAGCAAGGACCTGTGGGCCACAGAGCCCTAGTCTCACTCCAAAGTTCACCACCTGTGTGATGTCAGACAAGCCATTTCCCCGCTTTGTGCCTCAGTTTCCCCATCTAAACTGAAGATGGTAATGCTGATCTACTTAACAAGGGGCTGGGGAGTCTGAACTCAGTCAAGCTTGCAAAGTGCTTTGAGATCCTCAGATAGGTGGGGTATGGAAGGATACAGGATCAGTATAATAGCTCATGAGAATAAACCAATGAGTCTCTTAAAGGGTAACTGTTAAAAACCCCAAACATACCTGAGAAACATACATAGCTTTACCTGAGATCTTAACAACCTGGGCGATTTTTAAAACTAAAAAAGAAATTTTAAGGCCTAAATTTTCAGCAAGGACTAGTGATTTTGCATGCCCATCTTCAGGCACCTTACAGGGGGCTGAGGGGCGGGCATGCAGCACCTCCTGTAAATCAGCCCCCTCTGAAGGGTCTCAAATCAGGTCCCCAAAATCCCTTGTTGCCTTTGAAAATTTGGCCCCTAAAACTGCTTTTCACTATTAAGTCCCCCCAAAAAGGAGGAGGGGGTTAGGCAGCCCCCTGGCTCTGCAAAGGCCTGCAGGGGGACCTTGGATAAGTCACTGCCTCCCTGTGCCTCAGTTTCCCCATCTGTACAATAGGGATAATGCTGCTGCCCTCCTTTGTAAATTGCTTTTAAGGTCAACAGATGGAAAGGCCCAAAGAGGATCTAGGGATGATAATTATTATCTTTATCATAAATCCAACAGGCTATTTTAGTGCCACCTTAAGTGGCTCGCTCAAGGAGTTTGTGGGTGGGCCAGGAATTGAACCAGGACCCAGCCCAGTGCTTGACGCTAGCTCCTACCCTCCCGTGACTTGGATGGAGCGCTGCTGATTTTCCTCCCCAAGGAGCTGGGCCCTTATAGATTACTTCTCTGGGAGCATCTAGCCCAAGGAGATGGAAAGCCAGGCTTAAAAAAAAAGAAATTTTAAGGCCTAAATTTTCAGCTGGTCAATATACAGCACTTTAGCTGCAGGTTGCATCTACTTCCTAAACTTCCTGGGACAGTTTCCCTTGTACCAGGACAAGCCTCTTTTAGAAGGAAAAAAGAAAACCAGGTACCCGCTGTTCGGACTGCCATGCACCCCTCCGCCACCCCATACCCCAGAGTCCTGCTTATGCCGATCCAACCCTTGTCACCCTGCCCAAGTCTCCCTGCTGGGACCCCTTGGGGAGGAGATGGAGCTGGATACCCCACCAGCCAAAGGCACCTACCACCTGCTTTTCTGAATGGCTGGCAGGTGTATTGTGTGGGTTAGCTAGGAAGAATCCTCCCCCCACCGCCCAGGGAGTTGGCTACGTGGCCCCTGGCTCCCCACCAGAGATGCCCGAGCACAGGGAGCAGGCGTGCCTGCGTGGGCGGGGCCCTGCCAGACAGGTGGGTCCTGGTCGTCCGACTCACGCCAAGCAGGGATCGGCACAGAAACCATCACAGCTCGTGGCTGTGCAGAGCCCTTGCGCTTGAATCGCTTGCCAGCTGGGTTTGCCTGTCCCAACAGCCCAGCCTCCCTCTTACAGCCGAGTTCAAACTGCCTGAGAACCCTGGTTTGAATTCGAAGGGCAGTTCTGATGCCGTCGCCTTCGGCCCCTTTCCCGGTCACACACGAGGGCTGCCAAGTGCCAGAGCGTCCCCAGGGCAAATCCCTCCAGAAGCCAGTTTGGAGCCTGAATGTCCACCAAGACCAAATCCCAACTGGCCCATTCGAGAATAAAATTTCCAGCCGGCGCGCGTCACCTAAACCGCCCAATCAAGGACCAGCAACGCTACCATGTGACCTGACTAATCCCACACCAATGGGGGCTATCGGGCGCGTGCTGGGCCTGGGAGGGGGAGAGCCACGAAGAGTTTTCAATATGCAACAAATTGGAGAATTTCACGGACAATTCGCAAGCTGGGGAAAGGGGGCAGCATCTGCTTGGGTCAGCATTCGGTGCCAATTTCTGGCTCTGATCCGCCCGCCTTCTTCACTAGCCCGGGGGGGCTCCAGCCTTGCCACATTATCTCAAAGTGGTCCAGAGGCCACATCAATCTTTGACCTATTTGCCGAGGCTCCAGGTGGGTGGAGCTCCGACCTTGGCTAGGGCTGCTACATCCCAGCAGACAACAGAGCCGCCCGAGCTACCCCAGGTTACCTTTGGGGGGTGCTACCGAGCAGCTGCTCCTGGGGCTGCAGGGCAAGGGGGTGGGAGGTAGCTGGGGAGGCAGCGCCCCCTTCTGCCTCCCCACAGCAGTGGGGCAGATTCCTAACACGTCAGGTGAAAGGCCCCCGGGGAGGTCAGTGTCAATTCAAAATGGCGTGTTTCTCGGGCCACACGACGGCTTGCTGCACTCTGTGCCCGTCCCTGCTCTCGCCCAGGGCCTGCGTCTCCCCCCCGGCCACCTAGCAGCTGCAGCCCAGAGGAGCCGTCGAGCCACAGGGGCAAACCTCCCGCTAGTCCCTGCGGACGGCCAGTGCTCCCCGCAGGTTGCCAGTTTGGCCAGAGCAGGAGAAAAGCTTTGTAACAATCTGAGCTGGGCCTTAACTCGCAGCCCTGTTCCACCGGGTGGGGGGGAAGAGGCCACTGCCCTAAACTCTGATGGGGGGGGGCATTATTCTATAGCTCCCTTGCCATGAGGCACATGGGGCTGGAATGAGTGTGTGTCTGTGTGTGCGGGGGCGGGGGGGGGGAGAGTTCACGTAGCTCTCACTCTTCATGCTGAGCAGGTGGCTGCCCCCCTCCCAAACAGAAATGGTGATTCTGGGGCTGGGAGATCCAAGTCCCCCCTCTATCCCTCCCAGGACTGGGGGCTCTGTGCACCCCCCCCCCGCAGGACTGGGGGCTCTGTGCACACACCCCCCCCGCAGGACTGGGGGCTCTGTGCACATACCCCCCCCCCCGCAGGACTGGGGGCTCTGTGCACATACCCCCCCCCCGCAGGACTGGGGGCTCTGTGCACACCCCCCCCCCGCAGGACTGGGGGCTCTGTGCACACACCCCCCCCCCGCAGGACTGGGGGCTCTGTGCACACACCCCCCCCCCCGCAGGACTGGGGGCTCTATTCCCACACTCCGGCCAGGAAGCCCCCATGGCTCAGGAAGGGCCGGTCCAGGCCAGCCTCTCCCAGGAATTGATGTCAGACGCGGGGGGCAACCCCTCTGCCACTCCCACCCCCAGCGGAGCTAGGGGCCACCCGAGGCAGGTGGATGAAGCCAGGGGGATCTTTCCAAGCAGGAACAGGACCTTGGAAAGGGACCTGCAGCTGGAGGGATGCAGGGGGAGGACGGGGGGGGGTGCGCTGGGGGGCAGGCAGCGGGGAGTGGGCAGCTGGAGGCATGCAGAGAGAGGACTGGGGCAGAGGGGGGGCGGCCGCGCGCGGGGGTCTGCAGCCAGGGCGGGTTGCGAGGGAAGGGGGGGGGGTAGCGGGGGGGGGGGCAGCCCAGATAGGGAGGGGTGCAGGCGCGGGGGGGGGGCGGGAGCAGGAGGGGAGACGGGCCCCCCGGGCCGGTACCTGCCATGGCTCCGCTCGGCCCCGGTTCCTGTTGTTCCTCCCCTCGGCGCAGGATGAATCAGACACTGGGGCTCCGGCGGCGGCTTCTTCCCAGCACGTGATGATGCGGCCCCGCTTGTCTCCGCCTCCCGCTCCCCAGCCGGGGCCACCCAGCCCCGGGGAGAGCCCGGGGAGCCCCGCGCCGGGGGCCGGGCATGGAGGGTGCACGGAGCTCCTGGCGGGTGGAGGTGGGGCGGGGGCATGGAGGGAAGATCGGACGTGGTGGGGTCTGTGGAGCCCCGGGGGGGGGGATAGTGTGTGTGTGGGGGTGCATGGAGCCTGCAGGGAGAGATGGGGGGGGGTGGAGGTGTATGGAGCTCCTGGGGGGTGCAGTTGGGGGGGGCGGGGCATGGAGCCCCCCCCCACTTTGCAAACACCGGATCCAATCAGCTGCAGGTCCCTAGCTCCCATTTGCCCCACTCTCCCCACTAACTCCCACTCCCCTCCCAGAGTTGGGAACAGAACCCAGGAGTCCTGACTGCCCCTCCCCCCCCCTGCTGTAACCATTAGACCCCACTCCCCTCCCTTATTCAGTTAGAATCAACTCATTTGACCAGCGGATACTATTGTCAGGGTCATGGGTTCTATTCCCAGCACTGTCCCTGACTCTGGCTCACTCACTCCGTGCCTCAGTTTCCCCCCTTTGTACATCAGGGTGGGGGGAGAATATTAACCTCTCCCACCAGCGCGCTGTGCGGATAAGTTAACCTCTGAAGGTGAAAGGAGCGATATTTATTTGTAACCTCAATTATGCGTAAGCCAGGGGCGGCCCCACCGGCAGCTAACCCTGTGATGTGGGGCTGCGATGGAAAAGCGGCTGACAGCGTGATCCCGCCATTCTGCCACCAGAGGGCGCCTGCTCTGTGTGTCTTGGGCATTGTTCCTCAGAAGGGCAGAAGGAAATAAATAAATATTTTCTCTTGCAACAAACAGGATCCAGACGCGCTGTCTTCCTGTCAGGTGCACTCAGGGCTCAAGGGGGCAAAATCCAACCCCAGCCACAGATAATACAGACAATTCACTCTCCAGGAGCCAGCCACCCAAGACTGGGCCTTAAACAACTGGGCGCCACCTTGAAATGGCTTCAGTTTCATAGCAGGAATCTGCAGCCGCCAGTTTTGCTGTGGTTTTAATGTTTTTTTTCTCTCTCCTGCGTGTGTGTGAAAGACCCACACAGACAGCAGGGCCGGCAGTGACACTGGCTGCGGGCAGTGACCTGTCAACAGCACAAAGCGAGAGGAAAACAGACAAGAAAACAGGTTTTCTCCTTTCATCTTTTTCAGGCCATGCCACCTTTGGCACTTTCTAGTCACACCAGGAGGTAACGAACAGGTGATGAGATGCACAAGACTGATTTCTAAGTGGACATTGGCCCCTCTGCAGTTCTAATCGTTCTAATCTCTGAAACTATTCATCTAATTGGCACAAGCCAGCCAGCGTCAGTTCCAAGAAGTGCAAGAAGCTCTGACCAGTGGCCCATGCCAATTATGCAGTCAATCGATTTTTGACCCCACTGGTGCATGAAATGTGGGGCAAGGGACACAAGCAATAAAAGCAGGATCATAGAAGAGACCTCAGGAAGTCATCTAGTCCAACCCCCTGCACAAAGCAGGACCAATCCCCAATTTTTGCTTCAGATCCCTCAATAGCCCCCTCAAGGATTGAACTCCCAACCCTGCGTTTAGCAGGGCAATGCTCAAACCACTGAGCTATTCCTCCCCTGAAAACTCAAGAATTAACTGATCTTGGATTAGATCCAAATCTTATTGCAAGTGCTTTGGGGCAGAGACTTATTATATGTTTGTACAGCACCTAGCGCAGTTGGAACATCAAACAGGCTGAAGCCCCGCAGGTATGACAAGCAGGATAAATTGATAACACTTCCATTGACTTCAGCCTTCATCTTTTGGTTCCTTAAGTCCAGCACCCTTTAAACAATTTTTCTGCTAAGATTTGTTTTCCTTAAGGGTTTGGGAGGAATTCCAGGGATCGATACATGGAATTAAGACCGGAAGGGTTTGACTGTAAGCAGTAATAGTCCATTATCCTCTTTGTCTTTTTGCAGCCAAAAGCCACTGGAAACAAACTCGCAAGACGCCAAGTTAGAATCGTATGGGATCCGTTCCTACAACTGGATTTGGCCAGGCTTGCATCTGCCTGGATCCAACTGCAGGATTGGGCCCAGACTGTGTACAATTTGCAGATGTCAAATGCCCCGTTTTGTTGCCAGGTTAGGCTCTGTCAGTCATTTGAGAAACTAATTGGAAATGCAATGACAATATTTAATTCTATTTCTGGCTCTCCCCTTTTACCGTCCTTACAGCCCCAATCTGACGTTTCTTCTGAGAAAATTCAAAATAGGATCTGAGGCTTTTTTTAAAAAAAAGAAATGATCCTGCTGGTGCAAAAAGAAAGGACTAAATTGAAATTGGAGTTTGTAAGACGTACAAAGAGTTGGAAATGACAGTGAACGAGTTAATTAAAAATGAAACAATCTAATCTTTCCTGGCCTATTTACGATCATTATTATGAACTGGTTTCTCCTGGTGTTTACTGGGGAGCGTGGTGTTCGGTCATCACTCAGTGCTTGCAAGAGATCGCTTTACGGGTGTCTGTCCAAGGGCCTGTGCATAACAAGAGTGGCACAATGCGCCGCCCAGCCTCTCCTTCTGGGAAGCTCAGCCCTTAACAGCATAGCTGCCAGTAACACAGGCTGGGGAGGATCTGAATTTTGACCTTCTCATGGCTGGAGATTCCACAATACCTGTTTTCAGCTCTGCCAAGTTCCTCATTCCGCTGCAAGGTTCAGATGAGTTTAGTCGGTATTTTTCTGGGGATTTCCTTTAGTTGTTTAATTACTCCTGCAGGGTTCCAACCTGCGCTGTTAACTTTGCTGGGCTTTGCTGACGCTGAGATCCCCCCTAAAATCTCTCCCAATGAGGACAGGCTGCTGGCCTTTTAACCAGCGCTCTGCTCGGAGCAGGGTTAGATGGTGGGGTGGCTCAAAAGCCAGTGGCCTGTCTTAGGGAGCTGGGGGGAGCTGGCAGCTGCTGTGCAAGAGGCAGAGGCTGCAGGGGGGAAAGTGCAGGCTCTGTGGCAAGGGGCCAGGGAGATAGGAAGTGTCAAGAGTCCAGGGAGCATCCCCAAATACCCGCACTTTCACAGTCCCCATCTGCAGGCCAGGTAGCTGGGGCTGTGTGAGTCCTAGACTCTGTTCAGGGAATCTCAGGGCACCCAGCATTGAGCAGGGCAGTATCTGAGTTATGCCATCCCCTCAGGGTGGCTACTATGGGTGGGTACCTGGGACGCTCTCAGCACCCCTCCGGCTGGACTTCCTAGCTGGGAGAATGCGTCCCACGCTCTCCGCCCGGCCCGCCAGTCTCCTGATTGTTGGGGTCGGCTCCTAGCACTCTCACTCTGGGGGGGGGGAAGTGGGGGACTATACTCCTGCTCTCCCTCTGCCCCCTTTATCTGTGGGGTGGGGTCCTCTCCCGTGAATGGGACGTTAACATGATTGCTGCCCCACTGTTCAGAACAGCAGCTGTGAAATCGACCGGGCCAGGCACCAGGCTGTACAGACAAACTGCAACCACCAGGCCCAGGCAGTAGTTGGGAACAGGGAACTTACTGGCCAGCCCCAGCGTGGCCACATGTTGAAGCGGGCCCTGGTTTAGCGGAGGAGAGAGGCCTGGGTTTAGCGGCTGTCCGCCCTCCCGCCTAAACCGCAGGCCGATCCTAGAGCCTGTGGCTTCCGGCTCCAATCGGGTCGAAGCAGCAGCTACTGGTTCTAATGGAACTGGCCTGTGCTCAGGCTTGTCTCGCTGTTCCCTTGCGCTCTGTGTCCACCTCTTGGCTCTGATCTTCTACTGACACTGGAAGCTCTTTGGGGCAGGGACTCTCTCTGTTCTGTTTGTGTGCGGGGGGGTGGGGGCGGCTAGGCGACCGCAGTACAGGTAATAACCCTACTCATACCAATGCCGGCTTGGCAGCTCTTGCATGAAAACCCAAATCACCCGATCAAAGCAAATCACCTCCCTGGTGGCAGGGGGCCTGACTCCAGCCCCCCAGGCTTTGTGTGTGGGGGACATTGGTTCAGGGGGCTGAATTCCCCCTGCCTGGAGTGGTGCACAGAGCAGCGGGGAGCTGTGCTGGGCAGCGGGTTCAAGCAGACTGAAGGAGGGGAGTCTTGGGCCAAACCAGTTCAAAGAGGACGAGGGAGCTATGTGGGGTTCTGCTTTCCCAGGCCGGGGCGAGGGGGAGCAGTGGGGGGGAAGGGGCTTTGCTTTCCCAGGCCAGGGGGGGAGCAGTGGGGGGGTTCTGCTTTCCCAGGCCGGGGCGAGGGGGAGCAGTGTGTGTGTGGGTTCTGCTTTCGCAGGCCGGGGGGAACAGTGGAGGGGTTCTGCTTTCCCAGACCGGGGCGAGGGCGAGCAGTGGGGGCGGGCTTTGCTTTCCCAGGCCAGGGGGGAGCAGTGGGGGGGGGGTTTTCTGCTTTCCCAGGCCAGGGCGAGGGGGAGCAGTGGGGGGGTTCTGCTTTCCCAGGCCGGGGCAAAGGGGAGCAGTGGGGATGGACTTTGCTTTCCTAGGCCAGGTGGGGAGCAGTGTGTGTGTGGGGGGGGTTCTGCTTTCCCAGGCCAGGGCGAGGGGGAGCAGTGGGGGGGAAGGGGCTTTGCTTTCTCAGGCCAGGGGGGGAGCAGTGGGGGGGTTCTGCTTTCCCAGGCCAGGGGGGGAGCAGTGAGGGGGGTTCTGCTTTCCCAGGCCAGGGCGAAGGGGGAGCAGTGGGGGGGGCCCTCTGCTTTCCCAGGCCAGGCCGGGGGAGGGGGGAGCAGCACCCCCCGTAATAGCCCCGGTCGGGCAGGTGCGCGGCGCGGCGCCTCCTCCCAGGCCCGGGGCTGGGACTTGCCTGCGCTCCCTGGCCCGCTCACCTGCGGGGAGCCGGGCGGCCCAATCAGGTGCGCGCATGGGAGGGCCCGGCCCGGGCTGCAAAACCCCCACGACGCCTGGTTCTTTTTCCGCCCGCGCTTCCTGCTCCGGGACTCCGGGCGCCGTGCGGGAGCCTCCCCTGCGCCCTCTGCCCGGCCCGGGCCCCGAGCCGGGGGCGAGATGGCCCTGCGGCCCCCGCTGCGGGGCGCCAAGCCCAAGCCCAGCCTGCCCCCCCACTACTACGAGGGCTTCCTGGAGAAGAAGGGGCCCCAGGACAAGGTAGGGACCCCCCCCCCCCACTCCGGGCTGGGACCGGGGCTGTGGTCGGCCGGGGCTTGGCCAGGGTCAGGCTCTGAGTTGCCAAGGGCTGAGCCATGGCCTTGAAGCCTCTGGTGTCGTCTTTCCCCCCCCACCCTAACCCCTGGCCCGCTCTGCCACACCAGCGCCCTGGTGCGGAGAGATCCGGGCAAGGAGCCAGCTCAGGGTGAAAGAAGCTAGAGCCCCCCCTCCCGAAGTGGCCCTGATCCCAAAGCCCAGGATCAGGCTCTCCAGGACTTTGCAGCGAGTCGGACTCTAAACCTCAAGCCAGGGCTGAACTTTGCAGGCAGGACTGGATCTGCCAGGTGCCTCCCCGCAAGCTCTGGGTGCTCCGATACCCCGGGGACAGGTCTCCTAGAATCGCCTGCCGTGGCTGGATCGGGCTTGCCTAGGCATGCCGTTGTTCCGGCATAACGATTACCCTTTAAATCCACTTCCTACCTTAATCTGAATTCACTTTCAGGTGTAGATGATAGATGGGCAGAAGCCAAATGCAAACTCGCAAAGCCAGATGTTACTGGCAGCCCCCATTTTCCTAACAAGCTAGGGCAACCACAGTCTTTGGGGTACGTGAAATCCTGATTGGACTTGAGCCTGTTTCGCTTGTCTAGACAAGAAAGTTGCACTGCTTTAACCTAAGGTGTGGCTTTAAACCAGTGCACTGCGTAGTGTGAACCCACTTATTTCAGTTTAGCTCAAGCCGGTTTCTAATCGCCTTTTGCTAAACCGAAATCTGCTTGGTTTAACCGGCACTCAGGGCGTCCACACAGCCTCTGGCCCCGGTTTAAATTCACCCTTTGAGTTAAACCAATGCAGCTTTCTCACGAAGACCGGCTCTTAGAAACAGCAGCCCCTGAGCACTGCAGCTAGCCCCAGTGTTAGGGTAATCCAAGCGGCAATGGCTGGGAAATCCCAGAGTAGGTGTGTAAAAGGGAGCGCAGGGCCCAGTGGCGGGGGGTGGTGGGTTGTTGGACAGGCGATACTTCCTCCAGCTCTGTGGAAGTGCGTTATCTGGTCTGCCTGGTGAAGGCTTCCTGTGCTCGCGGGTGTCTGTTCCATCGCAAACCCTCCTCTTGCCAAAGCTGAGCCCCCTGTCGCTTTCTACCACGTGGTTTGCCTGGGTCATTCTTTTTGGTGGTCGTTGGACGAAGTATGAGCCTGATCCTCGAGACGCGGATTGATGTAGCCGGGCCCTTAAGTGCTGGGCACCAGTCTGACAGGCCGAGAGGTGGCAATTCTCTTTCCCAACACTGCAAACGATCCGCCACTGAACCACACTTGGACATTTAAATACATTTGCCTGGGCTCCATTTGTTAACCTGGCTGCATTTATGGCCCCTAAACATTCCTGCCGTCTAGATTTCTGAGCACAGCTCTTTCTGGCATGGAGATAAGACGCTGTCGTGTTCACACCCTATACCTAATGGGAAGGGAGGCGCTCCTCCAGGTAGGGGACAGACACCACGCCATGTGACGTGCAGGCTGTTTGTCCCAGATGACGTCTTTCACCAGCTTGCTGGCATGGGATAAGGATGTCTCAGCAGGCAGTGTCATCCTCTCAGGATGGCTGAAAAGATCTGGGGTCTCTTTGAAAGCCTGGAGAATTCTAGGCCCTCAGAGTGTGGGAGTGAGATGCGATGAGCGGCATTGTCCCGTTAGTATGGGGAGGGGTAGTGACCCTATACGCGACCCGTAGGAATAACCTTTGAACTGTACACTGCACTCGCTCGGCTCCTTTCCAGCCCTACATCTTGGGGTGGTTTACAAAGGTGGGTGAGGAGCATCAGCTCCATATTAGAGATGGGGAAACTGAGGCACAGAGCGGGGCACCGACTTGCCCAAGGTCACCCAGTGAGTCCGTGGCAGAACCAGGATCAGAACCCAGATCTCCTGACTCCCAGGCCCGTCCTCTTGCTGTTAAACCCGGGACTTCAAACTCACATCAAGCACAACTTCCGCTTGTGCATAGCCACACGTGAGCGTGCCATCCCCGGTTTGTGTGACCGTGATGTGGCTGCACTCATGTGATGCTGACGTACGCGTGGCCTTGACACGTACCCACCTACGTGTGGGGCTGCTCTATCTGGTGAGCGTGAGATGCTGGCACCCTTCTGTGACACTGACAGCCCAAGGGCAGGGGCATGATCTTGGCACGTGCATGCCCATGGCCGTGGGTGAATTTGGCACATTGGGGCCTGTCGGGGCCAGTGCAGCGCTGGGGGCGGGCAATGGGGGCAGAGGCTGCAGAACCTTTATTGTGGGTCACAACACTTAGCTGTTGATGGCGAACAGGGAACAGTGATGGCCTTTGATTTCTGAGCCCTCCCAACCAGCCCACGCATGATGATGTCTGGGCTCTGCCCTCCCCCACAGGCCTTTGGCAGCTGATTCCGACTTGGGGCTGCCATGTCAGGCCGGGCCAGCATCAGCCTGTGCCGAGAATCGGCCCTTTCTCCTAGGCTCTGCCCTCGCAGGACCCCACCAGGCTGCCCCTGTTCCGGGGCTCCCACGCGGCTGGAGAAAAACACACGACAACGCGTCGTTCGGCGGCTGAGGGAAGCCAAAGCAGCCCCCTCCGAGACCAATCCTCTGCTCCGGCATGGCGGGCGCGGGGATGCTGGCCTGGCTGGACCAGCTGCCCCGGCAGGGCAGAGTCCACCGTGCAGAGATGGAACTAGGCTGCAGGGAGAGGGGGTGGGCACTGTCATTCCATAGACACCCCCTCTCTCCCCAAAGAGCTGATTCGCTGTCCCCCCCTACGTAACATCCGGGGAACATTCCGCTGCAGGTTCCTGGCCATTCCAGGTTTAGCACAGGGCTAGGGCATTGTTGGGGGGCAGGTATCTGCACAGTGCATGCTCACTAGGGGCCTCCCTCCCCTGGGCTGGCCCCCTCTGGTCCCAGCCTCCAATGCCCCTTTGCTCTGTCTTTGCAGGGGTATAAGAAATACTGGACAGGCCTGCAGGGGCTCACGCTGTATTTCTACAACACCAACCGAGACGTGCAGGTACGCAAAAGCCGCCCCACAGAGGAGCCGCTCTGTGGCACTCCCCGGTCAACCTGGGAAAGCCTCATGGGGGGCTCTGTCTCCTTGAGGTCTGATCCTGGCAGGTGCCCAGCCACTGGGAGCTGAGGGTGCTCAGCACCTCTCTGGATCAGGATCTCCTATCTCAACTCTCCTGGTGGCCTCCAGCCCTGGCTGGGGGACATCCCTCCTGGGGAGGCTCGGCTTGCTGGGGGTCTGCCATGCCCATGTGGGTGGCGAGGGCCTCGATCCCTCTGACCTGGGAAAGAGTCCCTTCTCCCCCCCCCACCCGCCCATGGGGATGGCTGTTCCCTAGAGTCACCATTAAGGGTGAGAGGCTTGCTTAGCCTGCACGGCCATGGGCCTGGTGGCTGGGGAGCCAATTGGTGCCCACGGCAGGGGTGGGTTTGGTGACATGGGCACCAGTCCACTGAGACCCAGCCAACTCTTGTCAGCCATGCTTCTGAGCAGGGCTGGATTTGAATCAGCAACCCAGAAGTGTTCACACACCCGCATCCCAGAGAAGAGGTGGGGGGCAGCCAGCCAGGCAGGGCTCCCTAGCGGGCATCTCTCTGCTCTGACTCCCTAGGGCCCTGCTCTGGGTTGCAGGAGTGGGGCTGGCTGATTTTCCCCCGCACTGATCTGTGCTTCGCCCTCCACAGTACGTGGAGAAGATCGACCTGGACAACTTCGTGTCCCTGACCGACAGCTACCTCCGGAGCGGCCCCCAGGCCAGCAACGAGGGGGTGGGGCTCAGCCTGAAGCTGAGGGGGCAGGAAGTAAAGTTAAAGGTACGTTTGCCCTGCATGGCCTCTGCCTCCCTCACCCCCGCGCTCTGGGTTTTACCCCAGTAATGTGTGTTTCCCTTGCAGGCTGAGAGCCTGGAGGCTCGGGAGATGTGGAAGGGTTTCATCTTCACCATGGTGGAGGTAATGCGCCTGGCTGATGTTGGAATGAGAAATCCGCCCCCCTTGCCTGCCCTCCCTTTGGCCCCCTCCACCCGACCCAGCCCTTGCACCCCCATGTGCTCACCCCTGCCCCACACAACCCACCCCACACCTCTGCTCACTCTGTGTACTCTGTGTACCCGCACGCTCGCTCCTGTCCGCCCCTGCCCACCCTAGATACACTCACCTGTGCCCGCCTCCCGCCAACCCTGCGAGTGCAGACACAGCCCTGCCCTCTCTCCTGCCCCCCGTCTCTCCCCCAGGTATCCCGTGCGGCGAGAGCTCGTCTTTGAGAGCCCTTGTCCAGGCTTGAGTCCGTGTTTCTTGACAACCCTGTCGGGGCAGGTCTCCGTTGGGTGCTCTGGGCCCACCCTGGGCTCCCCTCCCAGCGGTTCCCAGCCCCGTTGTCCCATGTCGGATTCAGCCCCGGGAAGCCCTTTGTGAGGAGCCTGCCCCCTGCTGGTCAGAGTCAAGGGCTGGCAGGTGGGAGCCGCGTTGGCGCCTCCTGCTGGCTGATTCCTGGGCCGCACAGAGGGTGGGTGGGAGGACTCCCGGGCCAGGGATGGGAGCAGCACTGAGGTCCTGAGAGGGAGGTGTCAGTGGAAGCCCCTGTCTGGTCTGTAGCCCGTTGCAGGGGAGACTCAGTGTGTCGTCCCTGTCCCTGCAGATGCAAGTCCCCTCCAACCTGACGTTGCTGCCCGGCCACATCTACATGATGTCCGAAGCCCTCTCCAAAGAGCAGGAGCGACGGGCCCAGCTGAGCCAACGCCGCAGCATGAGCTCCCTCCACTGCCAGTTGATGGAGGAGGAGATGCCAGCGTGAGTGGGGCCTGGGCCGGAGGGAGAGCCTAGTGCGCGGTGGGCCGGTGCCTCCATCCTGCCACGTCAGGCCAGGCCACTGGTCCAGCCTGTCTGGCGTCCCCCGGCCCGTGTCGGGCCAGCTCAGGCCACTAGTCCAGCCTGTCTGGCGTCTTCCCCTCCTGCCGCACCACTGACCCATCAGTACCGGTATCCCGCTGAAGGTCCGTCTGGTTCAGCATCCTGCCTTGCAAGTGGCCAGCCCCTGGCGCCTCCCCCGGAAGCAAGCCCTTCGCCCCGGCCCATGCCAACTGACGGCCTCCTTGCCCAGGGCCTCCCGCCCTCTCAGTGCTCTGGATCAGGAGAGCCGCCTGGCCCCTGTTACCGTAGCTGCCCACGCTGGTGCCAGCCCACGCTGGGGAACTGAGCAGCAGGGGGGCTTGCAGCTCACGGTCTCCCCCATCCTGATGGTCTCGGAGCTGCAATAGCCCAGAGGCTCTGGGTCACGGGCCAGCGGCTCTGGGGGGTTGGAGAGTCCCAGGTCGCCCAGGGAAGGCCTGGCGCGGTAACTGGGTCCTGTCCTTGCAGCTGCTATTTCAAGGTCTCCAGGACAGAGGCCCGGGTCCTGCTGGAGAGGAACCTGGACTGCGGCAACATGCTGCTGCGTCCAGGGGGCGACGGGAAGAGCATCTCGGTGACCACGTGTCAAATGCTGAACGGGTGAGAAGGCGGGGGATGGTCGGGGGCTTCCTGCTGGGGGGACGGGCCCAAGGCTGGAAGGGGGCAGGTCTGACACTAGCCTGCACATGGGGCGGAGTGTGAATCCTGGCACTAGTGTGGGGGGGGGGAGGGGTGACCCCAGTGCACACAGGGCTGGGAGTGTGAATCCTGGCACGAGTGTGTGCGTGTGTGTGAGGGGGGAATCCCAGTGCACGGGGTTGGGAGTGTGAATCCTGGCACTAGTGTGTGTGTGGGGAGGGGTGACCCCAGTGCACACAGGGCTAGGAGTGTGAATCCTGGCATTAGTGTGTGTGTGTGTGTGGGGGGGGGTGATCCCAGTGCACACAGGGCTGGGAGTGCGAATCCTGGCACTAGTGTCGAGAGGGGAATCCCAGTGCACGGGCTGTGATCACAAGCGGTGTGAGGGTCGGGTTGTGCAATCTCCCCGTCCTTCTCTTGCAGCACCCCAGTTGTGAAGCACTACAAAGTGAGCCGTGCGGGACAGCAATATGTCGTTGAGGTTGATCGGCCGGTGAGTGGGCCAGTTCTGCATCCCCACCTTATGCAGGGTCTGGGCCCCGGGTCTGGGCCCCAGGGGGAACAAACGGCTCCTGGAAGCACAGCCACCAAGGAACGTCATGGTGATAGCAGGCATAGAAGCCGGGCCTTGATCACTTACGCTACAGGAGAATCTCTGTAAGCTCTATAGGGCCTAGGACACACACACACACACAGCTAAGCAGTTCCAGGCAGCAGTGCCCAGCTGTGCTCTCCCATTCATCCCTGTATCATGAACCAATGATGTGGCCAAAAAGCCACAGGTGTAGAAATAAGAATAACCTCGACTGTAACACCAGCTAGGATAACCGTACCCGGGGCTGGCAACCCTCATGCTGCAGGGCACATGCTGACTGCCAGCTGGGGGTGTCAGCTAGGAGCAGAGAGCCCTGCAGACCGGGAGCGCCACTCGCAGGCTGCTAGGCTGGGAGCAGGATCTCTGAGGGGGTTGTGCAAAGCCTGGTCAGCCCCTCGGTGGCAGGGGCCTGAGGGTGGCCAAAAGCCGAGGTTAACAGGATTTCCCACCCTGCCCCAGCACCACTGCTCCTCCCTGGCTGATGTGGTGGAGTACTTCGTCTCCAACACCAAGAAGACCCTGGTGCCCTTGAGCCTGGATGAGGATTACGCTGAGAAGTTAGGTGGGTTCCCCCGTTTCGAGGGCTCCGGGTGCAAATTCTGGGCAGGGGGGCTGGGTTTGCATGGGTGGGTGAGCCAGGGGCCAGTGCATGCCGGGGGGCACAGGTATGGGTGTGTGGCAGATACCTCTGGGGAGGGGCACCTGTGTGTGTGTGTGTGGCGGGGGGGGCAGGGCGCACATGGAGGAGGATGCATGTACATTAGATGGCTAAGTGGGGGTGGGCAATGGGGCCTGGGTGAAAGGGGTGGGGCAGGGTGGGCCCAGGGGGGCACATGCATTAGCAGTGTGTGTCTGGGAGAGGGTGCCTGGACTTGGGAGAGGTGGGGGTGGGGAGAGGGCACATGGGATGGTAGGGCAGGGACGGAGAGGACCTGACTGCTGGGGATTCCCTCCCCCCCCCCAGCCACCTCTCCACCTGGTCCCTTCTGCCCCCTGCCCTTACAGGGCTGCCCAGCATCCCCCACCAGCCCCATGCTCCCCCATGGTCAGACTCCCTCCCCTGCCAGCCCCCCCAGCTCTGACCCCTCTCTTTGTGGTGTGTTTTGCAGAGTTTGTGGAGACTGATAAGGAGAACGGAGAGAGCATCTGGGAAACATCCATGCCCCCCTGCCCAAAGCCCCCCAAAGGTGAATGTGCCCAGCTTGCTCCAGGCACCTGCTACTGGCTGCAGCTCAGGGGCCCTGGCTTGTTCCTCCAGGGTTCGGGGCTGTTCGGTTGTGAAGAATATGCACGCCAGGCCCCATAGACCTCCCATGGCCTGGCCGCAACACAGCTCTGGAGAGCTGGCACAGGGCGCCTGCAAGCTTCCCCCCCCACAGCAGTGCCCTGCCCCTGCCGGCTGGGACTCCAGCGCTGTGAGCTCCCCCCCCAGCAGTGCCCTGATGTCTAGTGGCACTATTTTGATGTGGCATTTGACCTGTCTGGTGTGCTCATCACACACGATCGCATCCCCCACGATACCCTGCCCCCAGCCCAAGCTGAATCAGAGTGCTCCGGCCTGGCCTGCTCTCCCAGAGCCCTGTATTTTAGGGTCTGCATTTCCCCACTGCGTGCCAGCCAGTGCCCCTTACCTAACCCTGTGCCCATCTGGTTCCCCAGCCGGTGCCAAAGTGGAGGCAATGATTCCACCCATCTCCAGACAAAGTCCTCTGTCGAAGCCCCTTCCCACGCCTCCAGCGTCTGGGGAGGATCAAGAAGAGACCTACGTGAATGATGAAGGTGAGCTGGGGTCTGGGGAGATTGTGTCCTAGCTGGGTAAAATCTTGCTCCCCATCCTGGCCGGTGAATGAAATAACGCTGGCCTCATCACTGAGTCTGGCTGGTGCGGTTCTTCAGGGGAATCTCTGGTGCCGCGTGGAAGGGCACGATCCCCTCCCGAGGAGGGACAGGCTGGGGCCGGGGAGCGGGAATGGGACCTGGTACTGGAGAAAAGTCTCCTGGGGAAACCCCAGACTGCGATCCCAGCTCAGGCTCCCCCCCTCCCTCCCCTTCTCTCATGCAATTGTGTTTTTTTTCAGATGTGGCAGCCATCAAGGGAACAAAGCCAAAGCCAGCCTGCCGTGAGTAAACTGGCTATTGTGCCCGACCTTTCAGAACGGAGATAGTGTGTCGAACACAAGAGGCCACGTTGCTACAGAAGATCTATCCCCTGCCCCGCCCCCCACGCCTGGGCTTTGCACTCCCCTTTTCCCCACGGCTGCCCTTGGGGCAGGAAAATGCTCTGGCCACATGCAGAATCTGTTGCCCCAGACCAGCGATACAACTGGGAGATGCAGCACCCCTGGGAGCTCAGAGGAGGGTGAAAGGAGCCAGCCCCACTGGGGGATGCTGGGGGCTGTTGGGGCACAGCAGTGGATCTAAGTGGCCTCCCAGAGATCAGGGACAGAAAAGGCTTTTGGACCCTCCAGTCCATGGCTGCCAAGGTGGGATGGGTCATGTCTAGTGCTCCCATCACTTCCCCTGGGAGACCGGTCCCCAGGTGGCTAGTGTAGGAGAAGGGGCTGCTCTCTGACGGTCACTGGCGAAGGGGGAGGAATCCCAGTGAAAAGAGAGGAGGGAAACCTACGGGGCACAAAGGGAGAGGTGAAAGGACCAGCAGAGGCAGCCTGGCACGACCAGGGCGTGGGTGGTTTGGCCTAGCGGGTAGGACCAGGAGTCATGCCTAGTGGTTGGAGCAGAAGCAGGGTCTGGTGGTTGGTGTGGGAGCCAGGGTCAGGCTAGGGAGCGGAGCCGGAGCTGGAAACCAGGAGTCAGGCCTCAGGTCGGCGCCAGGGGAAAGCCAGGAATGCGAGTCGGAGCCTGAAGCAGGGAACGAGAGCGGGGTTGGTGGCGGCGACAGGCCGGGTGCTGCCGGCTGGCACAAGCCGCTTCCTGGAATTTCCTCCATGCTGACCTAGCGTGCCTGGGCCAGTCTGAGGTTTGGGGGGGGGGGGGGCTGCCAATTGGGTTTCCCCTGGGCGGGGTGCTCAGTCCCCCAGGGTTCAGAGTGTGAGGATGCAGCTCAGCGTGGGTGGCAGCTGAGCCGGGTTCTAGTCCTCTGGATCCCTCCCCAGCCTGGCTGGGGACTTGACGGGACAAGCGATGCTACGTGACCTGGGACTGCTGGAAACCGCATTCTAGCTGCCCAGGCCCAGAGCCACAAAGGCCTTTAGGTGCCTGACTCCCGCTGAAATGAGTTGCTGGACTGGGAGTTCGGTGGCTGTCACAGTGGGAGGGCACAGATCGGGAGGGTGGCTGGGTTGGGATGGGCAGAGGAGGGAGAGGAGCTGGGTGGGTGGCCCCCATCCTGCCAAGGATGCTGACCCCATAGCCCAGCTTTGAGCGGCCCAGGGCCACCCCTGAGTTTGACTCCAGCTCCAAACGCTCCCAGTGCTCAGAAGTGACGGGACAGACGTGGGTTCCGCATCCGGCGGCAGGGACAAGCTCTGGGGTGGGGGGTTAGGGTGGGGGGATGTGCTGGGAGGAGCCAGGGGACTGAGCGTCTTCACTTTTGTTTTCAGCCACGGTGGGGCCCGTGAAGGTGATTTGGGAGAGGGGCGGCCAGACCAAGGCGCCGCCTGTACCACCCAGCAAGCCAGGTACAGCCATTGCCAGCTGATTCGGTGCCCACCCCCGTTCTCCCCCCAAGGCTCTCTGCTCTAACCACCCCCCTTTCCCATCGCGATTGCCAGAGCTCGTGCCCGAGCCCTCGGCTGGCCACTGAGGATGCCCCTAGGGCAGTGAGGGGTGCAGGTTCCCACGGGATAAGCCCAGTTTGTCCCAGTCACTTGGGGCCTGACCTGGCACTGCTCAGCCCCCGGGAGCCACTCGATTTGCTCCCTCCCCCGGCCCCACTGGCCCATGCAGGAGCAGAGAACCACCCCCCCTCCCCGCCTGTGCGGCTGGCTATCACACCTCGAGGTCTAAGCAACCCTGAGCCCTGCTGGCCCCATTGCAAAGCCCATTCTGCCACCATCTCCCTCTGCCCCGCTTGGCCAGGTCAGTGGGGCTGGGGAAGCTCAGCCCCGTAGGGAGCAGGGTGGGCGCAGCAGAGGGTGTGTGGCTCCAGTGAGGGGGTCGGGGGATGTGCCAGAATGGAGATAAAGGGGGAGCTGTCCCGAGTCCCTAGGGTGTTTTTCATTTGACCCTGTTGGGTTGGGACCCCAGCGTCCAGGAGCCCCATACAGCTGCAGGTTGGGCAATGCTGTCTGGACTGCGACCTTACCTCCAGCAGAGTGGGTAGTAACCCTGAGTGCTTCTCCAGCACTTCCTGTCTGTAGATCCTAGAATCTCAGGGTTGGAAGGGACCTCAGGAAATCATCTAGTCCAACCCCCTGCTCAAAGCAGGACCAATCCCCAATTTTTGCCCCAGATTCCTAAATGGCCCCCTCAAGGATTGAACTCACAACCCTGGGTTTAGCAGGCCAATGCTCAAACCACTGAGCTATCCCTCCCCACCTCCACAAACACAGCCACGTGGTACAGAGCGGGAAACTGAGGCACGGAAAAGGGACGTGACTTGCCCAGGGCATCAGATGTAGCGTCCAGGTTCGCCATCCCCCACAATGCACTGCAGGATTCCCCCAGGGCTACCCATGCAAGCAGGTCCCAGGCTACCCTCTGGGCTGAGTGCTGGGAAGGATCTCCGGCCTGGGAGGTGGAGCGGGATGGGGCAAGAGGAGAGGACGCGGGCTCCTGTGCTCTGTTGACCAGCTCTGCACTCTCCATACCCAGCCGCTAAAGGCCAGTATATGAGGACACCCAGCAGCGCCCTCAACCTACGGCAACATGGTAGCAGCCAGGCCTCCCGCCAGGCCACGTCGTGGGTCGGAGACCTCCCCACAGGTAAGGGGAGGCCCCCTTGGCACGAGAGGCGGGGCTGCATGTGGCCATTGCCCTTGGCTTTCAGTGGACTGTAGCACTGCTGGTTATTGTGTGGCCAGAGCAGGGGTCTGGGAGCCAGGACTCCTGGGTTGTGGTCTCAGCTTTGGTAGGTGGTGGGGACTAGTGGCTAGCGCTGATGACGGCAAGTCAGGACCCCTGGGTTCTAGTCCCGGCTCCGGAGAGGTTCTGTACCCACCTTCTCTCTCCCCGTAGACATATCAGAGGAGCTGGCACGGAAGCTACAGGAACGAAGAGCCAACCTGGAGAACTGACCCGCTGCCCTGCACGGATGGCATGGCGGGCGAGGAGGGTTCTGCTGGGAACACAGGGTTCCAGTCCTCCCAGGGAACAAAACCTTGGCCCCAAACCTCTCCCAACTCTTGTGCAGCGTTGATCACGTACCCAGGGCCCGGCCCTTCTTCTCTGGCCCTTTCCCAGCACCGGGAGACACTGGTTTGTAGGGCTCGCGGCCCCCCACCTCGCCGACATAGCCTTAGCTCTGGGCCCTTCGGTGGTTTTTCTAGGGGCAAGGCTGCCACCTTGCATTGGGCCCTGGCTGTGCCCTTTCCGTGGCTCAGAGTGGCTGCCCCTAAGCCCGGTGTGATGTGGTCTGTGGGTGCCACGTGCCTGGACAAGCAGCAAGTGCCAAAGGGAGGGAACGATGCCCCATGGGTGGATCTGGGCGCAGCTGTGTGCCCTTGACACCAGAGAGGAAGCTAATCCAGATCCTGGCAGGCTGCAACTGGCCCTGCTGCAGAGCAAGGGGGTCTCTGCAGGTAACGCCAGAGCACCTTTAATAGCCATGTGATTCCCACAGTCCCAGGAGGGCTGTGGGCAAGGAGCTAATCCCACCCCCCAGATCAGGGAGGAAGCCTCAGGGCTTGTGTGCTGCGCTCGGACTCATTTGCCTAGACCAGGCCCTTTGCATGTTGCGGATCAGGCTTAAAAGGCACGGGAGGCGGGGGAGATGGGTGACGCCTTCCTGTGCTCAGGTTTCAGAGTAACAGCCGTGTTAGTCTGTATTTGCAAAAAGAAAAGGAGGACTTGTGGCACCTTAGCGACTAACCAATTTATTTGAGCATAAGCTTTCGTGAGCTACAGCTCACTTCATCAGATGTGAGCTGTAGCTCACGAAAGCTTATGCTCAAATAAATTGGTTAGTCTCTAAGGTGCCATAAGTACTCCTTTTTCTTTTTTCCTAGGCCCAGTCTGCTTAGGGGTGTTTCACAGTGCGGGGTAAACCAAAGGCAGAGCTGAGGGGCACACCTGTGCCTGGAATGCCAGCGGGGCTGGAAGCTAGAATTGAGGGGCAGTGGCAGGGCTGGCCGGGGCATCCCAGGGCTAGAATAGCAGGGGGGCTGCAGGTTGGGTTTGAGGGGCATCAACAAAGCTGTATGTAGGGGGAGCCCAGGGCAGTCCTGAAGTGGGTTGCATTGACAGAGGTGTGCCTCAGGGCTGAGGGCACCGGCCGAGCTGTGAGTGGGGCCCAGGGCTGGTACCGCAGGGAGCTCCAATTTGGAACTGGGTGTGTTGGCAGGGTGGTGCACGGGAAGGTCTCATGGCCCCTGCCAATACTACCCAGGACTCCAGGGAGCTCCTCAGTCCCTCTCCGACATCTGCACTCATCAATTAGAACAGCAAGACTGGGTCAGACCAACAGACCATCTAGTCCAGTGTCCTGTCTGCCAACAGTGGCCAGTGCCTGATGCTTCGGAGGGAATGAACAGAACAGGGCAGTTATTGAGTGATCCAGTCCCAGCTTCTGGCAGTCAGAGGCTACAGACACCCAGATTATGGTGTTGCATCCCTGACCATCTTGGCTAATCACTGTTGATGGGCCTACCCTCCATGAACGGATCTAATTCCTTTTTGAACCCAGTTATACTTTTGGCCTCCACAACATCCCCTGGCAAGGAGTTCCACAGGTTGACTGCATGTTGTGTGAAGAAATACTTCCTTTTGTTTGCTTTAAACCAGCTGCCTATTAATTTCATTGGGTGACCCCTGGTTATTGTGTTATGTGAAGGGGTAAAAATAATACTGCCTTCTATCATATCCTTAGTTGTCTTTTTTCCAAGCTGAAAAGTCTGTCTTTTCAATCTCTCCTCCTATGCAAGCTGTTCCATGCCCCTAATCATTTTTGTTGCCCTTCTCTGTACCTTTTCCAATTTTTTTTGAGATGGGGTGACCAGAAATGCATGCAGTATTCAAGGTGTGGCCGTACCATGGATTTATACGGTGGCATTATGATATTTTCTGTCTCATTATCTATCCCTTTCCTCCTGGTGCCTAACACTGTTTAGCTTTTTTGACTGCTGCTGTACATTAAGCAGATGTTTTCAGACAATGATTCACAATGGCTCCAAGATCTCTTTCTTGAGTGGCAACAGCTCATTTAGATCTTTAATTCTCCTAAGTCCCTCTGGGGAAAAGATCCTCCGTTCCTCTGAGTATGAATCAGTATTTTTCCAAATGTCAAATTCCCTTTAAAGCCTCAGCCATGAATCATTCCCTCTCCCAGGCACGGGCCTATCCCCAAACCCCCTGCCCTTCTCTCTGATCTGTGCAGGCTGCCTCCCTTCCCTTCCTGCTAACCCCTGCAAGCAGGGGGCCAGACAGACTGGCCTGGCCGGTGCACTGGACTCTTCCAAGCAGTGCCCTGGGCAGCTTGTCTTTGGCACGTGCCATGGTGCGCAATGATGCTAGAGGTGGTGATGCACGGCCCCTCTCAGTCTATCCTGTACGTTGCACTTGGTGGTGTGCCTTGAAATCGGCGGTGCTGTGCGGCTGTACGCCAGCTGAGGGCTGGCTCTCCGGCTGTACGGAGGCCGGTGCTTTTGAAGGGATTTGTACAGTGTTCGATTGTTACCCACTTTGCATACGTTGCTAATAAAATCGACCGTTTTCCCTCGACTCACCGGTGCTAGCCCCAGCCTCCTGCAGTCGCGGTCACATCCTAACTCCGCACGTCGGCTGGGGAGAGGGGACTGGGTGCAGGGGCTAGAGATGGGCTCCTGGCTGTGCCGCTACCAGGCTGTGAGACCTTGGGTGAGTCGCTCGTGATTTTTGGGGTGCCCAACGTGAGACAGCTTGGGCCTGGTTTTCAGAGGGTCTGAGAACCCCAAATTCCTGTGGGAGTGGTGGGAGGCTCAGCCCTTTTGAACAGCAGGTGCCATCTGCCTCGGGTTGGGTACCCCACATCATGGGGCCCACTTGAGAATTTTCCCCCTTCGGGCCCAAAGCCAGGCTGTACACTGGGGCTTAATTAACTCAAGAGCTACACAGAAAGCAGGAGTGAGCCCAGCCTGGAAACCCTCTGCCTACCCTCCTGTGCCATCTGCCCACACTGCAACTTTGCTGCAAAGGGCCTCTGGGGTGGGAGCCCACCCAGCTGCCAACCCCCCAGATACCTGACCCCACGCCATTCACCCACAGTCCTGAAATAGGAGAGAGGGATAAATGTTATTCCACTGACATGGTAGCTGGGCCAGGACTGTGGCCACCGCAGAGAGAGGCTGTTACCTCTTTGTGGGACGCTACTGCCCTGCACTCCAGCCCATGCGAGGCCAAGCAGGGTGGGGGGTTGTTTTGATCTCTTCCCTGTTACAGAGGGTTTAGATGTAAAACCTCCTTCAGCAGTCAGCCCCTTGGGTGACCTCCCCTTCCCTCCCCGGATCGGGCCTTTCCCCCATCCTTGGTGGAGGCCAGCTGCGTGGGAAGCACGGTCCTGCCTGCTAAGCCCTGCCGCGGATGGCAATGACCCACCCTGGGAATTTCGGGAGAACCCAGTGATTCGGCTGGGGGCTCTCTTCCCCCCCCCCCCCCACAACCCCAGGGAGGACCGACTGCACACGGGCAGGTGCCTCGTGGCAGGAGCAGCAAGCAGCAAAGATGCCGTCGTCTCTTCCCTGCGCCTGGCCCCCCGACCGCGCCTGGCCCCCCGACCGCCACTGGCTCGCCTTAGCACAAGCCGACACCAGACAGCAGAGGGCAAGGCTGTTCCTAGAGCAGGGTTTATTATTAAGGCCAGAAGCAGCATTTGTCATCCGAGAGGCTATCGGGCTCTAAAAGCAGACGCATGCCCACGTTCCTAGTGCCACCTTTAAGCGTCGGGTTTTAGGACAGCCGGGCCTCAAAAAAACCCAAACAAAAACCTGCTTTCAGCCAGAGGAGGCCCCATGCTCTGGACTCGAGATCCCGGGGCGCTTAAAGGCGGTCATCTGCACGGCCTGCCTTTGGCACAAGTCTGGCTCGTGGACGTCCCCCTGTCTCTTAAAGGCAAGTGTGAGGCGGCAGGAAGGGATGCGCTGGGAGGGGGAGGTGGGTTTACAGTCGTAGGCAGGTGAGTCTCGGGACATTCAGAGCCTTCGAGTCACTGCAGCACCAGCCTCTCCGCCTCAAGCAGCCTTCCAGGAACTGGGAGGAAAGAAAACTGAACGGGCCACGCACTGCGTCTCTCCCTGGTTCCAGGGAGCCAGGAGGTGGCCCAGTCCCACGGCAAAGCTGGGCCCGGTCCCACCGCGCCGGGGGGGGCCACGCGCGTCTAAGTCAGGCTGGCGTTGGAGCTGCTGGCGGTGCTGTTTCGCTTCTGCAGGCATTTGACAGCGCTGGGCACCTGCAGTCCAGAATAGACATGGAAGCTGCCGCACCAAACCTAGGGAGGACAACGAGGCACTTACTGCAGCCGCCCGCAGGGTGCGCCATCCCCAGTAGGCACAGAGGGCGGGGGATGCCGCGTGTCAGAGCAGCCAGGTGTTAATCTCACTCTCGTCACCGGCATCTCTGAGTGTCTCGCCCACGGCCATGGCTCCCCCCGGCCCCCGCGCACATCCCTGGGAGGCAGAGAAGGATTCTCCCCCTGTTACAGATAGGGAAACTGAGGCACACAACGGCAAAGTGACTTGTCCAAGGTCCACCCAGGGGCAGAGCCAGGACTTGAACGCAGGTCTTCTGGAGCCCAGTCCACCTTGCATATGTTAAAGATGGTGAAGTGCATGGAGGTGGTCTGAGGAAAAGCAGTCTATCGAACTAATTATTATTAACAGTGAGAGACCGTCCCGTAGAAACCTCTTTTCCCCTTCGCTGTGCCCCGGCAAACCACGGTTTGTTAGCCACCAAGCTAGCAGACTGTCTGGTGAGCTGTGCCCATTCTAAAACAGCTGGGCCTTCTGGTGCTGTGAGCTTCCCCCCACAGCAGTGTCCCAGCAGAGGCAGCTGGGCCATCCTCTGCCGGCGATCTGAATCTAGTCTCTAGCATCCAAGGGCTTTGCTGGGCGCTGGGTCTGACCCCGTTCCAGAAAACAAGACAAGAAACAAGGCAAAGTGAGCCCTCCTGGGGGAGGGGCTGGAGCTGAATCAGGGGGGTCCACCCTCCTCTTTTCCCACGCCCCCTACCGCCCCAAGGCGGCGGGAGGGGGGAAGCTGTGCCTTTGGTTTGCAGAGAGGTGGGTTCCCACCTCAGAGGTGATGCTGCCTGTTATGAGCTGGAAAGGGCCTCCAGCCGCAGTGCAAGGACAGGCGTGGCAATAACCTGAACAGAGACAGGCTCCAGCAGCGTGGGCCCCTCTGGGCTGGGCGCGTGCAGTAACCCTCCTTGACCGGAGAGGGGAGAGAGTCCGGACCCCCCGCCTCCTCTCCCAGAGCCCCGAGCCACAGTGTCGTCCCCCACCCCCACCCCGTGAACAACGCCTTACCATGAAGGCAGGAAGCACTGGCTGGGTGAATTTGGCCTTAAACGTATGGAGCAGCTGCTTGGTTTGAGCATTGTAGAAGGACAGGAACCCTGTGGACAGACACAGGAAGAGTCAGAAGGGGGGGGCCAAGCAGCCCGGCCAAGGTGCACGGTGCAGGGTGGTGGGGGGGAGGGGGTGGGGGGTTTCTCACCTCTGGCCTCCCCTTCAGACCCAGCCCCGCCTGAGACCCTGCAACCCCCTTCCCAGGCTGCCGTTCCAGCCCCAGCAGCCCGGGAGACGCGTCAGCGGCTGATCGCGTGGGGACCCTCCGGCCTGGAGGGCCTGCCCAGTTCTGGGAATTTCTACCCCGACACAGCCACGTCCGGGCAAAGCCCTAGCGCAGACAACGAGCCCCAGCGGGGGCCTGAGGCTGCGGCCGTGCAAGCTGCTCTTTGCACCCGCCCACACCGCTGCCGGGAACCCCCCGAGCAGCCCCAGGTCACCAGCTGGTATCGACCGAGGCTGGCAGTGCCCGACTCAGCTCCCAGCTGGCGGCCGGCCAGACAAGCAGGGGCTCTTGGGGCAGCGGGGACAGGACTCCTCGGGACTCTGCTGGGACAGGGCTGGGGCTCACTCGGTGTGGGGGAGTTTGCCCTGCCCTGCCGCTGCCTTGGCTGGGGCTGGAAAGAGGCTCAGGGTTTCTGGGGCCCTTGATTTGCACACGCACAGAGACAGCAGGGAGCCCAATGGATGGAGAGACCCACGCAGACCAGGGCTCACCCCCTCCACCATGGGGCAGCAGGACAGACAGACACACACAGGGCTTCACCTTCGTGGAAGTTGCAGTAGACGCCGATGCAGTCGGGCACGGGCACGTCCAGGACCTTGGCCTTGTTGTTATGCTTGGCGGTGAAGCTGACCTGCAGCCAGTTGTTGAGGTGGACGCACCAGGAGGACGAGGTCTTGCCCAGCTGGTCAAACTTGCCCAGGGTCCTGTAGGCCACCCCCACGCCGAAGGCCTTGCTGTCCCGGTCGTACCTCACCTCCCAGTAGTGGTCTCCCCCGTCGATCAGCATGTCGCCTGTGGAGGGATGGGGGTTAGGGGGGCCGGGGGGATCCCAGCACCCACCGGCCCACACAGGTATGGGTGGAGGGAGCTGGGGCATTCTCAGCAGGAGTCCCAGCCTTGGATGATCCTGGATCCCAGGCTGCCCCGCCTCCCTGCCCCCCAATCACCCCCTAGCACACAGTCTGGTTTTATATTGGACCAGGATCCCAGCGCCTGGCTGCCCTGCCCTGCCCCATGATCGCCCCCAGCACACAGTCTGGTTTTAAATTGGTCAGGATCCCAGCGCCTGGCTGCCCTTCCCCATGATCGCCCCCTAGCACAGAGTCTGGTTTTAAATCGGATCAGGATCCCAGCGCCTGGCTACCCTGCCTCCCGATCGTTCCCTAGCACAGTCAGATTTTAAATCAGATCAGGATGCCAGCGCCTGGCTGCCCTGCCCCCTGATCGCCCCCCAGCACACAGTCGGGTTTTAAATCGGATCAGGATCCCTTTACATGCCTCTAGCGCTTTGCCAGTGCCTGGTGCACGCAACTGAGTCTCGTGGCCCCCCCAGGGGCCCCGCTTGCCAGCAGGAGACACTGTTCCCACCCCCCATCCTGCTGTAACCTGCCCCATGCCCGCACACAGAGACTCCCTGGCTCCTGCCCCTTGCCCTCTTACCCAGCACAGTGTAGGACTCGGCTGTGAAGCGGTCCCTGCCCCCCCGGGCCGAGGGCATCCTCTTCGGAGACTGCACGCACCTACAGAAGGCGGGACAGGCAACAAGCTGCAGCCGCACTTCCTGCCCCAGGGACAGGGTCCCCTTGCCCTCACCTTGAGGCTCCTTCCCGGCTTTTGCCATCTCTCAATGACAAGCCAGGGCCCAACCCCCTGGCTCCCCAGGTCCCTGTCCCCTAAGAACAGCTTAGAGGGTGAGTCCTGCACCCCAGCTTCCTCCATGACCCCCTTGGATCCGCCCCGGAGGATCGGTCCATGACTGGGCCCATACCCCAGCCCCCCTGCCCTGGCTGTATGGCTGGGTGTGACCCCGGGCCTGTTGCTCCTCCATGGCTCTCTGGGGTTGAGGCATTTGGGACAAGACATGTCTGTTCCCGAGTCTCCGGCTGTTCTCAGCTCCTCTGACCCCTCCGTGCTGTGGGGTGTGGGCGAGTGCTGCAGAGGGCCGAGGCTTTACCTGGCAGGGGAGTTCACCGGCGACGCCGTCCTGCCCTTCCCGTCCTTCTCCCGGGCCTTGATGTCCTGCACCTTGCCCCCCATGGCATCCCACTCCACGCTCAGCTCCTCCACCTTCAGGTTCTGGTGACAGGTGCTGGCGTCCAAGCGGAACATGAACGCTGGGGAAGGAGCCCCGGGCACGGTCAGACCTGGACTGAGCCCCCTTGTCCTGGGGGGGGGGGCGCCTCCCCAGCGCCACACCCCCAACATGCTGCCCCACCCCCATCACAGGGAGCCCCGCTCCCACCGCCCAACCTCGCCCTGGGAAGGAACCCCTCCCACATCCCCTTGAACTCCACCCCGTCCCCCCCATCTCATCCCCAACTTGTGGAGAACTCTCCGCCCCACCATCCCATATCACTCCCACCCCAGGGACAAACCCGCACATAGTCCCACCTTCTCTCTATCCCCTCCCAAACATAGCAGGGAGGACCCGTCCCCCAGCTTTGTACCCCATCTCAAGGGGGACTCACCACCCAGTCCCTACCCCAACCCATGCTAGAGATCAGTGAGGTGACCCAGTTGGGGGATGGGGATGGAGGTGGGGGGATTCTCAGGTGCTGCTGAGGATCCCTGGGTCCCCACGCTGGGGGCCTTAACCTGACTGGCACTGGGGGAGGACAGAGGGGCAAGGTAGAGGCTCCCCTGTGGGCTGGGAGCCCCACGGTGCCAGGGGCTCTGCAGGGCACACCCAGCCCTGCCCCATGCCCCCAGCCACATGGGTGTCACTTGCAGGCGGGTGTAGGGGTGTTGGGGGGTGCCCAGTGGGGTCCACCTCTGCCCAGGAGAGTGGGCTGGGAGTGGCAGGGGGTGTCACTGATGCAGCCTGTACCCCCTATTTCCGTGCCCCCGCCCCCCAACGCACCTCTGGTTTCCAAGGTGACCGGCTCGGAGAACTCGCCCGCCACAGCCTTGTTACAGGCTTTGACGCGGAAATTCATGTACTTCATGTCGAACTTGAGCCCTGAGGGAAGTCACCAGGGTTAGACGGGAGCAGGGGCCCATGCCAGTGCTCAGCAGGGCTGGCAAGCCCCCCACAGCCAGCCCTATGCCCGGCACCCTCCAGCACTTCCTACACGGACAGGCTAGGACCTCGCTGGGACCTTCCCCCCCAGCCAGTGCTCCTGCTCCTGCCCCCCTCCCTACAGCGCCTCCTGCTGGGAGAGGCCGGGGTACTGGTGTAGCCGGGAACTGGCCCCACATCCAGAGCTCCTGCCCCGATCCCTACAGCGCCCCCTGCTGGGAGAGGCTGGTATGGAGTAGCCAGAGCTCCCTGCACAGCCAATGCTCTTATCCCATTCTCTGTAAGCACCCGCTTTGGGGCTGCAGTGAGTAGGCGCCCCCATTCCCCTCACCAGTGAGGGTGTACTCGGTCTGCTTGATGCCCTCGATCACCATCCAGGGCTGGTCCTCCTTCACCCGCGGGGGCCCCTCAAAGTTGGTCTTGCGATACTCCAGGACGTAGTGGTCGATCTTGCTGTCCTCGTCGGGCATCCTCCAGACCAGTGCCACGCAGTTATCGGCCACCAGCGACTCGGCCATGTCGATCTCCGGGGCGCTGGGAACTGGACGAGAGGGTGAGAGCAAAGGGATGGCAGCCACGGTCCTTGTGTTCCTCCCCCAAACCCCATCACCCCCCACCAGCCACGGCCTGGCCTGGCCCCTCCCAAACCCATTGCCCCCCACAAGCCATGGCCTGGCCTGACCCCTCCCAAACCCCCACATCCTGCCAACACAGCCTGGCCTGGCTCCTCCCAAACCCCATCGCCCCCACCACGTCCTGCCAGCCCCTCCTAAACCCCCATGTCCTGCCAGCACGGCCTGGCCTGGCTGCGGGAAACCCTCTGGCACCGAAAACAGCCCAGGGTGGCTGCACCAACCTCAGGTGAGGCCACGAGGCTCCCCCTCCCCTTCCCGCCCCGTTTACCTGGGAGGAATTTCAGGGACTGCAGCATGCGACGCTCCTGGGTGAAATCCACCATCAGGTGGCTCATGTTGTCGCTCACCTTGGCCTTGAGCGAGAGCCGGAATGCTGGGGCCATCGTCACACTGGGGGTGGGACGGGACAAGAGTCAGAAGGGCCCCTTCCCAGAATGCACCCGCACAGCTGAGCCCCCCTCCCAAATTCCCTGCAGACGAGGGGGCGCTGGGAAGCACCCAGATTCATCAGAGACCATCCACGATCTGTGTTCATACTCAGCCAGGACCCAAGCTGTCCCTTGTCTCCCCCCCGCCAGGAGCGCTGGGATCGACTTCAGTCTTCCGTGACTGGACATCCTGCCCCCTTCTCCTCTCCAGCCTTGGGGGCTCATCCCCAGGGCTCAGGGCAACGGGGAGAGGACGGTGCTACCAGGCTAGCCTATGCTATGTTAGTAAGAAGGCTTCACACTTCAGGCGGCGAGTAGCGGGCAACGGCATGGGACGGGGTGAGAGGTGGGGGCGGCGGGTACCGTACCTATCCTTGATCTGCTTGGCAGCCTTCGAAGCAGAGAGGAAAAGAGAGAGAGAAAGGAGGGAACAAAAAGAAGAGGAGAGGGTCAGACAGGGCAGCCAGGTGCGTTATAAATAATAATCACCATACTCTGTGCGGCTGTAGCGTTCCCTAGCGGAAGGTCTCAGAGCCCTTCGGGGACACAAATGCACAAAGTTGTGAGGTCAGCATTTTAGATGGGGAAACTGAGGCACAGAGCAGGAAGGTGGCTTTCCGCAGGTGAGCAAGTCAGCGGCAGAGACAGGAAGAGAACCCAGGAGTCCTGACTCCCAACCACCTTCATCTAGCCACTAGACAACATTGCCATCCCAGAGCCAGGACTAGAACCTGGGTCCTCTGCTCTATCCACTAGGTAATACTATCCCAGAGCCAGGACTAAAAACTCAGAATCCCGATGCTTGGTTCCTGCTCTACCCACTAGGTATCACCTCAAAGTCTTCCTGAAATCAGCAATTCTCTCTCTGTTTTAAGCTACATCCCAGGACTCCAGTCTGGCCCGTTTCTCTGTAGAAGCTGGCCTAAGTTACCTTCACAGGAGCTGCAGTTCCTTTCTCACCCAGGAGGGGGTGATCTCAGTCTACATCATCATATAATCCAACGCAGAGTTAACCTGCGGACCTCACTGCCACTGGAGATTACAGAGGCAAATAGCTTAGTAAAATTCAAGAAAGGAGTAGGAATTCCCAGGAATAAGCCCAGCCTCCAGGGTTACAAGGTATAGCGACCTTCATGCTTCTGGGTTGCAGGGAGGCGGGGGTCAGGAAGGTGTCTGCTCCTCATAGCGTGACACTGCAGGACATTACGGGGTGCGGAGGAGGAGGGGTTAGTCTCCATCTGAAGCATCCCCTGGTGGGGCCAGACGGGGTGGTGTCATCGGATTCAGTGTGGAAATGCTCGTGATATTAGGGGGAAACAGAATAGGGGGCAGAGCCAGGGGTCCAGGACAGAAAGAGCTAAGGAGCCTGAACTTTCGACCGTCGCCCCCCGGAGGACTGTAGCGGGTAGATCTATGGCGGCGGTGGACAACCCTGCACCATGGACCCACCCTGGTCCCTCCCCCCAGTGCAATGCATGGCATGGATTTAATAACCCTCTGCACTGGGCCCCCCCACCCATTGCTTAGCGGCACCCCACCCCCACACACCTTTCCCATAGCCTGGGTCTATGTGGCTGAACGCGGCTGGGCTGTGGCTACAGTCCGAGCCCCATGTCCATTGCAGAGTGTGGCATGGCCCCGGGAGGACCTACACCGGCAGCCCAAATGAGTTCAACTGCGGCTTGGGCGGGGACCCAGGGGGAGCAGGGGGAGACATGTGGGGGTCAGACACCCGATCACGGATGTCAGAGACTGGATGCCCACTTAGGGTCTGGCCTTCCCCCTCCCACAATGATCAGCCCCCCCCCCCCAGATGGAGGCTGCTCCCCACACCAGGAGGGGGTGTCCCACGAAGTGTCCCTGACTGCTCGCCCTCCATCCCACCACGGGGTGCCTTGGCTCCAGCTGGGGGGGACGGGACGGAGGGGGAAGTGGGGGTGCACCTGGTTGAAGTCGTGGTTCTCGGCCCCTTCCAGTGTCTGGTTGGCCGTCTCCAGCAGCTCCTCGGAGCTCTCCAGCGCCTTGGTGCAGGCAGCCAGCTGGTTCTGCAGCGGGACAGACAGAGCCGGGCCCAGTGAGGGGCAGGGGCAGGGGGCAGCCAGGGACCCAGCTGGAGCTGGGGCGGGGGGGGTCTCACCTGCAGCTCGTAGGTGCGGCTGGCCCGGTCCTGCTTGATCTTCATGAGCATGCCCTCCTTCAGCTCGTCCAGCAGGGAGAAGAGGGACTGGAACTCCCCCTCCAGGTCCTCCTGCACCTTGGTGGAGTTCACCTGCGGGAGACGGGCCGGGGGGAGAGCAGCGCAGGGCCCAGCTCAGGACGGCTACCTCGGCTGTGGCTTACTGAGCTACCCCCTTCCCGGCCCCCGCCCCTCCCTCCCCGGCCAGCGCCCACCCCAGCCAGACAACTCAGGACGGGCCCCTCGGCTTCGCCCTCGCGGCCTGCAGCGTGTCACGGCGCTCGTGAAACTGGCTCTTTTCAAGCAGCGAATTCCATCCCCAAGGAAACCTCACGCCAGCGCGGGGGCCGGGGGCATAGGTGTGAGGGGGGGCACTGCCATGCCAATGCTGGGGGATTAGTGGGGGGAGGGGCATTGCCATGCCAATGCTGGGGGGGGTGGGGGAGGGACGCTGCCATGCCAATGCTGGGGGATTAGTGGGGGAGGGGCACTGCCATGCCAATGCTGGGGGATTAGTGGGGGGAGGGGCATTGCCATGCCAATGCTGGGGGGGTGGGGGAGGGACGCTGCCATGCCAATGCTGGGGGATTAGTGGTGGGAGGGAGCACTGTCATGCCAACACTAGGGGGTTGGTGGGGGGAGGGAGCGCTGTCAATGCTGGGGGGTTGGTGGGGGGAGGGGCACGGTCATGCCAGTGCTGGGGGGTTGGTGGAGGAGGGGCCCTGTCATGCCAACACAATGCAAGGGAGATGACGGGAGGAAGTGTCATGTAGGAGGGTGGTGGGGTGCTGTGATGCCAACCTCACAGAGCGGGGGGGGGGGCAGGCGGAGCCCTACAGAGCCAGGCGGGACGCCCCCCCCCCCCGCCATTACCTCCACGTTCTGCAGCATCTGCTTGAGGGCGTAGATGAAGTTCTGGATCTCCTCGTTCTTCATGGCTAGTGTGGTGATGATCTTCCGTAGGGCGTCCTGGGCCAAAACACCAACGCCGGCTATCAGCAGCACCCCTGGGCTCCCACCCCCACCCCTGCTCCTGAGCCGGGGGCAATTCACCTTCCCCCAGGGCCCAGCTCAGATCTCCAAGGGGAGCCCCTTGCCTGGGACAGGGACACAAACACATCGAGCTGTGCCACACTGCCCCTCGTGCCTTCCGTGCAAGCATCTCAACACACGCCCAGACAAGAGGTGCCTAGGCTGACAGCACCTTTGGGGAGTAACATTATATTACAAACAGCTGGGGAAACTGAGGCACGTATGAGTTTGCCTAAGGTCACATGGGAACCCAATGGAGGGGCCAGGAATGGAACCCAGGAGTCTGGACTCCTAGTCTCTCCCCTCCCCCATTTTTCTTATCCCAGGTATGACCCTGCTCTACTCTGCTTACACACAGACATTACATTTTATTAGTTACCATCAAACTGGCAAATGCGTTTATTTTCCCCAGACTGTAGGCTGTGGGGTCTTATGGATAGGGCATCCAGCTCCATTCCCAGCTTGGCCACTGGCCTACTGGGTGACCTTGGGCAATTCCCGTCCAATGTTCCCTCTAATTTTTGACAGGCCATGTGCGCAAAAAATATCTTCTGTGCAAATTGTTGTGCATCTGTGCAAATTTTTGTGCATGTGGTTGTTTCGCTGTGTGCGTGGGGTTTAGGATCTGTGTACACATGCACAGCTTAGAGGGAACAGTGGTCCTGTCCCAGCCCTGTGACTCAGTTTCCCCTCCCATCCAGTGTGTCTTGCCTATTTCGACCGTAAGGACCTTGGCTCAGGGATTGTCTCTCGGTAGGTGTCCGTGCCAGACTTGGCACTGCGGGGCCCCAATCTGGGTTGGGGTCTCAGTGTGTCACTCTAATGCAAATAATCAAAAATACCATCTCGGGCTGGGATGTGCCTGTACAGAGCTCGTGGCAGGATCAGGGCCTCTTTCTGTGACTGAAAAACTACCAATATCACCAGAGGAACACACCTACCTCCCCTCACCGGGGGTCTGTGTTACCAGTGAATATTGGGCACTAGGATTTTCACAGCACCTTCCACTGGTGGATCTCAAAAGTGCCCCCATCCCAGGGCGTGTGTGAGAATCACACTCCCCCCACTACAGATGGAGAAACTGAGGCACACAGAGGGTGGGTGTTTTCAGAAGTACGAGGCACCGCAACTCCAGCTGCAGTCCAGGGGACTCAGCACCTCTGCAGAGCGGGCCAAGGTCACCCAGGCAGGCGTCGCTCTACAAGTGGATCCACCCAGGCAGACTGTCACCCGTCTAGGTCAATACGTCACCGGGTCGTGGGCCGAGTCGAGGGCAGAGCTTGGAATTGAACCCAGGACTCCCTGTCCTACTCATCCTACTCTTTAACTGTAAGCCCGTCTTTCCTCCCTGGGGGAATACTTTCAGCACCAAAGAAGCTAGGAGCCCGATGCACGGCCTGCACCCGGGGAACCCCCATGGGAGCCAGCAGGAGCTTTGGGGGTGCTGGATCTGCTGCCATTACAGCAGGAAGGCTGGGAAGAATAGGCAGGGGGAGGGGAGTGTCTGGAGTTCTGGCCTGGCAGGGGCAGGGGGAATATGCCAGGACGGTCCGTAGTTCTGTCCAGCTGTGTGTGTGTGAGGCGGGGTGGGAGGGGTCTGTACTTTCCATCCACCTGTGGTAATAACCGGGGGGGGGGGTGGTGGTGGTGGTGGTCTGTAGATCTGTCCAGCTGGGGGAATACACTGGGGTGGGGTCTGTAGTCCCATCCAGCTGTGGGAGGGGTAGTGGGGGGATGTAATTTCATCCACCTGTGGTAATAGCCTGGGAGGGGGGGATCTGTAGATCTGTCCAGCTGGGGGAATACACTGGGGTGGGGTCTGTAGTCCCATCCAGCTGTGGGAGGGGTGGTGGGGGGATGTAATTTCATCCACCTGTGGTAATAGCCGGGGGGGGGGGTCTGTAGATCTGTCCTGCTGGGGAAATACACTGGGGTGGGGTCTGTAGTCCCATCCAGCTGTGGGAGGGGTGGGGGGGTGCAGTTCCATCCAGCTGTGGTAATAGCCTGGGGGGGGGGGGATCTGTAGATCTGTCCAGCTGGGGGAATGCACTGGGGTGGGGTCTGTAGTCCCATCCAGCTGTGGGAGGGGTGGGGGGGTGCAGTTCCATCCAGCTGTGGTAATAGCCTGGGGGGGGGGGGGATCTGTAGATCTGTCCAGCTGGGGGAATGCACTGGGGTGGGGTCTGTAGTCCCATCCAGCTGGGGGGGCGGCGGTGGTGGCGGGGGGGGGGGGGTGTCTGTAGTTCTGTCCAGCCACTTTTGTTTTCATTTCTGAACCCCCCCTGTGCAGAGACGATCCCAAAGTCACGGAGAGGCCCCCCCCGAAGGGGGCATTTCCCCAAACCCATCTCCCCGGGGAGGGATGAAGCTGCCGAGGGATGTTACATCCCTTCCTTTGTTGCATGTTCTCTGAATTACACCCCCCCCCCATGCTAAATCCAGGCCCCTCCCTCAGGATCCACAGCCCCCCCCCCCGCCCCTCCAGATCTGCAGACCCTGGCGCTGGGACATGGCCGAGGCCAAGCAAGCCCCCAGGCTGCGGGGAGGATGCGGGGCGTGGGGGAGCCAGCCAGCCGGAGGCCACCTCCGCCCGGCTCGCTGCCTCTCCGCGCCCCGGGACCAGACGGTGCAGCATCACCTGGGGCCGGTCTCCCCATCCCGCATCCTCCCCCCGCCGGCCTCACCTTCTGGTCCCCCATCTTCAGAGCTCCGCGCCCAGCTCGGGCCCTGGCGATGGGCGCAGGGGAGCCGCCCCCAAGGGCATGGAGCCAGCGGCCGCTCGAGGGCTCTTTGCCCGGGGGCTGGACGGCCCGGCCCGGCCCCTCCGGCGTCCACAGAGCTGCTGGGAAAGCAGCCGCAAACCCCCCCCCAGCCTGGGAACTTGCCCTGCCCCCTCAGTGCGCAGGTGCCCGGGCATCCTGGGAAGTGTAGTCCCTGCCCGAGAAGGGGCCCGCCTTGGGGGGGGATGCACAGAACAGCCAAGGCTCTGGTCCTGCCTGGAGAGGCTGCCCCCCAGCTCTGACCCCTGCACGGGGGAAGGCAGGAGGCCTCAGGGGCAGCCCTGCTTAGGCTGTCTGAGCTGATGGCGCTGCCGGGGGGGGCGAGGATTGCGGTGGGGCGGGTCCAGGGGGAGCAGGGAGTTGGGCGGCTAGAGTTTGCTGGCGGTGGCGGGTGAAGGGAGCTGGTCAGCACCTGCCCACGTTAGCGGGACAAGCCCAGGACGGCGCCCACGCTCTGCAGGCTGCGGTGTCCATGCCTGCGGGTGGGTGTGCGCCTGGTGGGTGTGATTCCGTGCACCAGTGCGGCTGACACCGTGCTCGAGTGTGATATCGCTCTGCAGCGTGGGTGTTCCTTTCGCAGCCTGATCCTCGCCGGCGGGGTGTTCTCATAGAATCATAGAATATCAGGGTTGGAAGGGACCTCAGGAGGTCATCTAGTCCAACCCCCTGCTCAGAGCAGGACCAATCCCCAATTTTTGCCCCAGATCCCTAAATGGCCCCCTCAAGGATTGAACTCACAACCCTGGGTTTAGCAGGCCAATGCTCAAACCACTGAGCTATGTTCTGCAGGGTGAGGCCCGGGGGCATCAGGCCGGCGGCCACAGTGTGTGTTGTGTCTGCCCCAGTGCATCGCTGTGTGTAGCCAGGCTGTAGCTGTGTGCCAGGAGCGGGGGATTCTGTGTACCGAGTGGGGGTGATTCAGCGACTGTGCCCAGGAGCGCAGCGGTGTGACCGCAGCAGGGGGGTAATTCTGCGCATGGCTGTGTCTGCCCCTGTGGAGGGTGGACATGATCTGGTGCAACAGCCTGGCTATCGCTGTGCAGGGGCAGTGCGAGGCAATGCAGGGGCGTGATTGCCTCCGGGGACCCTGTGTAGCAGAGTGGGGCCGCTCACTGCGCAGCTAAGATGTCATTTCCGGGTGCCCCAGTTCTATGTGCTTTCTCTGGTCACTGAACCACATGTAGCTAAATGACACCATGTCCTGTGGTCTACCTCAAAGGCTGGGCCTGCGAGCAGAAGCGCGAGGGCTGATGCTCACGGCGGGATGTGGGGGTGTTTCAGTTTCCTGCTTGCTTCTCTGAAGAACGTGCGCTCACCCCGGTCCCATCGCTCGCCTCTGGGGAGGGCTGCTCCCAGACGTCGCCTCCTCGCTGAGAGTAAACCTAGGAAAGTGAGCTGATGGGCCGGTGGGGAAGCTCAGGGCCCCTCCAATGCCTGCCTCTCCCAGCAGGGGGCGCTCTAAGGGGGATGTTGTGAGGGCGTTCGCTGTAAGGGGAGCCCAGGGCTTTCCCAGTCCCAGCCTCTCCCAACAGGGGGGCTGTAGGGAACGGGATGGCGCTCTGGCCGTGTGGGTAGTTGTCCCCGTGCTCCCAGAACATTAGCTGTACAGGAGCTCGTGGCTACTCCAGTCCCAGCTTCCTCCAGCAAGGGGTGCTGTAGGGACCTGGGGGGGTCAGGGGAAGAGGAGCGCTGAAATCCCACTGATCGTTGACCTCTCCTCCTCCCCAGACTTGAGGCTGTGGGGTAGGGTGAGGAGAAAGGGAGACTGGTGGTGTGGTTCAGGCGTGGTACTAGGCGCCAGGACTCCTGGGTTCTGTTCCAGGTCTGGGACAAGGGGGCGGTCTGGTGATCGATAATAAGACAGAAAATATTGTAATGCCACTGTGTAAATCCATGGTACGTCCTCACCTGGAATACTGCCTGTAGGTCTGGTGCCTCATCTGAAAGAAGATAAGTTGGGGGGGAAGCACAGAGATATGGGCACCCCAAATGATTAGGCATGTGGCACAGCTGCCATAGGAGGAGCAATTAAAAAGGGTGGGATGGTTCAGCTTGGACAAAGGGGCGGGGGGATATGATTGAGGTCTATGAAATCACGACTGGTGTGGTATAAGGACGTGCTATTTTCCCTTCACCTACCGCAGGAACCAGGGGTCATCCAATGAAATCAATAGGCAGCAGGTTTACAACAAACAGAAGGAAGTGCTTCTTCACCCAATGTGCAATCAACCTGTGGAACTCCTTGCCAGGGGATGTTGTGGAGGCCAAAACTGTAACTGGGTTCAAAAATGAATTAGATAAATTCATGGAGGACAGGTCCATCAATGGCTACTAGCGGAGATGGTCAGTGATGCAACCCCATGCTCTGGGTGTCCCTAAACCTCTGGCTGACAGAAGATGGATCACTTGATAAATTGTCCTGTTCTCTTCATTGCCTCTGAAGCATCTGGCATTGTCCATTGTCAGAAGACAGGATACTGGGCTGGATGGACCATTGGTCTGACCCAGTATGGCTGGTCTTATGGTCAGAGCACTGAGCTGGGAGTCAGGATGCCAGGACTCTGTTCTTGGCTCTGCGGCTGAGTCACTGGGTGACCTTGAGTTGGTTGCTTCTCTGTGCCTCAGTTCCCCTATCTGTAAAATGGGGATTATATCCACCTTAACCCATTAAAGTGCCCTGAGCTCCAGGCTTCATTACTGGAGATCAGGGGCCTGGCTGGAGATGCCCTGACTCTTTGCTCCCCCGCTGAGTAGGTCATGCTGGTGCTGGCGTAGCCTGTGGCAGGAAGCTCCGTCTCTGCACGGCACAGAGGTGGGGAGGGAGGTTAGAAAACGCGCTGTCTAGATCTCAGCCGGAGGGTCAGCCAGAGACTTAGCAGCTGGTGCTGGAGACAGCCAGAGAGCCAGCTGAGCAGAGCCAGCCCCACAAGCTGCAATGCAGAGGCTGGGGGGGTGTCTCCTCCTGTTGGTTTTAGCAGGTGAGTGCCCGGTGCTATCAAAGTCCCTGGCATTTAGGGCTCAGCTTTGCGTGATTTGGGTGCGCACGCAGGGCCTGCTGTTCAGAGATTTCCAATCCACCCAGCCCGCTGGATCCCAAATCCCCACGCGCTCTGCAGGGCCAGGACAGCTCCAGCCCTGCCTGCCAGGCGGGGTTCGGGGATGCCCCAGCCAGCTCCAGGCCAGGCTCCAGGGAAGCAGGAGGCGGGAAGCCCTCTGTGCTGGGGAGAGGCCATGGGAGATACGCACCTTCCCAGAGTCAGGGATTCATCACAGCTTCGCTTGCTACCCGTCGGGCAGTGGTACCACCTAGGCGCTCTCGAACCAGGTCTGGGTACTGCCCGCCCTGGGCTCTCTAGCCTCATACAACCAGGGGCCCTATCACACCAGACACTGCTCACTCCCCAATCCTCTCTCAACACCTACTTTACGGCTGCCGGGCGAAGGGAAGGCCGGGAGATAGGCAAGGGAGAGGGGCATGTACTCCCCACTCCCCCCAACGCTCCATCGGACAATGCGGGAGGCCGGGATGTGGGGGGGCTCTGCTCCGGCAGCCTCCCTCCTTTCCGTCCCCAGAAGCAGCAGCTGTTTTGTCTCGGCTTCTCCCTGGGGATAATTTACTGCACACCTATCTCCCGCCCCGCCCCGGCCTGCATAGCAACCTTTGTCCCAGCACCTCCTTTGTTCCTGCTACTCTGCTCGGCTACAATCCATCGCCCTCAGGACTCTCCAGCTGGCGGAGTGAACCCCCCTCCCCTCCGGAAGAGGGAGCGGGTCTTGTCCCTTCCCTCCCTCTGTTAACTCAAGCTGGGTAATTTGGGGGTGCTCTAAAAGACACCCCCTGATTTATTCTGGGACTCATGCAAAACCTATAGGACTAAACTTCCATCGGGCTGGTGAATGCTCTGGGCCGCCCAATACGGCCTGCATATTCTCCCCTGCATATTCCAATCCTTCAGTGCAGCCAGCACGTTATTACTAATTATGTCTATTACGGCAGGGCCTAGGGGCCAGCCAAGATGGGGGCCCACTGTGCTGGGGGTGAACAAACGCAGGGGATTAGACAGTTCCTGTCCCAAAGAGCTCACGAGCTAGGCAGAATGGACCCAGGGTCGAGGAGCGTTCGCCTTCCTGGGTTTCCACATGAAACTGCTGGGGAATTTTGGACATTTTGGCACCTTCCAAAAATTTGGGGGAGTTTCTGACACTTCTATTTGGCAATTCGAGAACATGTCTGCCCTTTTGTCCTCGATTTGGGGGGAAAAGCGTTTCCAATATTTTCCCCGGCCGCTTCTTTGCCCCCTCCCAACCCATGAGATCTACAGTGTGCCATAAAAATTGCACTCTTGGCCCATGGTGGCCCCGATCCTGTGAATGACAGCGGGCAGGTGGGCTGTGGTGCCCAAGCAGCACCCAGCTGGAATCAATGCCCAAGTGCCGTCAATCACAGAATTGGGGCCACGCACTGGGCACGCTCTGGCCCTGGTCAGTCATCCAGGGACTATGTATTCGAATAGTCCCAGGGAGTTCAGTGGGGCTGCTGTCATACAGAAAGTTAATTAGAATCATTACAATGTGTATCCTTGGAGCCCGTACCCCACTGTGCCTGGCGCAGCACAAACACTGAATGAAAAGTAGGGTGTGAACACCGTCTTTGCAGGATTGGGGCTTTTCTCAGCCTCGCCAGCAAGGGCAGGAGCACCCGGGGGATTTAGGGGTTTTGCAAAACCTCTGGTCCCCTTTTTGAGGGCTTTGGGTTTAATATAATTTAACCCTCCCCTCTCAACAAATTCATTTCTAAGTAACCCTAACTCTGGGCTAAGCCGCCAATCCGGGGCTGGATTCTGCCCTGAGCGATGCCTGCCGAGGGCTAACGTAACGCGCCAAGCCGAGCCCGAAAGTCATCCCCGCTCTGCTTCTGGGCGAGAGAAACACAGGAGAGGGTTTGAGCTGCGGAGACAGGATCGAGCCTTCAAACCACTGGTGCCAGTTCTTCAGGGGAAGGATGTTCTGACAAGGAAGGGGACCTGGGATCTGTGACCCAGGATGGCTGGTTTGGGGTTCAGTCTCAAAAGCTGTTCTGGTGGGGTCCCCAAGGCCGCAGTTGGGATCTCAGAACTGGGTTCCCTATCTGTGAAGCACAGGTGGTAAAACCCATCTTTGGGAGGTGCTTTGAGATCCATGGTGGAAGCGCCTCTGTGCGGTTGCTCTTGGTGGAGTTTCTATCTCCTGTCTTTTCCTCCCCTCAGCCAGGAAGGAAGCAGGGACCCTGCAAGTGAGGCAAGATCCTGCCCAGATCCTGGCCCCCCTGGGGGGCTCGGTGGAGCTGTCCTGCCAGATCCACGCTGCCCAGCACTGGGAGAGGCTCCGTGTGGAGTGGAGGAGGGAGGGCGTCCTGAGGGCTCTCTGCCAGGTCGTGCTGGACAACACCAGCGTCTCCAACTGCTGCAAGGGCATGGAGGGTTGTGATGACGCCCGCCTCGGCTTCACCTGGCACCCCCCTAAGTTCACCCTGAGGATGGGCAACATCAGTAAAGATGACGTGGGGCAGTACATGTGCGTAGCCACCGTGGAGATCCCGGTGTATCTGCAGGCCGAGGGCAACGGGACGATGCTGAATACCTCAGGTAGGGGGGCAGGGGCGCTGCCAGGGCAGGGGGGGCACCTGCAACTCACTCCCAGTGGGGCCAGTGGGCCTGCTCCAGAGATCAGCACCAAACAGGATCAGCCCCTAGGTGAGGGTGAGGAGGGGTGAACTGGCTCCAGGTGGATGGGACAGCGTCTGAGAGCACTGCCCGGTCCCTAGGAGAAGGGGGAGCTGTTCTCTACAGCCCCACTTACTGGGAGAGCCCCTCCCCTCCCCCTGGCTGAACCCCACAGCGTGGTGCTAGGTGGGGGTCTCTCCATCCCCCTCCCTGGTCAGACGTTGAGTTTCTCACTTCCCATCAGGGCTGCATTTCCGTTCACATGTGCCACCCACGGTGCAAGCTGCCGAAACCACAGCGCGAGCCGCCCGGGGCCCTGCATCCTGCAGCCCCCTCGGTTGCCTCTCTCTTCCCCTGCCCCCTGTGGGCCCCTCTGCCCCCGTGGGCTCTGCACCCTGTCTCCTGCCAGCCTCCTCCCCGGGAGCTGCGCACCTGCTTCTCTGCCTTGTGGCTCTATGCACACTGCAGACCGTGTCTCCTGCAGGCCTCATAGGGCCACCACCCGAGCACCCCCCATTGCACCCAATACCCCCACCCTCTGAGCACCCCACACCTCACTTTATGCCCTCTGCATCTTCTGTGCCCCAACCCGGTACCCTGGGATGCCTGGTGTCCCATGCACTCTTCCCCTTGTGTGCCCTGCCCACCCTGTGTTCTGCCCCCTCGCCCCTGCCCCTCGGGTACTCTCGCTGCTGTGTTCAGGTTTCGCCCCTAGTCTGAGGTCTCTGTCTCCTGCGGCATCCAGGTTCATCTCCTCTAGACGCGTTAGATTTCACAGGGTTCGCTCTCCACCCCCGTTTCCCAGCCAGGGGTCCCTGAGCAAATAGGCATTGGGCCCATGCTGGGAGTGGCTCCCAGTTCAGGGCTGGCTGGAGCCCTGCAAACACAATTCCCCAGCCGGGCACCCTCTGGCCAATGAGTGAGGAACACAGATGGCCTGTGTGCTAATTGCTGGGTGGTCCCCAACGAGCTCCCTGCAGCTGGCTCGCCGGGTCCCCAGCTGTCCAGCCCTCTCAGCATCCCTTGGGGGGCGGGAGGGGAAGCCAGGCCATAGTGTCTGTGCCCCACGCTCCAGCCAGCTCCAGCAAGGGGATTGGCCTCAACCCTGCCCGTCACGGGTTGTGATGAATTTCCCTCGCGCATCCCATCGTTGCCACGGAAAGAGCTGATGTTGCACTGCGTTTCCATCTGAAGCCAGTGTGGCTAATCTAACTCACGTGCCCATCACCGTGGCATCTAGCAGCCCAGGGCATGGTTCAGGAGTAAGGCGGGATGGTCTTCAAATAATTGAGGCCGAGTTGCGGCCAAGACGTGGAAAATCATGGCAAAGTAATCATGGGCCTTTATTAATAGCGGTCATTTGGAGAAGCCGGAGTAGACCTACTTGTTTAAGAAAAAATTGCTGGAATGATAGAAACACTCAAGTCTTATGGGATGCCTGCGAATTTCTTTGACACCCAGCCCTCACACTATAAAATTTGGAAGACTGAAAGTTGTAACACAGCTGGAGTCCGGTCGCCGTAGCCTTTCACCCTTCACAGGTGTCGCGTGTTTGTGCCATGCTAATGGCACACTCGAAAGGTCTGCGAAATGGTGCACCGGGCAAAGAAAGCGACTTCAAATCCAAATGGTGGTGGCGTGGTGTGGGGGGGCGGGGGGGGGCCTCACATGGCGGGAGCCGTGATTGCCACAGGATCGTGAATGAAATAGGGCCGTCTTCCGGAGCGCAGTAAGCCCTGGCCAAGGCAGCCCCCTTCCCCCAGGATGCAGAGCAAGGGGGCTGGGGAAGTTGTGAAGTGACAGATGTTTATTTCTCTCGACAGCAGCAGACGGAGGAGGTTGGCTGAGGAATCACAGCAGAGGTGAGAGGCATTAAACCTGCAGGATTACACCCGCGTGGGCCCAGGGGACCCCGGAGTCACGCCCATCCAGACCTCCCCCACTTTGCCCCTCCAGGAGACCCGGGTCACACCCACCCAAACCTCTCCTGTGGCCTCCCGATCGCTCTTTGCTACACTTGGACCCCGGGTCAGAGCGCCTGGGCCAGGCCCTTACTGCGGCTAATGAGCTCTTGAAATTGATTCTGGAACATCACTTTGGCCTCCAAAGCCGGGAGGCCCCTGCCTAGCCCCCACTGCCCACGCCTGGCCCAGTGCCAGGCATGTCCCACGGCAGCGAGCTATGGAGGTGATGCCCCAGCAAGGAGCCTGGAGCAGAAGGAGTCACTGCCCGGGCCGCAGAAGGAGTCACTGCCCGGGCCTGCGGGGCGAGTGGCAGCATGAGGCCAGGCCAGCACTTCCCCTCGGACGGGGCTCCAGGAGGGGGGTGCTGGGGACGGGACGGGACAGGGTGGGGCCCCCGGAGGGGCTGATGGCTCTGTCCGGCTGTTTCAGACCTCGTGCTGTGGCTGGGCCTGGCTGGAGCGCTGGCCGTCACCACACTGCTGCTACTGCTGGCCGTGATCTGCTGCTACAAACGCAGAGATCCAGGTAAGAGCCCCCGGGGGACTCCCGCTGCAGCTCATGTCCCCAGGGATGGAGCAGGGACCCTGCCCTCAGCAGTGGCTAGCTGTCTGAGAGACCCTGGGCCTGGGGGAGGTGTGGCGAGCATCCCCCAGGGATCTGTGGCCCCATGGGCCACCTCAGTGAGCGACCCCCTGCCTGTGGGAGTCACCTGGGCAGAGATCCCAGCTGTTCTTCCTATGCTGCCAGGGGCTGGCTGAGCAATGCTGCCCTCCAGCGGCTGCAGACGGCAGGGACTGTTAAAGAAGCTGTGTCTACACACAAGAAGCTGTGTGGTTAAAATCGCCCCTTATCCCCAGGCACGGCAGGGGAGTTTCAGAACCACCCGCTGGGAAGCTCCTGCCCTGGCCCCTATCCCCTATCCACTGCGATACAAGCTTCCTGCGTTCCCACGTCTCTGAGGTGCTCAGCTGGTGCAAACCAAGCAGGGGCGAGCTGGGGTCTGCACTGGGACGGCAGACTTCCAGCGTGGTGCTGATGGCTGAGGGGATGCTCCTCTTCCACCAGGCAGAATCCCAGTGGGAGGCCAGTGGGCGCAGAGCGGCTAGAGATGACACCCCTCCTGACCGCTCCTGGTTATTAAAGGCTGCAGCGGGTATTTCCCAACAGTGGAAGCCGTTAGCCCTGGGTATCTTGGACGGATTCCTTTCTGCTTCTTGAGCCCCCTGCTCTGTCTCATCCACACACAGGGCCCTTTCTCATTTCCTGTCCTAAGCGGCCATCATAGGGTTGCTGTGTGGCTGTTAAACAGCCGCCATGTCCTGCCCCAGAATGGGTTGCACTCCAGGGGGCAGGAGAATGCAATTCTTGGGTACCGCATTTGGAAATAACTCTGAAGCTCCTCCAGGAGGAAAAGCTGGGGGTAATAGAAGATCATTTCTCCTGTGTGTTTTGCCCCTTTTGCCTGAGTGGGCCCTGGCTGGGTGTTTTCCAATCAGAGGAGATTGATGATATGAGTCAGGTATTTCTCTGGGGCAAGCCTGTTTATTTACAAACAATGTCCACAAAGTCCTGTTTCCCTGAACACAGTAGGAACAAACAACAACAGGCAGCTTGCTTGCTCATAAATACCAACCCTGCTTTTCCAACAAGTCCTTCCCACGGAGCTCTCTCTCACCCTTTCAGCACCTTGCTCACAATGACTTCTCTTGATATCTGCTGGTTTTCTGCCTCTCTCACATACATAGCTTGCCAAGCAATCCCCTCACCCATGCGTTTGCAAGCAGTCCAAGGGAAACCTCTCAGACAACACGGCTTAACTCTGCACAGGTGTTGCCAGATGGTCGATTGCCTTGGGCGGTGGCTTCTGTTGTCTCCCATGATCTCACACCACAAAAGGGTTTACTTGCTCCTTCCTTTTAGGCTGAAAGAAGTATGCTTGGCACACTCAGCGGCTTTGACCAGGTCTGCTTGACGGCAGCCATTAACGCTTTCCGGCATAACCTCTGTTTGAAATCCAGGGCAGGCAATCTATGTGAATGTTCTGTTCCGCAAAAAGCAAGAGGAAAAGAAAGACGGTGCCCAAGCCAGTAGCGAGACAAAGCAGAGCAGCCTCTACATCCAGGAGTTCCAGAAACGGGGGCACAACTGGAGGCCTCCAGTTGCAGAACGGAGCCCTGGCCCCATGAAAGCTTTCAAAAAGGCCTCCTTCTTCAAGCAGAGGACAACGGAAAGGCCATGAAGATCCGTGCAGCGCTCGGATGCCCCCAGTCAGAGCCCTGCCCACTCTGCTTCTAAGGTTCTAACCCTGCCCCTCTCCAAATGGACCTTGGGGCTGCCTTTCACTGGAGTTAAGTGCCGCCCATGCGCTCGGGGCTGCACAGAGCACAGCACGAAGAGGGTCCCTGCCCTGCTGTGCTTATGATCAGAGAGACCAAAGTGGGGAGACTGGGTGCCCAGAGGGAGGAATCGCAGAGGAGAGTGTTTGGTTTGTTTGCTGTGGCCAGGGGGGAGAGGCAAGTGCAGAGCGGGGAGAGAGGCCAGGATGGGGACAGCGTTGAATCTGAATCCTCTTCTCAACGACATTCAGGTGCTTAACCTCCCCCTCACTTGGTTTCAATGGGAGTTAGGCACCTAAATACCTTAGGCAGCTCTGGGCCTTGGAGTCTTACAATCCTACCGCTCCTCCATCAAGGGAGCACAGGGCCTTTCCCCCCATGACCTCCGGGCCATTCAATGGGAGTTACCCTGAAAGGGAGGAAAAACCCTTCTGGCCAGGAGGAAATCTGTGCACTGGGGCGCAATCCTGCCTCTATGGCAGTCAGTGGCAACGTTCCCAGTGAGCTGAACAGGGCCAGGACCGTGTCTGTTTGTGCCCTTTAGCAAGTGAGGAGCCAGACGCGAGGGGCAGGTCTCTTCAGCGGTGCCTGGAGGTGCTGTGCTAGGGAGCTGCCCAGAGGCAGCTTGGTCAGACCAAGGATCCATCTAGCCCAGTGTCCTGTCTGCCTACAGTGGCCAGTGCCAGGTGCCCCAGAGAGAATGAACAGAACAGGGAATCATCAAGTGATCCATCCCCTGTCACCTGTTCCCAGCTCCTGGCAAACAGAGGCTAGGAACACCATCCCTGCCCATCCTGGCTAATAGCCACTGATGGACCTATCCTCCATGAACTTATCTAGTTCTTTTTTGAACCGTGTTATAGTCTTGGCCTTCACAACATCCTCTGGCAAGGAGTTCCCCAGGGCAGCTGTGCGTTGTGTGAAGAAATACTTCCTTTTGTTTGTGTTAAGCCTGCTGCCTATTAATTTCATTTGGTGACCCCTAGTTGTGTTCTGAGAAGGAGTAAATAACACTTCCTGATTTCCTTTCTCCACACCAGTCATGATTCAACAGCCACCTGCTAGCGTTGCCCAGCTGGGCTGACGGATGGCACGTGTGCTGCTTCTCATTCAGCCCTGTGGCTTGGTAGGGGAGCCCTCTCAAGTCGGGGACTAGCTGGGATGCCCACCGGGCTGGCCGGGATTACAATGTCTCGGCGGACGGGCTGCCAGATGACTTGTCCATGGCGACCGATGAAGAAAACAGCGAGGAAATGTCGCAAACTCTTCTCCAGACTGTTCATGCGTAAACGGCGTTGCAGTTTTGGGGTAACTTTATTCCCCTTCGGTGCTCCCTCAAGGGCACCTACTTAAGGTTTGCGGCTCTTAGTGGTGCCTCTTTCGGGCGGGGACCTGCGTCTCTCCCCCGCCTGACTGGGGTTTTCAGGCTGCACGGCTCCCGGCCGTACACTGTGATATCCGAGCAAGTTGGTCAGCCTGCAGGCCAGTGCTTGGGCTTTGCTTTCTGCCTGAGGGCTATAAAGAGGGTGGCCAGCAGTTATAAGTTACCAGCCAGCTCTGAACAAGCACCTTCGTTCTTAAGGCAAAACCATTACAGAGTAAACCTAGAAAGACAAGTTGTCGTCACCCATCAGTCTTACGGGGCCCTGGGAGGCCAAGGTCTTTCCGGAAGGGTTGGGGCCAGACGCTCCCATCCTCTGGCTGGCTCAGAAAGATGCCCTGAGGAAGTTTAAACCTAGCTTCCTAATACCAAAAGACCTTTCTTTGTTTGTTTAGGTCTGAAAAAACCAGTTTGAATCAGTCTATTCCAGCCTGGAGTTGGGGGGTGGTGTTAAGTAGACTCTGGAGGTGTTTATAATCAAAGTTAGGGTGACCAGATGGCAAGTGTAAAAAATCGGGATGGGGGTGGGAGGTAACAGTTGCCTATATAAGAAAAAGCCTCCAAAATAGGGACTGTCCCTATAAAATCAGTACATTTGGTCACCCTAATCTAAGTGATTCACCTTAATCATCCCCCACCGCTTTGCCTTCCTGGACACCGGCCCTGGCAATGGCAGCCATAGGTTGCTAAATTTGGTTGGACCTATTCCTGGAGGTTTTGTCATGTGACATCATCTTTAATTAAAGATTAATCATTACTTCCTGGAGACTCCAGGACAATCCTGGAGGCCTGGCAACCCTAATGACATGCCCTGGCCCACAAGTGGCACGTACGCTGTTCATACCTTGTAACACAATATGGTCTCCAAAGATTGTGCATTCAGTTGCAATATCTGTCACACACTGTATGTAATAAGCATGTTGCAAGGCAACCTTGTCTAGGGGTAGAGCAGAGGCCTTGGCTCGGAATCCTGGCTCTGCCACTAACTCACTGTGAAATCGGAGACATCACCGTCCCTGTTTGTGCCTCAGTTTCCCTCTTTGTGATGTGGATATAATTCCTACCCACTTTTCTAAAGCACTTTGAGATCCTTGGATGAAAGATGCTTTTGTAAATGCAATGTTTTTTATTACTGTTATAATTATTGTCTGTATTATTTATGGTTTTTTTCTTCTCAATGGATTCTGTAAAATGGACAGTAAAGCAAAGTTGTCCGAATGCAACACTGTCCTTTGGAATTTGTCACGTCTTGAACTCTCTGCCCACTTGTTCAGATGCAGGCCGGCTTTGATGGCCTTTTCGAGTGTGCGTCTGACGTCTGTATTGTTAAAAGAAAAGCAGGTGTGTTGATCAAACAAGCAAAGCTGTGGATAGTTTTAGAAGGCAGGGATTGGGTTTAACGCTTTTTTCTGCCTCTTCTGATGTATAAAGAGGACCTGAAAGTTGAGCTGGGTGACTAATGGATTTTTCAATTCACTGGTAATTTTGGGGGGGGGAAATCGGATCAAAATGATGACAACATTTTTCATAATTTTTCAGCAAACCAAAAAGCTGAAGAAAATTTCATGTGGAAGTGAAATGTTGCGGTAAATAAAAAATTTTGCCCAGCTCTACCTGCCAGGTTTATTTAAAGAGCAATTTTCCCCGTTTCTTGCTTACATCAGGTATTGAATTTTTTCCTTCCTAGTTTCCTGGAAGCCTCTCTATAGAAAAAGGAGGCGGAGAGTATCATAGATACCAGGGAAGTGAAAGTTGACTAAATGAGAGAAGAAGTGATGTTTTTTCCAGCCTGATCAAAAGTATTTGGGTTTTGTTTGATTTTTGTTTACGTATTTAACGCAGATGCCTAACGAATAGCTGGGTGGAAAGCTCTCTGAGTTCGAATCACTGTCCCATCTGTTCAATGACAGGCAGAGAAAGCCTTGAATACATATCTCCAGCTCTTCCCAGGAGTCCTCCAACAAGATAAGGGAAGACCAGACTTAATATTTGTAAAGCTCAAACACACAAAACCACATTAAAATAAAACATGTGCAGGCTTTATAAGGGGCACTGCCCCATTTGCCCTCCTGATGCAGGAGTCGTGGGATGAAATTTAAAGGCCACGTCATATAGAAGGTCCGACTCGATGATCAGCATGGTTCCTTCTGGTCTTAAAATCTATGCGGGCAGCTAAACTTGGAGACAGGGGGGCCAGGGGGAAGAGTCTCTCTCTCTCTCTCTCCAGTGGCTGGCTGCAATACTGAGGTTTCTTCTGCGAGGGATTCTTACCTAGAACAGAGCCGTGGGCCATCAGTCCAGCAACGGCTGATTCTTAGCTGTATGGAAAGCCCAGGAATGTCTGGCTAACATGGTTCCTGGATTCCTGGCAGGGCCCCCCCCACCACCACTTGGATCCAATCAAGCCCAGCAGTAACATACACCGGGGCAGTCCCATGATCTGGGGGGCTCTCTCTGGGCCTGCATCAGGAAGCACAGCTTGGCTGGACCAGAGGAGGTGTCCATGAGGCTTCTCTTTGTGCTGCGAGAGAAGGTAACGAGACTGAGGCCCCCCTTTGTTTTCATTTGGCCAGCGGGGGCCTAAGCCCCGCACCAGGGGCCTAAGCCCCGCACCAGGGGCAGGATCCTGGGGCACATGGCTGCAATCGAGGTGTAACAGCATGCAAGGCGAGAGCCAACGATGGCATGAGCACCTCAGCCCTTGAGCTCTGAACCGTCATGGTCCATTGCTTTCACGCTGCCCCCGCGCTGTCAATGTGCCATGGGTCCCCGACAGCCCAGGGGCCCTGCAGGAGCTCCTCGGGGGGCAGACTGCATCCGGGCCGTGGGAATCACGTCTGCAACATGGGGGATTGGCACTCCTGGCTACATGCCCAGTGCAGACGAGGCTGGGGTGGACCACGTATTCCAGCTCACGACTGCGCGGCACCGGGGCCTGGCGATCCCTGCTCCCCCGTCCTGCCATCTCCAGGCTCTATCCTATGCCATCCTCAGCCCAGGTGGCCGGGTGGCCAGCAGCATCCCCAGGGCCTCACCCCAAGTGTCCGGGTGGCTAGCAGCATCCCCAGGGCCTTGCCCCAGGTGGCTGGGTGGCTAGCAGTGCCAGCAGCATCCCCAAGGCTTCAGCCCAGGTGGCTAGCAGTGTCCCCAGGGCCTCAGCCCAGGTGGCTGGGTGGCTAGGAGCATCCCCAGGGCCTCAGCCCAGGTGGCCAGCAGCATCTCCAGGGCCTCAGCCCAGGAGGCCAGGTGGCTAGCAGCATCCCCAGGGCCTCAGCCCAGGTGGCCGGGTGGCCAACAGCGTCCTCAGAGTGTAACTGGGTCACAGAGGGGGGTGATACGGGGCCTGATTCTCTCCTCAATCACTCTGGTTGCTCTCTGTAGCCCGTCCCTGGGGGATCCCCTGCCCCGTCCGGCGTTGGCACAGACGCCGATAGCTAAGACGAGCGGCCCAGGAACGGGCCCTGGCTGGAGTTCGGTGCCCTTTGCCCCTGCCCTGACGGGTCTCTGGCTGCAGAGCCTAGCAGCTACATCACATGGGTGAAAAGAAAAGGAGCACTTGTGGCACCCTAGAGACTAACCAGGGTGCTGATGGTGCAGTGCCTGGCTTTGCCCGGGGAGGGCGCTCTGAGTCCACAGACCAGCGCCAGCATCGCCTCTTAGCCTGGGTGGCAGCTGGGGTGTGAGATTCCCTGCTGGGCCAGGCTTTGCTCAGTCCCTGGCTCTCGCTCTTTCTCCTTCTTCTCTTCTCCCTCTCTCCTCTCTGGTCTTTCTTTCTTCCCCTTCTCCAGGGACGAGGGCGTGATCCCCGTGATGCTGTCAGCCCAGCCATGTCAGTCCCAGCCTGGCCCAGTCACCCCTGCACCCCTCAGTGCCTCGCAAGCCCCCCAGCTCCATGAGCTGCTGGTAGAAGGGGGAGATGGGGAGAAGGATCTTGGGGCTGGGGGCTGCAGGGCTCCATGTCTCTTCCGCAGCCCTGGGGGGGAGCATCCTAGAATCACTTATTCGGGGAGGGTGTGCTGTTAGCACTTAGAGCAGGGGACTGCGATTCAGGACGGCTGGGTTCTAGTCCAGTCTCTGTAGAGTGTGACCGTGGGCAAGCCAATGCCCCGCTCCGTGCCTCAGTTTCCCCATTTTACTGCAGGGCCCCTACCTTGAGCAGTCAGGAGGCTGGCGAGCCCTTGGTGAAAGGGGCTCCAGAGAGCAGCTTGTCACTAACCACAGTGAGCCCCCAGCAGCCTCCCAGTCTGCCCCCAGAGCTCCAACCCCAGCCCCGCGGGCAGAGCATTCTGGGTAATGCCATGCTGAGCCTGCCCCTGAGATCCTCTGTCTGGTGCCGGCCTTGACGAGCACAGGGAGGGCCTGAGCTGCTGGCCACGGCGATCAGCTGCGGCCGTCTGTGCTCCTGGCCTTGCCCATTAGAGCACAAGCAGCATTGTCACCAACACGGCCAAATGGCCCCAGCAGCAGCCATGGCTCACTGGGGCCCAGGCTGCAGCGCAGCAGGGCTCGGACCAGCCTCCCGGTGGTTTGGCTGAGTTACTCATTGGCTCCCCCCAAGGCACAGCCCCCCCCAGTCCCTGTGATCGCACATGCACCCCTGTATGCCATACACACACCCCCATATGTCATGCACCCCTGTATGCCATACACCCCCCCATATGTCATGCACCCCTGTATGTCCCCCCCAACTAACAAAGGAACTTGTGCTGGATTCTCTATTTCACTTCTCCCCCTTGCCCCCCACCTGGCGTCTGCTCCTCCTCTCACCAATACAGGCGTGTGTGTGTGTGTGTGTGTGAGGGGTGTGCACACACAAAAACGTGTATATGCCTGCGTTCAGGTGTGCCCCTGTGCATGCGTGGGGAGAGCTGTGTTTCTGTGTTTATGCAAAAGTGTGTGTGTGTGTGTGTGTGTGTGTGTAAAGGTGTGCTTGGGTCGGTGCATGTGTGTTCAGCAGTTTGTGTGTGTGTGTGTGTGCGTGTGCGTGTGTGTACAGGTGCTCAGGAGTGGGTGCGCTGTGTGGGCGTCCGTAGGTAGGAGTGTGCATATGACGCAGTGTGTGTGTGTGCGTGTGTGTGTGTGTACAGGTGCTCAGGAGTGGGTGTGCTGTGTGGGCGTCCGTAGGTAGGAGTGTGTGTATGACGCAGTGTGCGTGTGTGCATGTGTGTGCGCGTGTGTGTGTGTGTACAGGTGCTCAGGAGTGGGTGTGCTGTGTGGGCGTCTGTAGGTAGGAGTGTGCGTATGACACAGTGCGTGTGTGTGCGGGTGCGTGTGTGCGTGCGTGTGTGTGCATGTGTGTGTGCGTACAGGTGCTCAGGAGTGGGTATGCTGTGTGGGCGTCCGTAGGTAGGAGTGTGCGTATGATGCAGTGTGTGTGCATGTGTGTGTGTGTACAGGTGCTCAGGAGTGGGTGTGCTGTGTGGGCGTCTGTAGGTAGGAGTGTGCGTATGACGCAGTGTGTGTGTGTGTATGTGTGTGCGTGTGTGTGCGTGTGCATGTGTGTGCGTGTGTGTGTGCGTGTGTGTGTGTGTACAGGTGCTCAGGAGTGGGTGTGCTGTGTGGGCGTCCGTAGGTAGGAGTGTGCGTATGACTCAGTGTGCGTGTGTGTACAGGTGCTCAGGAGTGGGTGCGCTGTGTGGGCGTCCGTAGGTAGGAGTGTGCGTATGACGCAGTGTGTGTGCGTATGACACAGTGTGTGTGTGTGTGTGTGTTGTGGCTGCGAGAGGCTTTGGGCAGCTCGTGCTCTGGGACTCACCCTTGTGCCCCCCATGGATCTGGCAGGGACGGCACAGGCCACGTGAGGGCAGGCTCTGGCCCTGCCAGGTTCCCACGGGGCCCTGGTGACGATGAATTTTCAAGGAAAGCCTGTAACACTGACTCGCCCGCCTGCGTGTGAGGTGGGGGGGGCTCCCTGGCGCTGCCCCCTGCGACGTGCTGCATGCCCAGCCCTGGGCCAGACAGCGGGAGCCCACTGGCCTGATTAATCTTGATTAGCAGAGCGCTTTGTGGCTCATTTTTCAAACCGCGCTGATCAATGCGGGCTGGGCGCTGCACCTGCTAATGGCACAGGGCGGGAGCGGGGACACAGAGCAGCTGCCGCCATGGCTGGTGAGGAGGTTTTGGGGTGCAGGGGGGGGTTGTTGGGTGGAAGCATGTGGGGGCCTGGAGGGCGTGGCTGCTACGGGGTGGTGGGGAGGCCGGCCAGGACACACGCACACACACACAGAGGATTAGAGCCGCTACTGTATGCACCTGGGCGTGCTTATAGGCGTGCACGTGTACATGGGTGTGATTCTAGGTGTGAATGAGTGTGATTGGACATTCCAGCGACTCTGGCTGAGAACAAGTGCAGCGTAGGCACAAGGGTGTGATCTAGGTGGGATTAACTGGATAACCTACCCACGGGTGTGATCCTGGGTGTGAACAAGTTTAGTGTGTCCCCAGGGGTGTGATTCTACCTGGCATGGCTAGTGTATGTATATCTCCTGCCCACCTTGCCCAGGGCCTGATGTGTTGCCCACATGCAGGTGTGATTTTGGCTGCGAATGAATGTTATGCGCATACATGGGTGTGAGTCCAGGTGTGAATGGATGTTATGGGTGCACACGGATTTGATTCTAGGTGCGACTGACTCTTGTGTGCTGCAGTGCTCACTGTGATTGAGTACAGTGTAGGCACACGGGGGGTGCCCAGCCCTGCGGGTGCGAGCCGGGCGGGTACCTTTGTCTGGCTGTCGGGCGTGATCGAACGCTGTAGATCTGCTGAGAGGGGTGCCAGGCGAGGCCGCAGCCGGGCATGGCCCTGATTGCAGACGCTGCGTGCCAGGTGAGCACGGGGCATGCGGCCGCAGCCTCGCACAGGCAGACATGCCTGTGCAATGTGATCTGACCCACATGAGCCACACAGATAAGGTTCCCCCCCCAGCCCCCTTCTCCTCTAGGTGCTGCCCCAGAGTGGGCAGAGCAGTATCCAGGCCTGGCCCCTGCCGCCCTGGGCAGGCCACGAGCCGGGGTGCAGGCAGGGGATGAGCAATGGCAACAATTCCACGCCGGTTTTCTGCATTCTGCCAAGCCCCCCCCTCCCCCGGCTCTCCCCCTGCCTGCCAGCGGTTCTGAGACACTAATTGGATTCCTAATGGCAGTAATTAATTGGGAAACTTCATTACAGGCTTGTGCCACACGTAGCTGGGGGGAGGCGGCGGGTGAATGAGTGGCCCAGCTGCAGACAGGCGAGACAATGCAGCCGGCGGGTCTGTGCCCTTATCACGCCGCTCTGCCAGGCTGATAACCGGCGTTCCTGACACGCCGGGTCACGCCCCGGGGACAGAGCGCCCCCCCCGCCCTGCTGCCAAGCCTGTCGCCGGGTTGTCTCCTTCAGAGCAGCGCTGATGGGGGAGGCCCCCTGCAGCCACGGGGCCCAGCGCGGGGCTGTTCCAGCCGGCGTATTTCCCAGGGTGGTGCCCAGGTCAGGGTTCTTGCCCTCGAGCGGTTCCAGCAAAGAGCCACAGGCCCAAGCTCGGTGTGATCCACTGGGCCTGACCCGCCTTTGCCACAGCGTGGGGGAGTTCGGCACCTCTGGAGACCAGAGCCCCAGGCGTCCGCAGGCCAGGCAGCCACACTCAAGCACCCCAAATCAGTGGCCGCTTTAGGCCAGAGTGATTTGGCTGGCGCCGCGGAGCTGCAAATGGAACCCAGGAGTCCTGACTTCCACCCCTCTTGCTCTGGGTTTGCAACCTTTCGGGGCTCAGGACTCATTTTTAAACACAGATGGTCTGGGGGGGAAACCCAGAGACCCCCCAAGACATCCCTTGACCTGATGCCTCCCCCACAGGGATCCAGAGGGAGCTGCTTGGAGCTAAGATTGTGAGCAGCTGGGGAACCCACCTCAGCACCTGGGTGACCAAGACAATCCCCCAAAACATACAGCCCCCCTCACATGGCCTATGGGGGCAGAGGGTAAGGGGTCAGGGGATCTGGGGGCTTGGAGGCGAAGTGGGGAGATCAGGGGCTTGGGGGTGTAGCGAGGAAGGATTTAGGGGTTTGGGGGGACTGGGGAAAGAATTGGGGGGCAGAGGAATGTGTGTATGCAGTGCGGGAGCTAGGGGAAGGATATGGGGGCAGAGGGGTCGATGGGAGAGGCAGCGAGCTGATAGCTCCCCAAAAACACACAGCTGATAGGGGAGAAAGTGAAGGGGATGGGGGGATTTGGGGTCCTGGGGATGCAATGGAAGAAAATCTGGGGTCCAGGATGAGGGGTATGACAGAGTGGGAGTTGCCTGGCTCTGGGGGATGGGTACATTGTGGGCAGGACAGGGTGGAACCTGGCTGCAGGGTACGTTACCTACAGAATATGATACCAACAGCACCCTCCCGGCTTCAGTCCTGGCCAGACCCCTCTCAGATGGAGGGCAACTGGGCCAAACCTGAGCAGCACTGCACCCCTGTGAACCAGGTCACAACCCCTAAGCAGGGAGCCGAGCCCAGTGACCCTTTGACACATTCTGGTGGCCCAATTATGGGTCACAATCCAGAGGTTGATCTAGCCCATACACCCTCTCAGCGGTGGGACCAGAACCCTGGAGTCCAGGCTGCTAGTTCCCTGCACAGGCCACTAGTCCAAACTATGGCAGGGAATGGAACCCAGGAGTCCTGTCTCCCGGGGCTGGACGTGGGCAGTGCAGAGAGAGGAGTGACCACTGCCCACCTTGCCCATGATCTGATGTGTTGCCCACAGAAAGGCTCCCGCAGACCTCGAGGGGCTCTGGATGTAGGCAGAGCGGGGCCCTGAACCATAAACCAGAGCAGGGGGCAAAGCTGCCTCCTCACTCCCGCTGGGCCTTTCCCAGGCTGTCCACTGCTCCCTGAGCGCAGATCCAGGAGGATGGCAGGGCTCACTCCACTCACTCCCGTTATGCCCGGAGGGGGAGCAGAAACTCCATTGGAGTGGATGGAGTCAACTTGCCCCCAGCAAGATCAAGCATCTTAGCCAGGCAGGCCCCCAGCTCGGCAACCAGCACTGGGGAGAAGGGGCCGGCAGCGTGCACAGAGCCTGGCAGCTGGGGTGGGGGTGGGGGGTCCAGCATTGGGAGGGGACAGAACAGGACCTAGCGATCCAACAGCTGCCCCGGTTACAATGGTCCCAGAATCCCCTCCACTCCCCATGACCCCCTTCCCCAGAAGCCTTGCAGGAGCAGAATCTATACCAGTCCCAAGTGGGGGGAAGGGGCCTCTGGGCATATCCCCCCCACCCCCTCCCGAGTCAGTCTCCAGCACCTGTCGGCCCCCTGCCCCAGCACCACAGAAAGGAGATTCAATAGCAGGATCTGGGTAGTTTTTCATTCTGCTGCGCTGGCTCCTTCCCTGACAACGTTGATTAGACCAGCTGCTCGTTAGTGGCTTTAATCCCCGGGGGAGAGATGGAGAATCCCTTTGTGCTATGGAAAAAGCTCCTGTAATTTCTCCTCTGCAAAGGGGCTGCATCTCTTTGTTACCGATCAGGGCACAACCGGCTTCCCCGGCCGCTGGTGCGTGGGACGGCGCCGGGCACAGGAGGGGGTGTTGGGGGGGGTGTGGAGAAAGGGGACTCTTCCCCACCCCAAGCAGGTTACAAATGAGATTGCCACCCCCACATGCATCCAGCTAATGAACTGCTGGGGATTGGCACTGATGGGGATCTGCCCCTGGCTGCTGCATTCCAGGTCTTGCTCCCCAGCCCCCCGCCCCCCTCCCCGTGCCAGCTGTCAGCCTCCAGCTAATCATCCTGTGCCCGGCTTGGCTGAGCCTGGCAGCTGCTCTTCTGATTCCAAGCTTTGGGCAAATATTTCTTTCACCCCTAGTGACCACGGCACAGATAAGGGCCCTACTACGACTGTTAGGAGCAAAGGGAGCTTCTCCTTGCGCTCAGAGGGGGAGGCCCGTGTTTCCAGCTGGGAAGGCGACAGCGTCCAGTCCCAGCGCCGCGGGCTGGTGTGAACTAGCTAGCGATCGAGTGCATGAGCTCCAGATGTGGGAGCCTCTGAGCCAGCCCCTGCGCTGCTGCTTGGCTTTCACGGTCTAGCTCATCACCATCACTCATCCAGCCAAGCCAGACACCGCTGACCCCAAATCCCAGTGGGAGATGAGGTTCTGTACCCACCCTCGTGCGGGGAAGAGCTATTTAGAGCAGCTGGATGGAGAATCAGGACTCCTGGGTTCTGTTCCCTGCTCAGCCACACGACCTTGGGCAAATCAGTTGACCTCAGCGTGCCTCACTTTCCCCTTCTCTAAAACAAGGCTGGTCACCACAATGCAACTCGTGTGCAGAGCCAGAGTCCTCCTAGCTCTGAGTGTTTTGAGATCCTGGGGGGAGACGTACTCGGGGAGAGGGGAAGATGGAGCAATGGGGTGGAGGAAAGGAAGGCGGGGGGAGCAGAGGCCAGAGCTTTCAGAGCCGTGCGCCCCTCCCTAGCCAGGGATGGCTAATTGTTACAGACAGCTGAGGCCCTGAGCGCCATCAATAATTCAGCCCCGGGAAGTGCCAGAACATGTCGGCTTAATAATGAATCAGCCGGCAGGGCTCCCACAGCCCCACAAGTGGGGCACTTACTAAAAATACCCAGCGCTCACGCTGATGCCTGCTGACTGCATTTCAGCTCCAATTAGCCGACAAACGGCTCCCCCAGAGGGGTCCACGGGCTGGGCATCGTGGGGCTCAGTGGAGGTAATAAAGGGGAACAGGGCAAGATGGGGCAGGGGTGTCTGGCTGCATTGCAATCGCAAGAGGAGGGGGGGTAGCTGCAGACGGGGAGGCTGATCTGATTTCATTCAATTCCCCCAAACTGGCCTTAACTGACCCCTCTGACCTGTCACTCCAGGGGTTAGGGGATGGGCCCTCTGGGGCCTGCTGCTGAAAGCAGGGGCGCATGGGCCCCCCCATCTGCAAGGGCAGCAACTTGCCCTTCCTGGGGAATGTGGGGAGCTGCAGGCAGTGCCAGGTCACACAAAAGTGGCATGAGGTCAGATCAGAGTCTCCCCCTGTGGGGTACGGGGACCCCGAGATACAGAGCCAGACCTGTGGCCTGGGTCCTGGACACATGATGCCGCTGTGCCGATCCCAAAGCCGCGACACCACATCCCAGATCGCAGCACCACAGGCCTGGCAGCCACCCACAGCCCTGATCCCAGAACCATGGCCCAGTCTGGATCCCAGAGTCCCCCCTCTCCGGTGCTGGCCCCTTGGACCCAGACTCCCGTGTGCCCAGCCTTGCAGGCTCTGGAGCGCCATGACTCAGACGGCCTCGTGGGGTGACCACTGCCCCATTGCAGGCTGCAGGGACACCCAGTCTTGCGTAAGGAGAGGAGCTCTGCCGAGTTTGGCATGATCACAGATTCATAGATACTAAGGTCAGAAGGGACCATTATGATCATCTAGTCTGACCTCCTGCACAACGCAGGCCACGGAATCTCACCCACCCACTCCTGCGAAAAACCTCTCCCCTATGTCTGAGCTACTGAAGTCCTCAAATCGTGGTTTAAACACTTCAAGGAGCAGAGAATCCTCCAGCAAGTGACCCGGGCCCCACACTGCAGAGGAAGGTGAAAAACCCCCAGGGCCTTGTCCAATCTGACCTGGAGGAAAATTCCTTCCTGACCCCAAATATTCCAAGCCCTTGCAGAAGCCAGGTTGAGATGCAACCACAGCTCCCAGGCAGTCTGCAGGGCCTGCTGCCCGCCCCCTGCCCCACACACCGGGGACAGCTCTGGGATGCATTGTATACAGCATCCGCTGAGACACCCCGGACACACCCCAGGGCATCCTGCCCCTCGCTCTGCAGACAGAATGGCAGGCAGGGGCGGCAGCTGCGGTGTAAGTATCGAACCCCCGCCGCCCCCTTTCCTTCTTCCTCTTCTATCTCCTGACCCTGAATGCACCAGGATCCTGCCCCACAGTGTGTCTCGGCCCCTCCGCCACCTTCCTGGCCTGCTTTAGTTCTGCAAACGCTCAAGGCAGGAAACGTGGGTCGGCAATGTGTGGTGATGGGAAACACTCGACAGGGCAGGGAATCAAGCTCTGCACCCCTCCCCCCCACCCCATCTCTGGTGCGGTGGGCTCCTCCGCTGAGCCCTCCCCGCCCCCCGCCCCCCGCCCCCCCCCAATCTGGGTGCTCGTCTCTCACGCACTGACAGCTGCTCTCTAGGTCCACCCCATTGCAAGCATTCAAAAGAAACCCCCATTTTCTCGGGGGGGGGGCGGTTGAAAAGATATTTTCCTCCCAGAAATGTTCCTTTTTGTGTGAAAAGCAAACAAATGGCCCTTGGGAGCTGTTATCTCGGGACACCTGGGTCGCTGCGGTAGGTATGTCTCCGGCCACCAGCACTGCAGTGCCTGAGGCCTGGCTCTTCCAAATATTTAGGGTCCACACATCCATTGATCTCAATCCCTTTGGGCTCTGGGCCTGAGCGTCTCACACCCTCGGCCCCTGTCAGGAAGGGAAGGTTCCCGTTTTACAGTTGGGGGACTATGGCCCAGAGAGGCTAAGGGCTTTGCCCAAGGCAGCCCGCAGCAGAACCCACATCCCAGCCCTGAGCCCACCCACGGGACCGCGCTGGTTTGGGCGAGAAAGGGGCGGGACATGAACCGAAACGATGAAAATACGATGTCTGTGGTCAGCTAGAAATAAACATTTTTTTGTTTCACTGGACAGGACATTTTCACAGCAAGGCAGGTTTTTAAACGGTGTCGATTTCTGGTTCAAAATGTCAGGGTTGGACCAAAAGCCATTTTTCTTCATGAAATAAACATCAGCCAGCTCCAGTCTGGAGCGCTTTATACCCTTAGATCTGACTCGTCAGCAGCCCATGCTACCAGTAGGGAAACTGAGGCATAGAGAGGCCGCCATGGCCCACAAGGTGATTCCGCGGGGGTGAGATGGGACGAGAGCCCAGGTGTCCTGCCTCCCAGGGCTACATCTCATCCTACAATGCAGCTACCCTCCCACACATAATGCTCTGATGTCCCCCCACCCCTTCTCTCTCCCCCCCCCCACCCCATGCTTCTTAAATTAGAGGCTCTTTGCTCCATGACTGAGGCCACAACGGTACTAAGAATAGCCAAAGCTTTCAGCATGGTAGTGCAGGGTGCTGGCCTGGGGCCTGCCAATCCCTGCCCCGCTGTCAACTCGGGAGGAGGGTTTTGTGTGCCTGGCACAGGTTGATCAAGGCTGTTGGTGCCTCTCTTGGTGGCACGGTCACCTGTGCCCGGCTGTGCCCAAAGCCGGGCTGGAGGCTGGCTGGGCCTGGCCCATTGTTGTGTTTGGGGGATTTGAGAGTCGTCCAGAAGCGGCGGATGCATCGCTCCGGTGCCGGATCGGGGCCAGTTTGTTCCGCGCCCCCCAGCTGAGGGAGGGCGCGTAAGCATGGAGAGAAACCAGATGCTTTCAGGGCACAGTGGAGGGAGCCAGGCCGCCCGGCTGCCATTGTTCTGCGCCAGGCATCTTTCACCTTGAAGTGACAGGAGCTGCGATTGGCGGGCTGCCCCTGTTTCTATGGCGACAGGTGTCCTCCAGGAGCCGGGGCTGGGATGGAGCCGGGACAAGGGGCCGGACCTGACGAGGATGAGAAACGAGAAACGAGAAACGGGCAGCGGCAGGCGGATGGACGTGAAGGGAGACAAAGTCAGACGCTAAGAAAAGGGGAGGCAGCAGCTTATGCCCCCCCACACACACGGCTGATGGGAAGGGCGCTGGGTGCCCCCCCGTCTATGAATTAATCAGACCCCCCCACACACACGGCTGATGGGAAGGGCGCTGGGTGCCCCCCCGTCTATGAATTAATCAGACCCCCCCACACACACACACACGGCTGATGGGAAGGGCGCTGGGTGCCCCCCCATCTATGAATTAATCAGACCCCCCCCCCACACACGGCTGATGGGAAGGGCGCTGGGTGCCCCCCCATCTATGAATTAATCAGACCCCCCCCATGTGCAGCACGTCTGGACTCACAGCAGAACGCTGCCCCCGCCGGGCACGCGGCTGGAGGGCATGAGGCAGGGGGTGCGGCTGCAGAGCAGGGCAGGGGCCAGTCCCCTGGGCTAGGAGCTGGCGGGCGGGGTTCGCCCCGGGGCCGGGCCGGGGGACTCACCTGCAGCCCGTTAGCCAGCGTCACCGACGTGCATCCGTGCCCATGCGTACGGGTGTCCTGCAGTCAGCCTGTCACCCCCTCATACAGCCCCGTGCGTTGGCTCGACTGCGGGTGGGTGCCCCGGTGTCCACCCAGCCATGTGTCCGCCTGTCCAGGTGTGGGGGAAGGGGGCTGCCCAGAGCCGGCGATTGGTGAGAGCCTGCAAGGTGCAGGCACCCCGAGTGGCGTGGCGGGAAGGGCCGGGGAGGACCCGCTGGCTGAGCAGAGCCCTTGGCGTCTCTCTCGCTCCGTCTGTGTCCCGGAGGCTTCCCCCACGCCGAGGGTGACCAGATAGCAAATATGAAATATCAGGACAGAGTGTGTGTGGGGGTAATAGGCACCTAGATAAGAAAAATCCCCAAATACCAGGACTGTCCCTATTAAATCAGGACATCTGGTCACCCCACTCCTGCTCCATCAGGAATGGCAGCTGCCGAGCCCTCAGTGCGGGGGTCTCTCCACCACATCCCCCTGAGCCGTGTATCGCCTCTGCCTGGACACCGCCTGCTCTGGGGGGGCTGGGCCAGGCCCATCATGTCGGCGCTGGGCCCATTTCTCCCCACCCGCCCCCACATCAGATCATGGCCCCTCTGCCCTACTAATGGGGTGCCAGGTTAGGCCTGTTGCCCAGGCCCAGCGAGGGCTCTAACCCCTCCAGTGGCTGGGGGAGTGGGCCGGGGGGCTGGGAGTGGGGCAAGGCTAAAACAGGCAGCAGGAGGCCATCTTCCCCACTAGGCCCCCAGCCCCAATCCAGCCTAGGTTGGCCGTTCCCCATGGAGGGCTACTTGGAGAGCTGGGGGGACCAGCCCAGATCAGAAGAGCCACCGCCACCATGGGCATTAACTGGCGCTTGTGGGCAGAGGCCCAGGGCTGAATGGGCCAGGGAGCCACAAGTCCCCCCCACCCCAGGGCAGGAAGGAGACAGGTGCCAAAGGAGCTGAGGAGGGGGAGAGCTGCCCCCCTCACGTCCTGGGGGTGGCCACGTCCCAGGAGGTGGCACTGCGGCTGCAGGTGCTAATTTAGCTGGCGCTTGGTCAGTTAAGCGGGGCCAGGAAACTCTCCCAGCTACCAGACCCGGGCCGAGGGAGGAGACTCAGCTCCCAGCAGGGGAGCCGCCCTTGGGGGAAAGGAGGCTGGAAGGCCCCTTCGGGCTGACCCCCTGCTCTCCAGGAAGAGCTGTGTCCACTGGATCGAGGGGACGGGGTGACCCACCAATGGGGTCTGGGGAGGGGAAACTCCCCTCCTCCAAACTGAGTCCAGCTCCCGAGGGCACCCAAAGGAGTTAGGTGCAAATGGGGCTTTCGCTCCTGAATCACGAGGTGCTTTGGCAAGTCACCTGCTCTCTCTGGGCTCGGATCTCCAAGCCCCTCTAGCCCTGGGGCCAGCTCTGCTCTCGCCCCGTCGTCCCCTGGTGAGTAATGCACGGAGCCCTGGGGCCCCGGTGGGACCCCTGCCCAGCCAGGCAGAGACAGACGGACGGACGGGCGGGCGGGGGCCGAGTCTGGACTACGGCGTTTAATGGAAACCTATTTGCCACGGCAGCACAGAGCACACACGGCGCGACGGACCCGCACACACACGCCGGGGGAAACGGGTTGGAGGGGGAGGGGGCCCACCTGGCTCAGGGGGCCGGGGCGGTGGTGGGGGGAGCTGGCTCAGGCGAGATGACACTGGGGGTAGGACACGGGAGGGCAGTTACATGAACCTACTGTCTCTACATGTTATTGTGCTCAGAGCCTTCCCGGGGGCGGCGGGCGTGTCCCTCCCAGGGCAGGACGGTGGGGACTGTCCAGGATGGGACATGCTCGGAAACCCCTTCCCCCACACTGGCAGCTCCCAGGGCTGCACAAGGGAAGAGGAAGCCTGGGCTCAAACAGGCCTGGAGGCGAGGGAAGTAACTTGGGAGTGTCTCTCCGAGCAGGATGGGCTGGGGGGCTCTGGGATACAGCCCCCCCAGAGCAGGGCAGAGGAGATTTTCAGGGGCAGGGCCCAGCAGGACCTTGGGGCCAGCAGCATCCCGGAGGAGGAGAGACCAAGCTGGGGGCGGAGGGGAAAGGGAAGGGAAAAGGACAGCAGGACAATCTCCGGGACAAACAGCCCCGAAGCAGGAGCTCCCAGATGTGGCTAGAAGGGATGACCCTGGGCTAACCCCTTCCATGTGTAGGACCTACCAGGACAAAGGCCACCCCCCCAGAGCAGGATGCAGGGGCTGGGACAGCAGGAGGGCGCTGGATGCAGCATTACAGGCAGAGCGACTTGCTATAGCTGCTTCGGAGCATGACTCCCCTGTGCTGAAACGGCAGGTCACGCAAAGTGCCACCCCATTCGCCTCTGGGGGCTGGGCTGGGGCCTCCCCAGCTGCAAGCTCCGGACCAGCCCTTCCTCCTTCAGCCCCATCCTCGAGCCAGTGCTTCTGGGAGCGGGCAGGGCGGGAGCAGCCCCTGTCCTGCGCGGTCAGCAAGCATCCAGCGTCCCCCCCGCGTCAGAGGGTCTGCACGGCGACAGGGTACAGCAATGAGAGTTGCTCGGCCCCTTTGATGGGTAGCTCCCGCGCCGTGTAGTAGTGGATGACCTCGGGGATGCTCTCGAAGGGGGCGCTGTTCTGGCCCAGCACATACTTGCTCTCCCTGGTCCTGGTGAACTTCATGTGCATGAAGCCCTGGCTGCTCCTGTGGATGGAGGCAAAGGGGAAAGATCATTAGCAACGGGCATCCCCTCGCATTGGAGCCACAGGAGTAATCCCATTGGCCCTGAGCTCTTGTCTTTGCTGCGGTCAGCCACTAGAGGGAGATATGGTCATGCTAAGCAGAGCTGCTCAGCTGTGTGTCATAAGGCCTATACTGTTAGCTGTTGCTGGGGATTCTCCCTTATCTGAAACAGCAACAGCTGGTGGTTTTTGGAGCAGGAGGCTCCGAGTTCTAGCCCAGCTGCTGCCAAGTAGCCACAGTACTCAGCAGCCACTGGAGGCCATGTGATTTGCCATGATAGTATCCTCCTCATTGCACAGTGGTGGAATCTGAGGCCCCGGAGAAGCGGAAGCCACTCACTCACCATCCCAGCAAACCAGTCCCAGCTACAGAACCCAGGAGCAACACCTGGCCGCTTTGTCTGGGGATCGGAGCAGGGTCCTGCAATATCTCCAGGCCGGCGGATCCCAGCGCAGGAATGTTGCTGGTTGAGGAATCCCTGAGCACCCTGGCAGATTGCGTGATCCAAGCCAGCCAGGAGAGGGGCTGCTCTGCTCTCCGGAGCCAGGCTGGGGGCTACCTCGGAGACACCGTGCAGAGATAGAGCCAACCCCAGCTCCCATCCCTGTGCGGGGATAAATATTTCAAAGCGTGCGGCGGGGGGAGCGGGGCCCGGGGATCAGAGCATGCTGCTGCGATTAACCCAATGAAATATTCATGCCGGCTGCTCCCCAGGCCGTGTGGCTCATTCTGTGCACAGACAGCCGACAAAGCGCCTGCCGGCCTGGCCCTTTGATGTGCTTGCCGACCGCTAATAAGAAGCAGATGTTCCAGGCAGAGAGTTCACGGGGAGCTACTTGTCGGGGGAGATTGTGCCCATGAGCCGGGGGAAGGACCTGGAGGATCCTGGGGAGAGGAGAACGGGCCTCTTGCTCCTCCCGCATCCAAGGCTCTCCAAGCCCTTGACAGCCAGGAATGACTTTAAAACTTACCCACCCCAGGAGGGAAGCTTAAGGGCCTAAGCTTACAAGATGTTGATTCCCAGGCCCCTGCTCTGACCACTGGACCCCACTCCCCTCCTGGAGCTGGGAACAAGAGCCTTCTCCCAGGACAAGGGAGCCCAGCCCTCCGCTATGCTAACCCAGCAGATCACACATTGACCTAGGAGCTGGGAACAAGAGTCTGGTCTCTCATCCTCCTGCACAAACCCACTCGCCCATCGTTAAGCAGCCATGGGGTAAGAGGGAAGGTCCTCTCATGGATCAGTAACTGGTTTAAAGGCAGGAAACAAAGGGTAGGAATAAATGGTCAGTTTCAGAATGGAGAGAGGTAAATGGTGGTGTCCCCCAGGGGTCTGTCCTGGGCCCTGGGCTGTTCAACATATTCATCAATGATCTGGAAAAAGGGGTAAACAGGGAGGTGGCAAAATTTGCAGATGATACAAAATTATTCAGGGTAGTTAAGACCAAATCAGACTGTGAAGAGTTACAAAGGGATCTCGCAAAACTGGGTGACTGGGCAACACAATGGCAGATTTCAAGTGAGCTGTAGCTCACGAAAGCTTATGCTCAAATAAATTGGTTAGTCTCTAAGGTGCCACAAGTCCTCCTTTTCTTTTTACAATGGCAGATGAAATTCAATGGTGATAAACGCAAAGTAATGCACCTGGCAAAATATAATCCCAGCTACACATACAAAATGATGGGGTCTAAATTAGCTGTTACCCATCAAGAAAGCGAACTTGGAGTCTCTGAAAACATCCACTCAACGTGCAGCGACAGTCAAAAAAGCGATCAGAATATTTGGACCATTAGGAAAGGGATAGGTAATAAAACAGAATGTATTATAATGCCGCTATATGAATTCATGGTACATCCACACCTTGAATACTGCGTGCAGATCTGGTCGTCCCATCTCAGAAAAGATCTATTGGAATTGGAAAAGGTTCAGAGATGGATGATGGGGATGGAACAGCTTCTTGTAGGAGGAGAGATTGAAAAGACTGGGACTGTTCCATTTGGAAAAGAGACGACTAATGGGGGACAGGATAGAGCCGTGGTTCTCAACCAGGGGTCTGCACCCAGCCCCTAGCTACCCCTGCCTGCACCCTGAGCTACCCCGCCCCTCTCCTGCCTGCATCCTGAGCGGTTTTCAAACTTTTTAACTGAGTCCCCCCCTTTGAGTTATATTTTTTGGTTGCATCCCCCCACTAGGGTGACCAGACAGAAAATGTGAAAAATCGGGACAAGGGGCAGGGGGGTAATAGGTGCCTATATAAGACAAAGCCCCAAATATCGAGACTGTCCCTATAAAATCGGGACATCCGGTCACCCCTCCCCCGGGAGTCAGGGGGTGGAGGTGGCGCTCCCTCCCTGGCCCCCGCAGTGTGGAACTGGTTCCAGCTCCGCCAGCCCTGGCCCCCGCAAACAGAAGTAAAACTATGCCTATGCCCAAGGGTCCCCCCCGGCCCGGAGCCCCGAGTTCCCCCCCACCCCCGGCCATGCCCACTGGGCCCTGGCATTTTTAGAGCATGCTGAGGGGGCTTGAGCACGGAACAGGTTGAGAACCCCGGTGACAGAGGTCTGTAAGATCACGAATGGTGTGGAGAAAATGAATAGGTGTGAATAAGTGTTAGAGGTGTGAATAAGTGTTAGAGGTGTGAATAAGTGTGAATAAGTGTTATTTGCTCCTTCACATAACACAAGAACGAGGGGTCACCCAACGAAATTAAAAGGCAGCAGGTTTAAAACAAACAAAAGCCTCCAGGAGAAGGTCACGTCCATAGGGCACGACCAGGGCTGGCTCCACAGGGCCGGAGAGCAGAGACGTCCCCCTGTTCGGTGGGCTCTGGCACTCAGGGCAGTGACTGACGACACCATGTTACCACCCCTCAATGCCCCCGTCACGTCACCTACATCAACCCCCTTGGCACCAGGAGTCGAGATGCCCCAACACAACGCACCATGTGTCCCAGGAGCTCTGGCTCCCCAGTGCCAGGGAGTGGGGCAGGAATGTAGTGAGCACAGCGCCCGGCCACCCCCCACCAGCCCCCCGCGGCCTGCGAGGCATCCGACGCCTGGAAGAAGTGAAGTGTATTGATGCCACCGCTCCGCTGCTCTCCTCTGATACTGTCGAGCCACGTCAGTTTCTGCAGCCCGTGTCTCCATCTCCTCCCAGGCCACGCAACCAGCTTCTCCCCTCCACCCCCCCCCCACACACCTCCCCCCCACACCCCTTGGAGGTGACAGCAGGTCACAGGCAATGACACACCGGCTCCCTGCACTACACAGGGATTCAGAGAGATGCTTTCTCTCCCACGCACGTACCGTGGGCATGAGCCCTCGCTCCGACCTGCAGAGAGAGGTGTCATGGGAGCCCTGGGAAGTGAGAGAGAGAGGGAGAGAAAGGGGGAGTCTAGTGGTTAGAGCAGGGGGAGTGGGAATCAGGACTCCTGGGTTTTACGCTTGGACCTTGTAGTGTAGTCTAGCCTGGGACTTTCAAGGAGTTTATGGGAGTTAGCTACCAATTTGTGCTTAACCCTCCTGGGAGTCAGACCTCCTGGGTTCTATACCCAAGTCTGCCAATATCTCACCACTGGGGACCAGACCTTCCCTGCTCCGTGCCTCAGTTTCCCCATCTTTGCAACAGGGCTAACAGCTCCCCCTGGTGGGGCCGCCAGTTTAATTAATGACCGCCCACCTGGGAAGCTCCAGGTGGCTGGGTCATAGAGCTGCAGGGCGCGAGCACCCCCGCTGCAGACAATTCCCCGACCCAGCAGCTCTCCGCAGAGGCTGGGAAAGACAGCGAGTGGGCGTCTCACCTGAGTGACAGGGAGTAGTCGTGGTGGCTGGTTTCACTGTTCCGCACCAGGTAGCTGCCTTCTTTGCACAGAGTCAGCAGGGTCTCGGCGTCCGCTCTGCTGATGGAGCCATGGTACCACCTGGGGTGGGGGGAGAGGAGAGGGTCACACAGCGACAGACACAGAGCTCCCAGTGCTCCCAATTTCACCATCAGCCTTGCGATACCTGCTGCTTTTAGGAACGTAGAACACAGGGCTAGACGGGAGCTCCTGGGTCTTTGGGCCAGTCCCCTGCTACCCAGGCAACACCATTGTGTCATTTCGGCCATAAACCTAGCAAGGTCTATCTTCAAACAAGTGAGGTTGGTTTCCCCCACTCCTCCTATTGGGAGGCTGCTCCAGAACCTCCCTCCTCACACATCTTCTTTTAGTTGCCTGCCTTTTCTCAAATCCCCAGCTACTGGAGTCAGGTGAATACAGGAGAATCTCAGCTTTCCTTTAAAAGATTAAGTGGGCATCTAGCTCTCCTAGTTGCAGAGAAAATCCTGAAAACACAACCCAAGAGCACCCTGAAAGCTCAGAACCAGGAAGGTAAATTGAAAGAACCTCCTCTCCACAATGTTTTTAATCCCAGGATTGTTCAAGGCCATCTCTTGGTTTTTGGGGGCCTGACTCAGGAATTTTGAATGCTTGGGGTTGGCCACGCTTCAGGCAAGGTCTGTGTTATCATGGCAAGAGCACAACCTCCTGTTCCCATCCCACCCCTCAAGCTTCTTCTCCATCCCCCTGGACCTCATGATGTCTTTTACACCGGTGGAGAGTGGGAGCAACACGCTACCAGAACCTTTGCCCTGGTGTGAGTGACCACCCAAGACATAGGGTGACTGAAGGCGGGGCCTGTTGCTGCAATCAGCTGGGCTGCAGGAGACGCAAGCCAGGCCTGTCCGCACGGGGCACTCTGGAATGACTTAAATACTTACCCCCTGTGGGCCCTGGCCGTGGCAGCAGCAGTGTCTTCTGGGCACGGATCCCAGAATGCCCAGTGGTGCCCCGAACTGTGGTGCATTGTGGGGCGATTGCAAACCATCCTCTGGGAGGAGAGAGGTCAAACTCCCAGATTTCCTCCAGGGTCCCGAGGTCTGTAACAGTTTCCGTGGCATGTGACGGTGCTCGTGGCTCAAAGCTCCCGAGCTCAGCGCTGTGTTCTGACCAATGACCCGTACGCACGCCTTGCCCCAGTGCATCTTGGGACGAATACATTATGGGCTCAGAGCTCTGGCCACAGCTGCACCCAGCATGGCTGGCTTGGGGGCATGGTACAGCCTCAGCTCCCGCCCTGTGTGGCCTGCCATCAGGGCATCCGGAGCAGGCAGGGAACCATGGATCTAAAGGATGCTGGTGCCCATCCAGCTGCCAGGCTTGCCCGCCCCTGGGACTTACACCTGCTTCTCCAGTGGCAGCGAGGGGTCCACGCGTTCGGCCATGGGGGGACTGCGCTCCGGGCTGTGCGATCGGCTGTGCTTGGGGCCTGCCGTCAGGTGCTTTGGTGGCTGACGGCGCTCTTTGTTCAGGGAGGAGGGGCGTTCCCAGTCGGGGTTTTCGAACTGCACTGCTTGGGTGGGGGGGAAAAATGCATTACACGGGGAGGGAGAGGTGGCAGGCTGCTCCTGGTTGGGCCACAGTCTCCCCGACCCCGGCTCAGCGGAGCACTGAGTCCCCCTTGCTGGTTCCACCCTCCGCTGCCAGTGAGCCATAGTCTCATCAACCCAGCAGCAGCCTTGGGCCCCACACCTGGGTACCTGGAGGACACTGCACCCATCTCTAGCCAGTATCATTGGTCCAGGGCCAAAGGAGGGTGAACTCCTGCCCCACAAATGCCACCCCCGCCCTGTACCCAGCCTGGTGGGGAGAAGCTCCGTCAGGCCTGACCCTTCCTTGGATTCCTCTTAGCTTCAGCCCGCGTCCCCCAGTGCCCGTCTGCCCACGCATCCATCAAGATGGGGGACGCCGAGCGTCTGGAACCCAAGCAAACAACGTCAGAGCTCTGGATCCAAACTCTGCCCTCAGCCCCACTCTCTGTGCCTGATCCCTGCCACCTGAGCCTCAGAGGAACCCCGCATCCCATTTCCCAGTTACATTACTTTGCTCCTTCGGCTCATTGGGCCGGACTCAGAGGCCACTGAAGCCAATGGGAAGACTGCAGAGGCTGCAGGTTCGGGCCTGTGGCTTCTTTGCAGCAGGGGTCTTTAGAGCCGGTCTGGGACTGGACTGGAGCCCCTGGCCTGATGGGCCCTGAAGGTGCCATTAGTAATGCCACATCCTTTCCCTCTGGTGCCAACTCCCACTGCTATGCCGGGGCAGGGCAGGAGGCCGGGGCACCAGGTCCCTGCCACTCCCTCCCTTTTCTGGCACCATCAGGGCTGCTTCCCATGACTGGCTCTTGTTAATCAATTACATCCCGATGGCACCTTTCACCCTAGAGGATCCCAAAGGACCACGGAGCTGCAACCCCAGTGACATGCAACCCACCTGGGGCATCAGCTGGACACACAGCCCCATGGGGGCCAGGAGATTGTAGTCGAAGGACTCTAGGGTGAACCCCCTGAGCCTACTGGAAAGTGCTCTGGGGGGTTTGATGCTCAGGCAGAGCAGCAGGGATTCCAGGGCTCATGATCTCGCTGGAAAGGGCCCCGCACAGGAAATGCCTGGAGCTGAAGCCACCTGCCTAGGCAGAATGAGCTTCCTGGGGATTTCACACCTGAGGCTTAGCCCCAGAGCCATGCCCTCCCAGGCTCCAGCAGAGCCCCATGTCTCTGGCACTGTGCCACTCCCCTCCCCACAGAGACTGGCCCTTCCCGGGGGCTCTGCCGGCTCAGCGGAACAGGGCGGGACATACCTGCAAAGGCCCGGGAGATGTGGTCTTTCTTCCACTCCCAGGGCTGATCGTACTCGTCCGCTGGCCGCTCGTCATCTTGGGGCAGGCGGCTCTCGCGGGCCGGGCTGGCTGGGCCGCCCTCGGGATCTCGCTCCTGCTCCTCATAGGGGGTGTCGTAAAGCTGCAGGCCCTGCAGGCACTTCTTCCCCCGCCGGCCCTCCCAGTCGCCTTTCCCCTGGAAATCTGGGAGTCCAGCGAAAGGGGATTAGTTGGGCAGGGCCAAGGCTGGGCCGAGGAGCCCGTGTATAGACGTGTGCCAGGGCATGGCGGGCAGACAGCAGGAGGCCATGTGCAGGCGAGGGGGTGGGGAGAGTGGCAGTAGATGCTCATATACCTGGAGGGATTGGGTGCCACACAGCAGGTGCCCACATGCATGGGTGGGTACACTGGGTGCCCGGTGCCCACATGTGTGGTGGGTACACTGGGTGCCAGGATCCCATGTGCGGGGGGGAGATTGGGTGCCAGGTGCCCATGTGCGGGGGGGGGTACATTGGGTGCCCTCCTACTCACCCAAGGGGCTAGCGAGCCAGGCAGGGGAGTTGATAACAGCCTTGTCCTTCCCCTTGGGCACAGGTGCCTCAGTGAGAGCGAGAAGCAGCGTCACAGAGCCCTGCCCCAGTCCCCCCGTGCAGTCGCAGCTAGGAGCTGCTCCATGCAGCACAGGGTCCTGCCCCACCCCTGGCGACTGCTCCTGCCCTGGTGTCTCTCACCTGCCACCACCCGCTGGGCGTCATAGGGCTCCATGTAGCCGTTGTTCTCCGGCACCAGCTCCTTGGTGTCCCCTGGCTGCTCCTGGCGGGCATCGAAGGGGTCAGAGTACTCGCTGTCAGCATCGCCCTGCGGGCAAGGAGGGGCAACACTCAGCGCAGAAAAGGCAGGGCCAGGCCCAGCGGCACCCAAACATCCCAGCTGCAGGAGCAACCCGGGGAAGCAGCCCAGGGCACTGATCAGCCCTGCCAGCAGGAGTCCCTCTCCCCCAGCACCCAGATCGGTGGGAATTAAAATAAGAGACAAAGGGACTTCACTGCGTCCACACGGATGAGGAAATGTTAAAACAGCCTTTAAGTATGCTCAAGGGTGTTATAAAGACTATGGTGACCAATTGCTCTCCGGGACCACTGAAGGCGGGACAAGAAGCAATGGGCTTAATCTGCAGCCAGGGAGAGTTAGGTTAGATATTAGGGAAAACTTTCTAACTCTCAGGGGAGTTAAGCTCTGGACCAGGGTCCCAAGGGAGGTTGTTGAATCCCCATCATTTGGGGTTTTAAAGAACAGGTTGGACAAACCCCTGTCAGGGATGGTCTAGGGTTATTTGGTCCTGCCTGAGTGCAGGGGGCTGGACTAGGTGAGCTCACGAGATCACTTCCAGCCCTACAATTCTACGATTTCTCTATGGACATAGGAGTTAAACTAGGAATCCAGTCAGAGCCAGGTAGCAGCCCAAACCTGAGGACACCAGCAAGCTCATCTCATCAGAGGCCAGGTGAAAAGTGCAGAGAGAAGGAGAGGAGATGTGAGCCTGGAAAGCCCTGAGTCCTACTTCCAGCTTTGACACCAATTTGCTGCATGATCTCGGGCAAGCCCCTGCCTCAGTTTCCCCATCGGTGACACAGGGCTAGTGACACCAGCCTGCCTTTCACATGCTTCCCATGGGTTTGCTGGGAGATCTTTGCAGAGTGTGATGGAGAAGGAAGGCATTAAGACCCAGATTAGGCTCCTAAATACCACTGAGGATCTGGCCTAAGCTTTGTCACAGCCGATCCCACATCTCTGGAGGCAGAGAGGCAGCAAGCGAGCTCAAGTCTGAGCCTGACGTACAGCTGCAGAGACAGGGAGTGCTACGCCCTGGGTGGAGAGGTAATAGAAAGCAATGAAATCAGTGGGACTGTGTGGCCTTGTGGCTTTGGAGCCTTTCGCTTCTGGGGTTCTGGTCTGAATCCAGGCTGGGGCAGGGAGGCCTGAGAGAAGCTGCCATCCGGTGGCTGCTCAGTGCAGGGCGTTATTTGGTCTCAGGGCCATCTCAGAGCTGGCAGAACGCATTTAGCGCTGCCTTGGCTGCCAGTCTCAGCAGGATGGAGACCGCTCTCCCCGCTCCTCTAGGTCAGGGGGTAGAGGCGCGTAGGCTGGCCAGAGAGCGTCTGTGTGTGTACGCGGGCATGTCTTGTCCTGTGACAGCCCAGAGCGCACCCGCTCTGTGGGTAAAGAAAACATCGGCCCGCAGCGCTGTCAATCCACCTCATTTCTCAGCGCTCAATTCACAGACACAAAAGGGGAGAAGCAGGGTAATTGCTTCGAGGAGCGGCTGAGAGGCAATTGCCATGCGCCTGTCTCATTTGCCTGCAGCTCTCAAAACATTTCCTCCGCGGGCTGTTTGAGCGTGTCTAACACGCTGTCGGGGGCAGCGAGCGGCAAGCAGGGGGACAAGGCCTGACTGACAGCCAGGGATCAGAGATGGGGGAGCGGTCCGATTGGCACGGGGACTCCTGCCCCTTTGCAGGGCGCGGGTGGAGGGTCGGAGATGGGGGAGCTCGCCAGCCGGTGGGGGACCCCAGCATTCGCGTGGTGCTGGCAGAAGCTGATGCTCATCAGGGAAGACAGAGGAAATGGCAGCCGGGCTCGAACTGGCACCTGCAGCTACTGTGAGGAAAGGGCACTAGCCCAACTGATCACAGCCCCTCATGCTGAGACCTCACGCCAGTAGCATGAGGCCTGGGTGGGATCTGGGTGGGAAAACAGGCAGGGCTGCTGATCAGCTGTACTCATTATCAACCCCAGGGAGCTCTCTGCCAGGGGCAGGGCGTTAGCCCCTGTGTCCTGCTCAAATTCCAGATGGGGAAATGACTGTCTGGCTTCTTTTTCACCTCCTGAACTATTGCGCAGTGTTGCTGTGTGCTCTTAAAGCGGCCATGTTCCAGCCCAGAGATGGCTGCATTTCGGGGCTGGGTGAGTGAGCCCTATGCAGAGGCACTGTTAAACAGCTGTCACCGGTCACCTGAGAGTTGGCTGCATTTCAGCAGTGGATGAATCATCCCTGTGCAGTGTTGCTGTGCACTGTTAAAACAGTTACCGCGTTCCACCCCAGAGGTGGCTGCATTTCAGTGCTGGGTGAGCGTTCCCTGCATATGTAACATGCTTTGGGAAGAAAGGCACTGTATAAATGTAAGGTGTGTGTATGCAACAACTTCACGCATAGATTTAAAGAAAGATAGCTCCCCTAGTGAGAAGTATGGCCAGCAAAGGCCAGCATCCAGCAGGGACTGTCTCTGAACGCAAGGTGATCAGTAGCAGAGAGGAACATGTGGCCCAGTTCAAAAGGGAAACGAAAACATCCCCTAGGACACTACAAACAAGGTCAAGGAATAGTTTAGGGGGGAGCAGAAATGTGCTTGATATTATCACGGTGAGAACAGAGGACCTGACTTCCCCTTTCATATACTCTGGTGTAAACCAGCAGTAATCAGAGTCACTCCAGAGTAAATTCTGGTGTAAATGAGAGGAGGACTAGGCTCTTTGAGAGGGGGCATGGTCTAGTGATCAACACACAGGGCGTTCTGACTCCTGGCTCCTCTTCCTAGCTCAGGCACTGATCGTGGGCAAGTCTCAGGGTAGGTCTACACTGCAGGCGGGGAGGGTGATCACAGCAGGCATGGACATGCCAGCGCTAGCTGGGATCTAGCTAGGTCAGACACCAACAGCAAAGAAACCCTGGCGGCGTGAGCTTCGGGGGGGGGGGGGGGGTTGTACATGTCCCCCAGCCAGGACCTGGGTACGCCCTGGGGGGGGTGAGCCTGTGCTGAAGTGTTTGCTGCCACAGCTTCCCTGCTGTTAGTACCTGAGCTCGCTAGAACGGAGCCTCAGGTATGTCCATGCGTGCTGTGATCACACTCCCCGCCTGCAGTGTAGACCTACCCTGGGACGTCCACACATGCTGCAGTCACGCGTCCCCAGCTGCAGCGTCTCCATCAGCACGGGGGGGTGACAATACGTACCCGCTTTACCGAGGCACTATCAAGTAAACATCATATTATTGCAGTGCTGCCTAGCGATCCCAACCGAGATCAGGGCCCCCCTTGCCCTGGGCACTGCATGTTCATATAGTGAGAGACACCCCCTGCCCAGAAACGCTTATGATCTAAAGAGAGAGGATGGATAGGGCCCCAGAAGGGAAGGGATTTGCCCGAGGTCACGTAACAGGGCAGTGGCAGAGCCAGGACCAGAGTCCAGGTGCGCTAGCTCACTGCTCTCACCACTAGACCACGCTGCTGCTGAGTTTGGCAGTGCTAGTCTTACGGCAGAGTAGCGACCTCTCTAAAAGAAACGGGGGCTTTCTTCCTCCGGGTAACCCACTAAAGGAATGCAGTCCTAAGCCCCCCTCCCCCACCAGCCTTTGGCTGCACGGTTACCCAGGATGGTTAGACTCTCATGCAGTCAAGGTCAGAGCTAGGTTATTTCTGCCTGTAGAGTTGCTCACCTTCCTAATGGCTTGTGACATAACCTGCAGCTGCCGTCAAGCCCAAGCCCTCCTGCAGAACAGCCGCATTACAGGGTCACAGGGATGATTCAGGTGTGGGTTAGGTGAGCTGGCAGTCTGTGGTTGACAGCCTGAATCCATAAACCGGGTACAACGTCCTCCCAGCTCACCCCTCCACCTGATCTCGCGCAGAAATCCTCGGGCCTCTCGCAGGGTGTGGCTGGAGTTCGGCACCCAAAGCACCGTCGCTCCCGGTATTAAATGTCACCCCCTTATCGTCACCAATGAATTAACCATCAAAGGCAGAGGCTGAAGATGAGAATTATGGCTGATGCTTTAATTATGACGAGGAGGCAGAGTGGAGGAGTGGGGAGACGGGGGTTCTAATCCCAGCTCTGCCGCTGTCGCGTCCCCTCTCCCCGGGCCTCACTTCCCCCTGGGGGGACAGCGACACTGACCTCTCCCACAGTGGGGCTCGTTAGCGATCGCTGGGCATGCTGGGATGGGGTTATGGTGACACGTGGGCTGCATGTGGAGAGAGGTGTGAAAAATCCCTCTGGGCCAGCGGCACCTCTGCCTGCCACACGTCACTGCTAATAAGGCTGAGAGCAGGGGTGCTAAGGAGGGCAGGAACCTGTGATCCCAGCAGCAGTCGTATGGAGCTGAGCCTGCCAACGGCTTCACGCTTTGGTCTAGATTTCACACCCTCCTCCATGAGCTCACTGACGTGCTGATGAACCCCTCGCCTGCTGCACCGGCCCCGTGTTACAGCCACTGCAGACCCATCCCCATCATCTGTGACCCCGACAGAGGGGTCAGCGCGCTGATCTCTCCTTTGGCAGCACTCCCAGCCTGTTGAGTCCTGCCTCCCCACTCCTCTGTGCCACACACTGGCAATCCCCCCTCTGTACCCTATGTCTACCCAGCAATCACAAGACATATGCAAGCTGGTTTTGTCCACACTCGCTCGCTAAATATAGACTCCTGGGTACAAGCTCGCCCGGGTCCTTCGGAATGCGCTCGACCAGCTAACCTGGGCTTCTGCCCCTGCTGCCATGACTTCACTGCTATGCTCACTGGGGTACGCGACACATCCTACCGTCGCCCCTCCTGACTGCAGGGTAGACGTATCCATGGCGTCCCCCATCTCCTTCATGGAACAGTAGCGCCCACAGTTCAACGGAAAATGGAAAGGATGCGTCCAGAGTCCAGTGAACGGGGCAGAGGTGTCCCCGCATCAGTGCCCATGGGCACGATCTGAATGGGCAAGCATTGGCACAGCTACCCCTAAGCAGCAGCAGAATAATACGCCCATGGATCCACTGCTCCAAAGAGGACCACTGAGTGCAGCAGGTTGCAACCCCTATTGAGCCAGGCCTGTTACAGACTTAGCCCTCTGCTGTTCCTGCACCACTGACATGCCCAGAATGAGTGATTGCTGGACAACCCCAGGTATACGCTGAGCGACGCTCCAAAGCTGCCCCCCTCCCACCTCCCCGTGCAGTTCAGCATGCTCTCTGCATGGGCAGCTCCGGAGGACTAGCATGGTTGGATCTGGGCTGGAGAGACGAGGCTCAGTGACTGTCACAGGAACAAATACAGAAAATGCCATTGGGAAAGTGTTACATAGCATTGATAATGACTGGTATTCCAGGAGGACTGAGACGCCCCAGATGAGACCAGGCTTCATAGCACTAGGCATTGTACCTATGCGTAGTGAGACCTGAAAAGCTTACAATCTAACCAGACGAGACAGACAGGCTGCAGCAAAGGACGGGGCATTTTAGCCCCATGTTACAGATGGAAAACCATGGCCTGAAAGAAGGGAAGGGACTTGCACAAGGTCCCACTGGGCATTGGTGGGAGAGCTGGGAATCAACTCTAGGTCTCCTGGGCCCCAGTCCTCAGCTCCAGAGCTATGAAATCAGAAAGTCGGCTCTTTCCCTGATGCTGTCAGGAAGGATCATTTATTGCACATTTCTTGCCAGAAGGTGAAACAAACCGAAAAGCGTGGCTGCCGCTTGAAACCTTTCCCTGCCCATGGAGCCCCAGGCTGCGGTCCTCTCTCCCCCTCCCTCCTTCCTTTCTCCAATTCATGGGTATATCCCACAATACCCAGCAAACTCTCCCCTTGGGCGTAATTGCACACACCGCCAAAATGCAGCCATCTCTGGGGCACAACCAGCAGCCGTTTCGTCGTAATAGCTCACCCCAAAGCACTGTAGGATGGGAAGCGAACAATGCTGCATCTAACTGAAACATCGGGGTGAATTCATGGAAGCCCCGCATCCTCACCCAAGTCGGCCTCTGGCCAGGCTGCTGGGCTGAACACACCAGCTCTCACAGAAAGCATTCAGGATCAGCTGGACATCGCCTGCTGCGCAGTACGCCCTACCACTTCCAGAAGAGCCCTGACTCAGAGCAAAGAGCACCAGTTATAGAATCCCCCTGCATGCAACACCTTGGAAATCCCCATCCAAGCAGCAACCTGACCCAGCCCTGCTTAGCATGAGGGATGTGATGTGACCACAGGCCGAGAGGGCGAGGCCTGAGTGTGATCAGACCCCTGAAGGACACCAGCTCAGTAAATCCCCTTGCTCCCAGCACCTACCTGCTCTTGCCTGCCTTTCAGCTCCTCAGCTGCCGTCTCCAACAGAGCTTTGCTCCTGTTCAGGTCAGTGGACTCCACTTTGATAAGCCTGTGTTTTGGGGAGGTGTATTTCCCTTCCGCACAGCCACCAGCAGCTGCCATATTTGGGGATCCCGAGCCCCCGGGATCTGGCTCCAGTTTATTGTCGCTGTCTTCATAGGGATCCTCAAAGTCCAGGCTCTTCTGTGCTCTGTAAGCCTTTAAGATCTCACTCTCTGTGTAGTCGGGCTTGGGGGGCTGTGGAGGAGACCTCCTGCTCCCAAAACTCAAGTAATCTTTCAGCCACTTGGCCATTTGTTCCAGCCTGACAACAAAACCCCGACCTCTCTGGGCAGAACAAGTGGGTTTGGAAGAATTCTCAAGCTGCCATCAGATAAGCCTTAGCGGCTCCCCATGATTTATAATCCAAATTGGGTGTCATTCATCTTCCTTTCAGGAGACCCTGAGCATCGAGAGGTCTCCAATGTTTATGTCTCAGACTGATGTCTTATCCCAGAGCGAGCTGCTCCAGGAGTTGGAAATGAAATTTCCTCTCTCCCTTTAATAGAAGAGGGTTTCAAAGGTGTTTAACACAAAATGAAAAGCAACACACTCCTGTCTGGAGATCCTATAGACCTTATGAAATAAAATACTTACATCAAACCAGATCTCTGTGTGGGGGTTGGATCATGGAAGGTTTTCACATTCTATTACCAGTTCAAATGCAATGGACAATTGAGGGGAGAAAAAGTCTTTTTTTTTTTTTAAAAATTCATCTCCCCTGCACTAAGCTTCAAAAAATAGACACACACAGCCAAAAACCTGTCTCGAATGAAAGCTCCAGAGTGTCTTTCCAAGAGATCGGTTTTAATCCCTAAAACGGATTTGCGATACTGAGCATTTACAAAGCATTAGCGCTTTTAAAGGAGAAAGAAAGAGAGAGAAAAGAAATTTACCAGTTCATTATGGAACGATCAGATCTAAGCAACAATAGAGCATCCCGCAAAGACAATTTTCTATGGTCTGGAAAGAAACATTTAAAAAACAAAAACAACCCTAGACAATGAACACCTCACCCGTTCAAACACTAGCCAGGCACATTAATATCCATTTTAAAACTGCCTTTACAAAGTTCCTCTTAAATACATAAATATATAACCACCGGTTCTCGTAAGTCTTTGTCTATCCAGTTAGAATCCTTTAAGATATCCAGGGAACGGAATCACCTCCCAGCTACCGTTTCTTGTCAGATACGAAGCTGTGTATATATTTATTTCCCATCGCCACCAGAAACTTCCTTGGTTTACAGTTAAGGTTGCTGAAGCGTCAAACCCTCACACACGCAATTCCTGGACAAACAAGACAATCTCCAGTACACATTGGCACACATCCATCATTCAGTTTTTATTTCTGGTGGGGGGGAAGAGAGTGATTTATTCCAAAGCCCAAATAAGCAGAGATCTTACCCAAAAAAAAAAAAAAAAAAAAATCAAACCTCCTCCCTCTTAAGAGACATTCACAAAAGCAGGACTGGAAAACTTTAGCAAAAGTCTAGCTTGGAAGAATCCAGTTATAGCTTTCTTCTCCTTTGTTAGATTTTGAGAGGGTTGTTATGATGCTTTCCCTGAGAGCTTGTCTCCTTTACAGGATCCAGGAAAGTAACTGCAAACACAACACAGCCTGAACAACTGCAACAGTGATCTCCAGATACCACCAGTAGCTTTTTGCAAGGCAACTGCACAAAGAAAAGGGGGCTGGGGTGGGAAGAGACTTTTCAGCCTTTTGCATCCATCAGTTTCTTGTTTTCAGGGACCTGCGGGCTACTTTTGGGAGGAAGGATGGCAGGAGCTGCAGCTTCAGGAAGCCGGTCATAGTTTTGATGCGGTTGTTGGGATGATTTGGGGAAAAGCGGGAGATAAAAAAAAAAAATCGGTGGCTGGAAGGTCTGGAAGCCTCTTTGCAATCGTTGCTCCTGATACGTCAAAGGGTTTTTCGCCTCCTCCTCCTGGCCCTATGGTTTTTGCAGGCACAGCTCCCTCTAGTTTGCAAAGGTTACAGAGACCTTCAGCAAGAAGCAAGGCACCAGCTGGAGGGACAGATACCTAGCACCCCCCCTTCCCGGCTCTCAAAGAAGTGTCATTCCCCTGCAACAGGAAAAGGGAGGAAGGAGAGAAAATGCCCTTTCTCCAGATCCCTGCTCTTTATGGAGCATCCCCTAAGGAAGCATCAATAGATTCAATTCCTCCCAGAGGACAGAGCCTAGTGAAACTGACCAGGGGAAAGGGAGGGAGGGATAAAAGAAGCTGAAATTGAGCAGGCAAAAAGAAAGTTGCATGTATGCATGGAGGGGGGGTTTAAATCTCTTCCTTTTTTAGCCTTCTCCATCCCATCTTCCCTGGTTGTCCCTGGCTAGACATGCCGGCTGCTCCTTGGCGCCTAGCCCAACCTGAGGTGTGAAATTGCCAACTGGCTCTCCTTGCTAGAGAGAAGGTGGCTGTAAATAAAGAACAGGGAGATCGGGGAGAGAGGGAAAGTGGAGGGAGGGGGGAATTAAAGGCGAGGGCAGCTGGAGGTGGAGAGAGAGAAACTGAGCCGATAGGAATTAAGGAAAAACAAACACAACAACTACGCTGGATGTATGGATTAGAACAAGATGCGATCAGGTCTGTTAAAGTGGCAGCTGGTTGCTCCCTGGTGGGTTGGGAGGGGACGAGCATCTGCAGCTTTGACAGGCCAGGGTTATTTTGCGTGGGGAGATGAAATACTGTGCAAGCCAAATTTCACCTGGGCGGTGGGGGGCACCTTAAATTTTCTTACTGGATGTGTATCAGCACTAGTGGTGGCAGCAGGGGGAAATCGAGGCTGGGTGGCTCGAGCACTGGCCCGGCTGCGGAGCCAGGAGTGCTGGGTTCTAATCCTACCTCTGCCACTGACCTACCGCGTGCTCTTGGGTAAATCATGTCCCCTTCTGCTGACTATTTAGACTGTGAGGTCTCTTGAGCAGGGACTGTCTCTATGTCTCTGTACAGCCCCGAGTACAATGAGGCCATGATCTCAGGGCAGGCCTACACTGCAATGGAAGGTGTGCCACGTAGACATACCCAAATTAGCTTTAATCTAGTTAGCAAGGCTACGAATAGCGGTGAAGACATGGCGGCATGGGTGTCAGCCCGGGCTAGCAATGCAAACACGTACATAGCCCGGAGCGTGGCGGGGGGTTTGTACGGCTGATGCTGAAGAAGTCCATGCCACCACGTCCTCACTGCTATTTGCCGCCATGCCAGCTAGATGAAAGCTAATGTGGGTTTGCCTACCCAAGCTCAATCCTCTCCCCGCAATTGCAGTTCAGTTGGAGTGTAGAGATACCCTCAGCTGGGACTTCTGGGTGCTACTGTAATAAAAATACATTCATAAGAACTTATATAGCTTTAAAAATATCCTTGGGGCTACATGGATGTGTGTGTGTCTGAATGCTGCAAGCCCTGGAAAACTGGGCTCACAGGTGTGGTGTATGGAAAACTATTAACATTGTAAAGCTATCAATTTAAATGCTCAGGGGTTTCCTGGTCCTGCAGGCAGGAGCCTCTGTAGGGAAGCGTGACCACAGCAGTCAGTTTGCAGCCAGGGAGCCTAGAGTAACAAGGTGGGGTGAGTTGTACCTCTGGGAGCAGCCTGCTTTGTCTCTCTCTGCTTTTATCATTCTGAATTCTACAAAACAAAGCAGTGCTAGGTTGCAACCTTCCAGCAAGACTATTTTATGTTTTCATCTCACTTCTCTATTTCTATGTTACAAAACATAACAACAGGGAAGAGAAACAGGCTCTTACTTCGAGCTGATTAGAAAACATTCACGAAAGTTGGATGAGTGGACATTTGAAACACCACCTCATTTCTCAGTTTCTCATTGCTCCTAATTAAGGCTCAGGCCTGCATGTTCTTCCATGCGGGACTGATACCAGTGGGTTTCAACGGACATAGATCTACTTGCAGGATGGGGCGGGGGGGCCCTTACCTGGTGTCCTTTGAGGTTAAGAGGGCAAGCGCATGAGGGCTCTGAAGAGCTACTAGCACTCAATTTGCTGCATGGCAGCTAGGCATGGTTCCTGCAGCCATGGTCCTGAAGCACCTGCTCAAGGCAAGGTGACTCTGTATGGAAACAAGAGTCCATCTACCCAGAGCAGGAGCAGGGCCCTACAGCTAGATCCTCAAAATTATTTGGGTGCCTAACTCCTAGTGGTTGTTAGTGCTCTGTGGTTGCGTTGTTTCTTTATGATGGATAAAGACCTACCACTATACATTCAAATCTTGTATACTGTTTTTTATGGAGGTCTCTATGGACAACTGGAAAACTAGTAGGAATACACCACCACCTAGCAACCAAGGAAGTGGAACTTGAGCCACCGTGGGAGGGTTTTTTTAGTCAGACTGTTCAAAGCTCTGGGCCTGTTTGTTTTTGTTCTCCTTGATTTAACTCAAAGGTCTGACAAACGCTCAGGAGAAAAGCTGTCTTTAAAGATTCCTCCCCACTTCAGTTAAGGGTTGAGACCCCTCCCTTCCCAGTTCTCTTGTCTTTCAAGGAGACACCCAGCAGAAAAACAGGGAAGACCGGATTTAATCTTTCTGATTTTTCTAAGGTTAAAAACCCCCTCACTTTTTCTTTTTTGGAGAAGGAAATGAAATCTTTCATGTCTTCTTCGTTCACCATCGAGCAGCCAAAAAGGGCACAGTTTCATTGTTTTCCCTTTAAAGCAGAGAGACATCCTTTCAACCTGAGCCCTGAACTCTGCCGCTGCTTCCCTTTGAATGCTCTGCCTTTGGTACATTGTAGTCCTGACCTCAATGTAGCTTTTTGTACTTAGTATTCATAAAACCGGTACCGTTCTTTGCCACCTCCTGGGACCCTAATCTATTCCTCTGTTTCAGAACAAAGAACCCCTCCCCCGCCCCTGCTCCCCAATCAGCAATTGAGAAGTAGCCTAAATGTGTTTCTAGGGGGAATAAGCGTAAGAGCCAGCTAATTGTCCTGTTTAATGTGCTCGGCTGAAATATATTCTGTCTAGCAGAACAGTTGTTGACAGATCTCATCAAATATAAATACCAGAGCCCTATATAAATATCCAGCATCTGAAGTATTAACGTTCGAAGGGGCTGCTAATTATAATTCATTTGCCAGGAACGTTAATTGTTCTCGTAACAGAAGAATCAAGAGGAAAATCTGATTTAGACTTGTTCCTTTGTTTCCTTTAAATGCAGGGGGTTAACAATTCTTCCATCTCATTCCCTCAAGCGCGCACACGCACCCAAAATAATCTGGGTGTGTTAAATCCATGCTGAAATAGGTCCCTGTTTGCTGTTTTTAAATGAGGGTTCATTAGTGAAATCCTGCTCATTAATTAGGGCTGGGTGCCTTGAACTGGGAATACAGGGCCTGATCCCACATCTGGGCAAGTCAGTAGACAGACAGCCATTTGAGTTCAGGGAGCTTTGGATCAGGCCCATAGGCCAGCCAACCACTGCAAACCCCCCGATAGTGCAGGCAAGCTAGCTGCTATTGGCACAGCTGGGGCTCACCCCTGCTTGGCACCAGGATGTGCCAGAAGCTTCAGCAGGGGCTAGCCCTGTGAGTAACTGCCCCGGGTTCCAGGGGGGCTGGTGGAGCCTGCATTGGAGTAAGTGCGGTCCTGGATTCGCTGCTCCGACACCTGAGCTAGCTTGGGTACGTCAACACAAGCTGCAATCACACTCCATGACTGCAGTGCAGACCTACCCGAAAGCAGCTGGGGTGCTGAAGCGCTGGGCTTTGAAACTTGGAATCTGGTAATAACGGGACCAGCGCCTGGAAATCCAGCTCCACACGCCACCCACGCTGGACCTTGTAAGCAGGGCCCAAGTGGCGAAAAAGCAGCTGGTGGCTCAGCTCACATCTGCCCTGGTACTCTTCGCAAAGAAAGAGAAGTGAACTCCCTGAGGGATGAACGGATTGAGTCTGGCACATGCTGCGCATTGGCTGGGACACCGGGCAAAGAGCCGGGCCTGGAACTGACTGCTCCACAACGGTGAATTCTCCCCCTGCCTTTATTACCTGAAACACCCCAATAGAACCCCATCACTGCTGTGGGGAGGAAAATGGAGATGGTGGAATGGTCTCCCCGAGGATACAGTGGATGCCGCATCGATTGAGTCATTCTAAACCGGACAAAGCGCTGGAGAGCACACTCAAGGGAACAACCCGGCTGCAGCGAGGGATGGATCAGACGCAGCCTAACGAGGATCTTTCATCTTTCTCCAATTGCTAGAATGCTGCGAAAATGCTCCCACAAAGGGGGAGGGAGGGGAAGAGTGGGACAGTTCCCCCGTCTGTCCCCCAAACAGACCCAACTGTCCCCCTGCAAACCGCGCCCTCCCCCGAGAAGCATCATCGGTACTCGCAATTCCTATTTGCTTCCCCCAGCGCCGCTGGAGGACAGCAACAGAGGAGATCAATTGCTGCTCTGGGTAATGAAAGGAGATGAAGAAGCAAACAGCTCTGACACCTCCAATTTATTACCCCAGGTCCAGCCATTTTTAACAGGGAGTAATGTGATTGTGCTGGCAAAATCAAAAGCCTCCATACGGGTTTATTACACGGCGCACTAAGCCAGTGGGAGCTGCTAACCTGGTGGAGGCGGAGCGGGACTGGGGAGGTAATAGGATGGAGCAAGGTTCATTACTGCTGTGCCTGGGGGAAGAGTGCCTGGGGGGGGGGGGAGGAGGGGGGTAAAGAGAGGTGCCACCACCATGTACACAGGATCAGCTCAGCCTGAGACTCTTCGCGAGCAATTGGCGGAGACGGAGAATGCAGTGGGAACGCTGGCCCTGCTGCACGCCCGCCTCCCATAGCAATGAACGGCAGCTCTGCAGGCTGGGGCAGGGGGGAGAGGGGGAAGGGGGGAATTGTGACCCTGCTTTTCAGAGCCAGGCAGCGAGAATACTCCGAGCTGCTCACTTGCGTGTCGTGCATGTGGACAGTAACCACTGGGGCCTGGCTTGTATCTCTATAAAGCTATCCCTAGGCAGGGCAAGCGCCACCTTTCACTGCATAGATCTGAAGGCCAGAAGAGACCATCATGAGCGTGTAGGGTGAGTCCCTGCCTAACACGCAGGCACCAAGAGCCATGGGCTAAAGACCTTCAGGAACCTGGTTAAAGGGCCACCCCCCCCCCCCATTACCAGCCAGAACCCTGAGACGACAGGAGCTGGACCGATCCTGCATTGGCCAAGGGCTGAACTAAATCCTTTAACCGTTCCTTGCCCTGCCGCTGTGTAAATCCAGTCTGCCCAGAACCAACCCCCACTCCAATGAGCGCGTGGTGGGGAGGCATCGGGTGATCGACATGATGACTCGGCAGGATCAAGCCCTAAATTGCAGTGCAGACTATGGGGGTGTGAATTGAAGGGCACTCAAATGTCCTGCACACGCTCAAAGCGCCCCGCATAGACCCTGCTGGCACGAACTAACAGGTACCTCACTACCTCTGAGGATGGCCACAAATAACTTGCGCTGGGTCTCCCATTCGTTACAATAAACACTTGTTACAGTCGCTTAATGCTGTTTTTCTGACATTTCCAGCCTCTTAATAACAGGTTGCCTTTCCCTAGCTCCTTCCATCCAACATTCTCAACCTGCTCTATGAACACGCATTAACCAAGTGTCACAAGCATTCTGTCTGGCAGGTCAGAGTAGCCTTTAACAGACAGGGAAACTGAGGCAGAAGGAGGGCAAGCGGCTTGCCTATGGCCAGTAGCAGAGCCAGGGATAGAACCCACTGCTCCCAGGCCTGTACCTTACCACAAACCACACTCCCGGCCATCTTTGTCACCGTCTCCCTCTTGTCAAACGGATGGGAGACTCTTCCAACAGTGCTACGCAGCTGGGAGACCCAGGGAAACGCAAGCCTGACGAAAGCCAGCTCCGATAAGGTTTGACAAGCGCTGCCTGAAGAGGATGATAACGATCAAGGAGGACAGATGGTGAAGAATGGAACGATTGGGGAGGCAATGAGGCAGAAATGGATCATACCCCGCACCAGGTGGTGGAATGGAAAGCCCCTAGGAGCACGTGATCAGATGGGGGCAGGGCGGGGGGGTCGTAAGTGGCCATGGCAGAGCGGATGACCCCATGGAGCAAGGAGTGGTGAAGGCATGTGGGAAAGATTCACTGAAGGCAAAGATCCATAGCAGACAGGAAGGCTCATTGGAGGGGAGGGCGCCGAGGTACCCCACTGAAAACAGGGCTAGCAGACTCTTCTGGTTTACCTGGAATGAAGTGAAGTCTCTCGACTCCAGGCAGACCCATCTCTCTCTAGTGCACGGCAGCAAGATGGATGGGCTTGCGGAGAAGGCATCGCCGTGGGACTCTGGAGAACTGGGTTCAAGCCCCACTTTTGCTGCAGACTGCCTGGGCAACCTCAGGAAGAAAGTTGTGTGAGCCCTGAGCTACCCGCCCACCTGTGAAAGAGGCAATAGCAGCATTCTCCCCCACTCTCTGGGGCAGGGACAGCCCTGCTGTAGGGGTACATACAGCACCAGGCAAAATGGGACCCTGATCTCGCTTGGGGCCTCTAGGTGCTATTGTGATACAAATAAAGGTGAGTTGCAGGGGCTAGCAGTGGGATTTGGGGTGGGAGGGGGAGGAGCCTGGCAGATGGGAAACAAGAAGTTACCCCAATCTTTTCAAAGTGTCACCCGGCAGCTGTTGCCATGCGCGCTCAATGCCACGGCCCAGTTCTAACCGGCCGCCGAGAGGGAGCCCGACCACAGAAATGCTGGTAACGTGACGACAGAAGCAAGCCGTCCCTGCCAAAGGCCAGGGTGCTCCTTCAGCAGCGGCAATGCGGTACGTGCCTCTTGCAAGGGAGAGCACGGAGTCCTCCCCGTTGTCATCACAAAGGAAAAGAGACAGAGGCCCAAGAGAAATGGGATTCCAATGAGACAGAGGAATTCCATTGATCGCCGTGGGTAAACCAGAGCCGCAGGGCTGCTACACGCATGGTGCCAGCAGGTCTGGCGGACACGGACTGGTACTGCTACGCCAGCAAGGCTCCCCGGGGGCATTTGCTCACCCTTTTTAGATTAATCTAATTACGAGAGTTCTGAAGCCCATTAATGTCTCTCAGCGGAGTCAGCGTCTCCTGGCTGCCGGCTCCTTTCTGGGGCCTGGCGGGGTGCATCCCCAACCGCAGAGACAGGCAGTGCAGCGGGAGCAGCCTGGCCAGTGCCTTTCCCAAGGAGCGCTCTGTTTTTAAGGAGGCCGGCCCCCTTCCCCTGCCAGCCCCCACTCCCAGAAAGGCGGCGGGGGAGAGAGAGACCAAGCAGCAGCACCGGACAGCATAGCGCTGGATTCCTCTCCCTGCAGCTGTTGGTTTAACCTTTGTAAGCCTGGCAAGAGTTCAGAGCACTGCACAGCTCGCCCTTCCTTAAGCCTGCCAGTGCTCAGACTAGGCTCTGCTGTGACTGTCCCCCTGAGCAGGGCTTCCAGCCTTTGCAAGGGCAGTAGTCTCTGGCTCGTCCCACCCCGAAATCAAAGCCTCTGGCAGGCGCTCACACTTGCATCCTCCTAGCGCTCTTTGGAGGAGTCGCTGGTTCCAGTGAAGCTACAGCTGAGCAGCTTCACCCCCCCTCTACAGGGACAGAGGGGGACACTCAAGGCTGCCTTTGCCCCTTGTGGTCACTCTCCACTGGCTGCTCCTGAGCATTGGGGTAAAAAGCTGATTGAGCCGGGACTGCCCTGATGGGTGTGGGGGTCCAGGCCGTAGTTAGGAATGATGTGAGACAAAGAGGTTATTGCCTGAGTATCAGCCAGTTGTTTGACCTCGTCTTGTCTGATTCACCCAGTTAGAAGGCCACAGGGAGACAGAAACTCTCCACTGATACTCAAAGCAAGAAAAACAGCATGTCGCAGAAACTGGAGAACCCAGGGAAAGTACATTACAGAGCTAGGGAAGGACTTGAGGGGGGGGCGGGGGGGGGACAGAGACCATAGGGAGGTTTGGGGATTTTTTTCTGACTCTGCTGAGAGACCTTAAGGGGCTTCAGAACTCGGGGCGGGGGGGAGAGGAGAGGGGTGGTTCACCTTCCTCTGCAGCATCAGGCATGGGTCACTTGCAGGTTTAAACTAGTATAAATGGTGGATTCTCTGTAACTTGAAGTCTTTACATCATGATTTGAGGACTTCAGTAACTCAGTCAGATGTTAGGGGTCTATTACAGGAGGGGGAGGGAGGGAGGTTCTGTGGCCTGCAATGTGCAGATCAGACTAGATGACCAGGATGGTCCCTTATGACCTTAAAGTCTATGAGCTAAGGACACAACAATAGCATGAAGTGAGCACCCGGTTGCTGAACTCAGCTGCATGCCCTGTGTATTCTGTGGGCACAGGTTTGATCCAGGATTTAAAATCTGCTCCATCCCCAACTCCAGTGATCCTATGGATTAATTAATCCACGCACAACACATTCCTATCGGCCTCTTGGGCAGGTGGTTTAGTGACTCGCTGCTTCTCAACTAAAAGGGTCACACACTGAGCCAGCAAGAGAACCCAGGAGTCCTGACTCCCAATCTCCTACCCTCACCAGTAGGCAACACCATCTGAAGACAGTTTTACAAAGAATGACAGGGGAAGGGAGAGATGCTCTTCAGAATCCTTTATTACATCTGAAGTTAAACAACTGTGTTAAAAATGGCACGATCCTCATGGGGAGTAATAGGCACTAACATCGCCTCTACCTTGTATCGGGACGCACAGGCTAAATGCAGCGATGTCGGGGAGGACACAAGAGAAGAGCAAAACAAGTTACACATTAAACCAGAGCCCCATGCCAAGAATTCAGACATGGTAAGAGTTAACAGAGAGGCCTGGAGACAGATTGGGCTTTACAGGAATTCCAGGAGACTGGAGTGGTGAGGGAGATGCTGGTATATAGAACCACACACTTCATTACCCTCCACTTAGCTGCTGATGACAAGGCTTTCGATAAACACGGCATGATGGATTCCAGCCACAGTAGGTGACCTGCTGCTCTCAGCTCCTTCCGACTTTGGGGCTTTGCTCCCGCTATCAGACTAGGCAGCCACTTTCTACTCCCCAATCTCCCCAAACACATGGTCAGGAAGATGTGGGAAACAAGCCTGAAAAGAGGAAGCTTGTCTCATCTAATAGAGATTCTTCCCCTGGGCAGCTTTGGTTTGCTGGTGCCACCATCACTCACGACAGGCTGACAGGAGCCCGGGTTGACGGATGTTTAATAGGAAGAGATGCCTGGAGGCAATCTGGTTGCACTGGAAGTGGTACTCCTGTATCCCAGTTTGAAGGAATGCTGTAACATGACGGTATATTCGGGGTTTCCAGGAAGGAAGAGCAACTCCAATTACACATGGCTGGCCATGTGTGCAGACTGCCCGGGAATCCCACTGGGATTGTCTATGCACAAGGATGCCAGCTCTCTGGCAGGATTTGGTTGTTAGGACAGCAGCTGCCTGGTGGTGGGGTGAAGAGAGGAAACTCTGCCCTCCCTGCATCCCATTGCCAACCCCTGGCCTCGCTCTACCCCAACTGGGTAAGGCAGCGGAGTGAGAGCTCTCAGCAGAGACCCACAGACTCAGTCACTGGTACTGTCTTCGCTGTCAGAATACGCCCCCAACAGGCTGAGGGAAGAGCCCTGGGCTGCTGATGGGGGCTGGGTCACAGCAGGTAACGAGGACCTCCAACTTCCAGCATCTAGAAACCAAACAGAGCAGGTTCAATCATTCACACCCCACACCCACTGCTGGAGAACAGAGAGCTGCACCTTACGGACGCCCGAGGAAATCAGGAGTTGAAGCACTCCTGTTGCTGCACGGATGGGCTTCTACCACCCCGAGGGGCGGGCCCAGGCCCTGCCAGGTTCTGGGCACCCACTGCAACACCAGGCACTAGGACCTGGAGTAAAACAGGTTCCTCAGCACCCTGTCTGAGTCGCAAAGAGGATTCAAAGGTTTGATGTTGCTGGGAGAAGAGAGAGTCGCATTTCTACGGAGGCTCTCCTCCTGCCCCCTTGTGGTGACATAAGAGAATGGAAACGTCGGAGATACTTAAGCATACGCGGATTCCACCTAACTAGACGAGGGTGAGGTGAGTCGAACCTCAGTCTAACACAGATGCTTTCTGTGAGGTGGCCTCCTGTGTGTGAAACTGTCTTTGCTGTACAAGCTCTCAGGCTGGAAAGGTGGGGCGGAGGGACTGGTGTGTGGATGATATAGGGAAAACATCACTCAGCTGGGCCATTCATGGAACACCAGGTTTGGATCAGCAGCCAATGTAATCTTACATAGCACCTGTCATTCAAAAAGATTAAACTACCCAGAGGGCTGGGATCATTTCGCCCGCCATCACAATGCAGCCACCTCTGCGATGGAACACAGCCGCTGTTCAACAGAACAAAGCAATCCCGTGCAACAGTTCAGGACAGGAAGGAAAGAATACCGTGTGCAACTGAAAGTGCAGGGGAGTTTGGGGAAGGCAGAACAGCATGTCCCAAATATCACAGCATACAATATAAACTCCCTGGACAGTAAAATGAAGACAGAAGATGGCTTGTGATCAGCTGCAAGCTGTTTATGTTACTGTAGCAGACAGCTATGTCAACAGCCCCAACCTCCTTGTGGAAAGTACGTTTTGGAATGGCACAGTAAATTCAAATCCCATGCCTGGTCTCGCATTACCGTCTGTACTACTGTAGCGCACAGGCAGCCCAAGTTATGGGCCAGGACGCCTTTGGGCTAGGCGCTGTACAGACACAGAACAGAGGAGCTCAATAATTTTATGAGCAATAATATCAAAATATTTATCATAGTACTTCTATAGACTAGCACCATCATTGTATCTGAGCATCAAAATGTCAATACAGAAGTTCAGACACTGGCAATCAGCTCTCATGCTTCAGGACACAAGCTCTTTGCCAGAGTGGTCAGGAAGGAATTTTACTTCCCCATAACAATGCACTATATGGGAGGCAGGAGAGAGAAGATGGCTTCCTCTCTGAAACACTGGGCATTGGCCCCTACTGGAAATCCCAACACCAGACTTGATGCCATTCTGACAAAATTCTGTTGGGTCGTGAATCACTAAACTGCAACATATAATTGAAGACAACACAGACACACATGATTAAGCTGCTTGATGTCCCCAACCTGTTAGAACCCACCTTGGTGGCCTGGAGTTAAGGGGCTAATCAGGTCCTGCATTACCATGTAGGTGAGACAGAACCCAAGTTACCTGAGCTTTGTAGTGTAGTTTGCTTCCCCACACCATTAGCGGTGGTGGAGCCCGGGGTCTGTTTCTTCACCGTGACCAGGCCGGCCAGCTGGGACTTGCTGTTCAGTTTGCCCACACTCCTCTCCCAGCTTTCAGTCTTTAGCTTCTTGCTCTGGGGCTCCATGTCCTACAGAAGGGAGCACAAATATTAATGCTCTCGGTCCTTGGAGCCCTTGGGGTGGGGTGGGGGGGAGACTATGCAAAATGCCACATCATCATCCAAATCAAGGGTGGTTTGAGCTGCATACACAGAGGTATCATGTCACAGAGCAGCAAGGAGAAAGCCCCTCGCTGGATATCTACAGGGTGTGAAGAAAAGGTGTGGCTAGGATGGGACAGAGCACTGTTAGGTGCAGAGGAACGAAATCAGCACAGGAAGATTCAGGCTGAATACCAGGGAAAGCTTGCTGTCCAGAGATCAAGAAGGGTGTGGAAGAGCCTCCCCAAAGACTGATGCCCCGTTGCTTGGGGCATCCACAGCAAGGCTGGAAGAGACACTGGTCAGCGGGCACAGTTGTCCATTGGCAGAGGGGTGATCCAGATGTGTGCAACAGGACTTTCCAGTATCCAGCTTCTCTGATCTCACACGCTGGCTGCTGGACCAACCACTGGGTTTAACACACTTGTGACGAGATGGCTCAGAAGGACTGGGACAGAGAACATCTCACAGTTGAACTCCAGCCTGGCTTGGGAGTCACTTGAAAGCTTTCACCAGCCTGCACTGTTTGACGGTCTCAGTGGACAGGGATTGACATAAGAGAGAAACCGCTGCCATTGGCACTAACTGGCCCGTATGCTGGATCTTCTGTGGAGATTATACCAAGGACTGAACTCCCTCCGCCTCAGAGCAAGCATCAGAACAATAGGTTGTGATCATGCACGGGAGCTTGCCCTGCTGTGGATAAACACAGGGCTTCATTCTTCAGGGATGTCCAGCTGGCATCTTCCACCACTGCTAATCTTGTATTGATGTAACTTACGTTTGTATAACGATTAAACCATTACAATCCTTTTGGGTACAAGCCAAAACCAGGGAGCAAAGCCAGCAGCAACGTGCTGACCGCTGAACCATCATCAGGCATGACTCTGTGGGTGGGGGCTCTTAGCGGCAGCTCACCACCACGGAGATGAGCCCCTTTGTTAGTTGATACAGGCTGAAGTTTACTTCGACCAAAACCTCTCACTTCTTCCTTTCAGTCTAATACACAATGAGCCACATTTTCTAAACTGGGCCTGCAAGAGAGGCAATTGTGCCTCAAAGTCTCCAAAACAGGGGACTTCTCATGCAATGTGGTTCGCTGGGTTTTAGTTTGTTCCCTTGTGGAAAAATCTCCCGTCTCAGAGAGACGCACTGCTGGAAAAGCCCCTACCCCCAGGATTTACCTCCTGCAAGATGTCAGTAGGTTTCATTTTCAGCGCTGACCTTGAGGGCACTTGGACAGCTTCCTCATCAGAGTCAGAGTCTTCCAGGAATCGCCTGCTCTGGGCTTGTTCCAGCATAGCTCTGCAAAGCAAAGGGATCCCCCAGAGAGGTGTAACAGAGTGACTTGATTACAGTCTATCCGTGCCCACATGGGCAACAAATATTTGATAATGGGCTCTTCATTCTAGCAGACAAAGGTAGAACACAATCCAATGGCTGGAACTTGAAACTAAAATTCAGACTGGAAGTAAGGTGTTAAATGTTTAATTGAGAGAATAATTAATCATTGGAACTATTTACCAAGAGTCAATGGTGGATTCTCCACCACTGGTAACTTTTAAATCAAAACTGGATGATTTTTCTAAAAGATCTGCTCCAGAAACTATTCTGGGGCAGTTCTCTGGCCTGTATTATGCAGGAGGTCAGACTAGGGCAGGGGTGGGCAAACTACGGCCTGTCAGGGCTTTGGATCCGGCCCGTGGGATTACCAGCCCCCCTGCACACCGCTGCCACCCCGGAGCCACTCAAGGTAAGTGGCACTGGGCCGGAGCCCGCATCCCGAACCCCTCCTGCACCCAGCACCCCAGCCCCGAGCCCCCTGCCACAGCCCAACCCCCTGGCCCAGCTCTACATTCATGGCCCTGTATGCAATTTACCCACCCAGATGTGGCCCTCGGGCCAAAAAATTTGCCCACCCCTGGACTAGGGGTTGGTCTTCACTATGGGGAGATTGCTGCTGCAATTGAAGCAGCAGGGGTCGATTTAGCGGGTCTAGTAAAGACCCACTAAATCGATGGCAGAGCGCTCTCCAGTGGACCCCAGTATTCCAGCTCTTCCAGAAGGGTAAAGGAAGTCAACCAGAGAGCGTTATTCATGTAGCTGAAGTAGCATAACTTAGGTCAACTTACCCCGGTAGTGAAGACAAGCCCTAGATGACCACTGTGGACTTTCGGCCTTGGAGTCTGTGACTCAATGAAAAACATCCACCTTCATGAGCCCTGCGAAGAGCAGTGCTGTCCTGCATACACTGTAGTTCTGATATGTTACAATTGACCTGGGACAGCCACTTGAGTGTGCCAGGATTCAACAGCTCCCACATTGCTGCTGGACCCCATCTTCCCTTCCCAGTCTGTTTGCTGTTACAGCTTGGAATCCTTGCAGCACTCCAAGTCCCCTTTTTAGGTGCAGTTCAGTGCTGCTGAAAGGTCTTTCATTTAGCCCCAGAATAATACCATGGACACAACGATAGGGGTTTTCCCCACACCCTGACACAAAGGTACTTTAGCCCTACACCCTGGAAGAGGTCTCCTCTCAAGGCAAGTTCAGTCTCAGAGGCCAGCTCAGTCTCTGATCTCTTTGCCAAAGATGCCAACTGGGACAGTGGTTTTTGGCGTGCAAACACCGCCCCGTGGAGGGTCACTTATATTTCCCTTACCTCTTTCAATATTAGGGCCACCGCACCTCATGTGTGTCCTTTACCTGTATGTCTAGATAGGTCGGATATCAGTCATCCTATTAGATCTCCTCACATCCCAATCCACACCACAGCCCTACCATGCATAAATCCCACACCCTCAGATTGCAAGTGTTACCCTCTTTTGGATCTCTGGCACTGTCCCTCCCATTAAAATACTGCTGTGGGGATGTGGGGGGGCTGTTAAGACCACTGCCCAGCCCACAGGTGGCAGCCTGGAAAGTTTCATATATCCAGGTCTGACCAGAACTCAAACATAAGCAATGTTTCCAGCTGACTCACTTCATCTCCGTCTCATCCTCCTCTAGCTCCCTTCGTTTCCGCTCCTCCTCATAGTCCTTATACTGCTTCAGCATGGATTCAAAGTCCACATTTGCCTGACGCTGGTTCAGCTCCTTCAGCTCTTGCAGGTTCTCCAGAACCTCCATCTCCAGCTTGGAGTCCTTTGTTCGGTTCTCCAAAACCTAGTAGGGAAAGCAGGAAAGCCCTTGAAGTACTGGGTAAGCCTCACCGACAACTCATGAACTGTAGCTTCCATTAGTAGCATGGCAATTCTTAAGTGCCTGCTGCCATGGTACCTAAGTGACAAAGTTTAGCATGAGTACTAGGCGTGAGATAGCATGAGTATGGGGAGCCTCGTTTTCAGATCTTAACAAGCGCAATTAAAGATAGTGGTAAACTCCCTTTACTCATTCCAGGATAACACAGAACCTACAGAGACCACAGTTACCACCTCTGCCTAGGCCAGTTCCAAAGTTGCAGAACTGGGGCAGTAGCCTCCTTCAACGCACTGAAACGCAAGTGGCTGAGGCCTGCAGATCTCAGTCTAATATTTAGGACTTAAGGGGAAAGGGAAGGATGCATTCAAATACCTTCATGGGATTGTTCAGCTCTTCCTCCTCTCTTTCCTTCTGCACCCTCTTCTCCTCTTCCTCCAACAGCTTCTCAGCTTGGAAGTTCCGAGTGGCGCCATGTTCCATTGTATAGTCTGTGTTCTCAGGATCCGTCTGAGGAAGACAGGGGCAACATAAGGGAATGATTGTGAACATGCCACATGCACGACAGGCTGCTATTGCTCCAATCATTGTTCATCTATTCAGTGCTGGTAATGAACAGCCAGTATGATTTTCAAAGCAACACATAAAACTACACAAAGCACTTCAACCTTGTTTTATTCACATCACCTGCCAAAAGAATGATTATTTATACCCTAGAAACACCCATTGTACTCAGACATTTGAGAAGCAATAGTGCCCTACTCACACTGTGGATGAGATACTTTACTGTTTGTTAAAAGGGGGATAGAGATCAAATAGTTTGGATGCAAAATTTGACCTCTGGTTGTCTTAAAATAGTAGCATTTGTTGGGAACCGTCTAGGATTAGAATGGAGATCTCCTGTCACTCAGTGCCCGGATCTACACCAGGCTGCCTCCCCAGATATCAAGAGCCCAGCTATAGAAGTCCCAAAATCTTCACCTTGAATGTGATTTCTGCCAGGCAGCGGGTACATTTGATGTAGAAGCGGAAGATGGGAAGCCCCAAGTACACCTCATTCTGAACAGTCTCCTTGCGAGCATTAAACTTCTTGCCTTTATAGATGTACTCACCACATGTCTTGCACCTACACGAAGCAAAGAGAAAGTGCATTAGGTCCACAGTGTAATAAAAAACTAGAGAAAGACAGGAGTCTAACTGACATACATGGGGGCTGAGCCTAGTTTTAATGGGCATTGTAACATCTGAACATCTGGTACCTATTGTTATACATAACATCTAAGATGACCAGAATAGAAAGACATTCGATACATTGCTATTTTTTCCATGTAATCTTTGATCAGTGTCATTTCTGTTGATTGACAGTTGCCTCCCTCTCACATACTGCTCCAGAGTGGGGCGTTCCTGCACACTCTGGACATTTAGGTACTTATATGGCCTTCATCACTGTAGTTTCTGAGGACCTCACCATCATTAATGGATATTATAATATAATTATTATTAGTGGACAGGTATTGCCCCCCCACTAGTTAAAAAACAAAGCCAGGGAATTGAGGCACAGGGTTGATTGGGTAACTTGCCCAAGCTCACACAACAAGTCTGTAGCCAAGCCAGGAATTGAACCAGTCACAGTCCAGTGTTTTATCCACTAGACCATCCTTTCTACCTGGTTTCTGTGAGGTGTTTTTACAGCAACAGCAGAAGCTGAATCTAAAGAGGCAGGTTTGTCCATCCCAAGTAAAAGTCCGGGTGGACTTGAGTCTGGTCATGCGATCCTCAGGCCTGCCTGAAAGACCCTTATGAATACAGCAGGGGAACATTTAGTCAGCCCTAGCATTTAAGCAGCTGGCTAAACATGCATACATAGTAGTTTGAGAGTGTCTAGATTAAGTCATTCCAGAGGAGATTCTGCTATTTAGTTTATAGCTATACAAAGTAGACCTGCACCCCAAAGGGTTACATCAGTTGTAAATATTGTGGTGCACAGAGTAACTTGCTCAAAAAAAAAAAAAGAAAAAAAAGCAGCCAAAACCTCACAAGCGTTCCTTATTACCAAAATCCAGTCAGTACATTCAGCAAATAGCTGGATTCCCCCTCCATCCCAGTATACGGCCAGCTCGATGGAAACACAGTAAGAACCCAGAGGAGGGATAACCTACGAAATCTGCCAAATGCTTGTGACAGAACAGCGTTCCCATAAGTTCTCCAGTACACGCACAGCCAGCACCACCTCTCTCACCTCATGTTGAACGGGGCCATCAACCGCACAACATATTGCCGGTCCTTTGGGAGCTTGAGCTTTGGGATTTTAGATGGATCGAAGTCGGGCGGGTAGTATTTCTACAAGAACAAAACAGAAAAGGCATCAGTGGGGAGGCTGTGGGGTGAGAGGGTGAAATGGGGGGGTGAAGCAGGGTATCACCCAGTGCTCCAGCTCTTTGGGATCCACTGAGGATCAGAGCAGGGTCGCAATGTCAGGGCTCCCCACGCTCACATCAGAGCTGACCCGCACGCAAAGCTTAGAAGGCCTCTCAGCAGGACAGATGCCATCTCTCCTCTCCTCCGCTACGACCCCCACCCGTCCCCCTCCCCTACTACCTGTCCCTCTCCCCTCCCCCACTACGGAGCCTCCCCGGTCTCCCTCCCCTCCCCCCACTACCTGTCCCTCTCCCCTCCCCCACTACGGAGCCTCCCCGGTCTCCCTCCCCTCCCCCCACTACCTGTCCCTCTCCCCTCCCCCACTACGGAGCCTCCCCGGTCTCCCTCCCCTCCCCCACTACCTGTCCCTCTCCCCTCCCCCACTACGGAGCCTCCCCGGTCTCCCTCCCCTCCCCCCACTACCTGTCCCTCTCCCCTCCCCCACTACGGAGCCTCCCCGGTCTCCCTCCCCTCCCCCCACTACCTGTCCCTCTCCCCTCCCCCACTACGGAGCCTCCCCGGTCTCCCTCCCCTCCCCCCACTACCTGTCCCTCTCCCCTCCCCCACTACGGAGCCTCCCCGGTCTCCCTCCCCTCCCCCACTACCTGTCCCTCTCCCCTCCCCCACTACGGAGCCTCCCCGGTCTCCCTCCCCTCCCCCCACTACCTGTCCCTCTCCCCTCCCCCACTACGGAGCCTCCCCGGTCTCCCTCCCCTCCCCCACTACCTGTCCCTCTCCCCTCCCCTACTACGGAGCCTCCCCGGTCTCCCTCCCCTCCCCCCACTACCTGTCCCTCTCCCCTCCCCCACTACGGAGCCTCCCCGGTCTCCCTCCCCTCCCCCACTACGGAGCCTCCCCGGTCTCCCTCCCCTCCCCTCCCCCACTACCTGTCCCTCTCTCCTCTCCTCCCCTACTACGGAGCCTCCCCGGTCTCCCTCCCCCACTACCTGTCCCTCTTCCCTCCCCCGCTACGGAGCCGCCCCCCCGGTCTCCCTCCCCTCCCCCGCTACGGGCCCCCCAGTTCCCCTCCCCCGCTACCTGTCCCTCTCCCCTCCCCGGTCTCCCCCCCCGCTACGGAGCCCCCCTCCCCCCAGGTCTCCTTCTCCCACCCCCCCTGCAGGGCCCGCCCCCGACTCACATTCAAAACCTTCCTCTCCGACATTTTGCACCCGGCCTGTGCCCAGCCCGGGTCCGCCCCGCGCTAACTCTCCGCCCCTCCCAGCTCCCCGGCACTTCCGGGACCCAGCCCCGCACCCTGCCATTGGCCTGAAACAAGGAGCCGCGAGCAGACGTGTTTCCTATTGGCTCTTACTGCCGCCCATCACAACTAAACCCCGCCCGATGGCTCGCGTGCTGCAGCTAAAGAGGCCCGTCTACGCGTCAAGCCCTGCTGAGAAAGGTTCCGGGAGGAGCTGAGTCTTGGCTGCTGCAGGGCTGGCTCAGCATTGGAGGCTCTGTGGGGCTCAGTGCGTTGGCTGCGCCTAGGGGCTGCTTTCCCAGGCCATTTCAGACCCTCCTATGCAGTGTAGAGAGAAACCAGGCAGCGAGCCGCCTACTCCTGAGTTTGCCCATTGCAAGGAGACGTGCAGGGTTTATAGTGCAATGCCAGGCTGGTCTCGCATGCGGCACCGCAGGGGCAAGAGGGTCCAGTAACGCAGCCGGGGCTCTCGCTGCCCCTTAAAAGAGCATGCTCCAGTAATCACAGACTCATAGAATATCAGGGTTGGAAGGGAGCTCAGGAGGTCATCTAGTCCAACCCCCTGCTCAAAGCAGGACCAACCCCAACATGGTCCAGTTTTATACACACACACCTCTGCCGTTAGCGGGAAGGGTTGCCAACCCTCCTGGTTTCGCCAGGAGGCTCCCGGAATCAGGCTCTATCTCCCGGAGGCTACTGAAGCCAAACCGGGAGATTTTAGGCCTGGCCCTGCGCTGCTCCTGAAAGTGGCCGGAACGACCCTGCAGGCCCTAGGTGGGAGGTCAGGGTGTCTCTGAGTGTTGCCCCCAGCACTGAATCTGCAGCTCCCATTGGCTGGGAGCTGTGGGGAGGGTGGGGGTAGGTGCTTGAGGGCATGGACAGTGTGGACCCCCCCCCAGGCTGCAGGGATGTGCTGGCTACTTCTGGGAGCGGCGGGGAGGGGGAAGCGAGGGCAAGGCCGTCAGGGAGCCTGCCTTAGCCCCATTGCGCCACCACCCAGGAACTGCCCGAGATGAGTGCCACCTGGCCGGAGCCTGCACCCCTCACCTCCTCCCACACCCCAACCCCCCGCCACAGCCCTGAGCCTCTCGGGGAGCAAGTATCCCTTACTCCCTCCCACACCCCAATCCTCTGCCCCAGCCCTGAGCCCCCTCCTGCACCCAAACTCTCTCCCAGAGCTTGCACCCCACACCCCCTGCTCCAAGCTCAGCCTGGAGCCCCCTCCCATACTCTAAACCCCTCAGGCCCAGCCCAGAGCCTGCACCCCAACTCTGTGCCCCAGCCCGGTGAAAGTGAGTGAGGGTTGGGGAGAGCAAGCAATGGGGGTAGGGGGGAGGAGGAGTGACTGGGGCGGGGCCTTGGAGAAGGGACAGGGAAGGGGCCTCAGGGAAGGGGTGGGGCAAGGTGTTTGGGTTTGTGTGATTAGACAGTTGGTAACCCTATTAGCATGTCTGATCCAGTGTTGCCAGTCCCAAGCCTTCCAAAATCATGAGGTGGGTTCTGAAAATCATGAGATTTTAAAAAAAAATACATTTGGGGACCTTTTCATTTGCCTTCCTGTTTTTGAGCCTTTAGGATGTACTTGGGTCACATTTTCCTGCTTTCCTCTACAGCTCCGAGGACTGTCTTTAAAAAAAAAATTAAAGCCAAGATTCTTATGTATTCACATCACTGAAGCTTCTGGGGCTTTAAAAAACAAAGAAACAACAAACAAATCCCGTTAAAGCAAGATTTGTGATAAAATGGCAGAAGTTGGCAACACGGCTGAGCATACCCCAAAATGAAGGCATGGCCTCAAACATAACTTATTAAGCCAGAAGGGACGACTGTGATCATCTAGTCTGACTGCTGTCTAGCCAGGCTTGCAAGGGTTGGATTTTGTATTGGTAAATGCCAGTAACTGTTGATTTCACCGTACCCACACAGATGAAAAATATTTCTATCAATAATAATCAAAATGTACAAAGTCAGAAAAATGATGCTTGAGAACTTTGAGTTTGATGTAAGGATTAGGGTTGCCAGGCTGGTTTTTGACCGGAACGCCCAGTTGGAAAAGGATCCTGGCAGCTCCAATCAGCACTGCTGACTGGGCCATTAAAAGTCCGGTCAGCGGCGCAGTGGGGCTAAGGCAGGCTCCCTGCCTGCCCTGGCTCCATATGGCTCCCGGAAGCACCCAGCATTTCCCTTCAGCTCCAAGGCAGAGGTGTGGCCACAGGGACTCCGCGCACTGCCCCCGCCCCGAGTGCCGGCTACGCAGCTCCCATTGGCCAGGAACCGCAGCCAATGAGAGCTGCGGGGGCAGTGCCTGGGAAGGGGGCACAATGCAGAACCGCCTGGCCGTGCCTCCTCCTAGGAGCCGGACATGCCAGGCACTTCTGGGAGCTGCCTGAGGTGAGCGCAACCCGGAACCTACACCCCTCACCCCCTCCTGCTCCCTAACCCCCTGCCCAAGCCCTGAGACCTGTCCCACACCCAAAGTCCCTCCCAGAATCCACACCCCCTCCCGCACTCTGAACCCCTCAGGTCCAGCCCCACACTAGAGCCCACACCCCGAGCTGGAGCCCCTCGTGTCCCAGCCAGGAGCCCACCTCTACATTCTGAACCCCTCATTTCTGGCCCCACCCCAGAGCACGCACCCCATCCCAAAGTCTGTCCCCCCCTCCCACACCCTATCCCCCTGCCCCAGCCTGGAGCCCCATCCCACACTCCGAACCCCTCATTTCTGGCTCCACCCTGGAGCCCTCACCCCCTCCTGCAGCCCAATCCCCTGCCCAGCCTGCTGAAAATGAGCGAGGGTGGAGAAGAGTGAGTGACGGTGGGGGCATGGCATGAGTAGGGGCGGGGCCTCGGAGAAGGGGCGGGGCAGGGGAGGGGAAGGGCAGGGGGTGGGGCAGGGTGTTCGGTTTTCTGCTGTCGGAAAGTTGGCAACCCTAGTAAGGCTATTTACTTTGTATATTTACATGTGATGTTGACAATTTGTGCTGTCATGGTTATAAAGCTTTAACTTTTTGAATCTCAAAGTCTATTGTCATTAAATAATTATTGTTTCCCATAACCGTGAAAATTTAAATAGATTAAAAACTGGAAAAAATGCTTAAAAATAAGCAGCAATATTATCCATCCAAATCATAACAAAATAAAAATCGAATGCTGCCAAACCTATGTATAACACAGGCCTTTGGGCATCCCTGAATTAATTCCTGTTTGAACTGACACATATCTGCTAGTGCAAATGTCCAATCTAGATTTAAAAATCAAATTTAATCTTACGAGGACATAAGAAAGTCCTTATAAAATATAATAGAGCAGGCCAAAACGCTGCCCTCACGCTAAACTGTAGTTTCAAATGGGTATGGTATTCTTACTTCTCCCTGTTCTACACTCTTGTGTCAAACAACCACCAGGCGCCACCCCAGAGGTGGCTGCATTCAGCTCTCCTCAAGTAGAGTATTTTAAGGCCTGATCCTGCAGACATTCCCTGCCAGGCCCAGCGCTCTCTAATGTGAGGCGTTTACTTAATGGGATCATTCATGATAGTAAACAATCCTATGCACAGCAGCAGAAGCTTTGGCAGGGTCAGGCCCATAGGCTGAGATGCTCCAGGGCACTCATGTACTTCCCTTTATACGCACGAGCAGCCCCTCTGGTGTCTTACTAAGCAGGTGTGTCAGTCTTTGCAAGGTTCGGGGCTTAGACTGTAAAACACTTTAAGGAGTGTACACTTTGCAACGAAAGGTGCGATTTAAAAGTAAGATGTTTTTTATCTTCTTTGTTTGAACAGCCTCTGTCTCTTGGCAAAATCGAATAAAATTGAGGAGGAATAGAAATGTGATACACCTAAATCCCCAAAGCCGAAAGGTACATCAGCCAGATTATCGCATAATATAAATGCACTTTATTTCTTTTATCCATTCGCTTTTTGATTTCTCTACAGTACACATTCTGCATTAAAGAGCACGTTCTCGGACAGAATGCCGGAGCATTCTGACTTCTTTGGCTAAAAAGTGAGGGAGTATTTTGGTTATTCTAAATATGTTTAACCTGATTAAAAGATGCCCTGTCTATCGGAAAATCCGACATATAAGCGATGCCTGTGGACACGGAATATTCCTATCCCTGTGACATCAACACACATGTCAGTTGGGTTATAAGGTCAGCTGCTAAATTCGTGCAAAGCCAGAAAATACGTGCATAGTTCCAAGGCACTGACAGATGGGATGTTAAAAGCTGGTGACACACCACCATGATTTGGTCCCATAGGGCCTCCCGTGCTGTCTCCTCTTTAGGAGTAGGATGGTGGGTCTGGCACAGAGGATGGGGACACAGGGAGAGAAGGGCATCCATCGTGGGGGAGGATGACAGGAAGGGAACTGGCCAGAGAAGGGGCAGGAAACCAGAAGGCCCTGGGAAGAGGGTCAGCGGGCCAGCGGGTGGGGAACCAGGCTCGGGAGGAGGATCTGCCATTGACAAAAGGGGCGTTTGAAGTGAACTGGCCAAAGCCAGCCTTGAGGCAGGGGCCCTGGGAAGGAGTGGCAGGCACTTCCTGCCGCCAGCTTGGCTTTGAATCAGGAGCTGAACCATGCTTTGTCCGAAGAGCAGGATTTGGGCTGGAATTTAGCCCCGGCTCTCTCGGGAACCATGTTCTGAGTTGGCCCGGCTAGCAGGGGAAGGTTAAGTGAAACAGACAGGGCAGGCGTGACAGACACCCTGGGGACCTCCCGAGCTGCTCTGGAGATGGGTCTGTACCAGACTCATGTCCTCGGTGAACTGGCCCAGAGCGGGCCTTGTCCCACACGCCAACCAGTGGGGCACGTACTTCCTCTGCTCCAAGGAAACTCATCTCCAGCGTCTGAGGCTCACAGCAGGTTGAATCCGGCAGGAGCCCTTAGTGGGTAAAAAAAGGTAACAAGGAGGATCATAGCATAGGGACCCTCTCCCATCCCAACCCAGCTCCTGTGTTTTCTGTCAGGTGAATTGCAGCGGCCTGAGCAGAAGGTGAAGGCAAAAGCAAGTCAAATCTTGACCCCGAGAGCTTCCGGCCGCGCCAGACACCCCCTCCGCTCACGGCTGTGTCCAGGGGGTGCCTGATACCAGCGGGCTCCAGGTGCTGTAGTCACCGTAGTCCGTGAAGTCCCTGGCTGCCACTTGCACATGGTGGATGGTTCTGGGGCGGATCCCAGTCAGGATGAAGGAGGTCTGCTCATATGGCCCGATCTGGGAGGCAACACACGCAGCGGAGGTGGGGTTAGGCCAGGAACATGCCCCTCAGAAACTCTGCAGGGCCACATGCAAGTGGAGGTTGCCTAGTAGACTGGGAGGCTGGAAACAGAGCTCCTATACCTGGCTCTGCCACGCACTCGCCCCGTGAACTTGGGCAAGCGGTGCCCCCTCTCTGAGCCTGGATTTGCCCATCGGCAGCGTGGGTTTGATGATTCCAGCCTGCCTTTGGGAAGGGCTCTGAGATCCCTTTCGGGAAAGGGCTGTATCAGAGTTACATGTTACCACTGATGTGACGCTCTGGGGGTCCCCAGCCGCCTACTGCTTCTAGGGGCAGTTTGGTGGGGGCGGAAAAGCGAAGGTACATACGAGGAGGCACCGTGCTCGGCGCTGTACGAGATGCTGCGCAGAAAGACAGAGGAGGAGGAGCAGCTGCTGGATACTTAGGGCACCAGAGGAATTGCCTGAGTGGATCAGATCTGGGGCCCATCTAGCTCAACTTCCCACCTCAGACAGTGGCCAGCACTCGCTGCTTCAGAAGAAGGTATAAGAATCCCGCGGCAGGCAGCTGCGGGATAATCTGCCCCCAGGAGGAACAGAGCCAAGGGATGGAGAATTGGGGGAATAGGGATCCCCCCACCTCCCCATGAATCAGCTCGAAGGCTCTTCAGAATGCTCAGAAAAGCAAAGGGGCGACTCTCTGCCCTCGCGCAGACCCTGCAGGCCCGGTGTGGGCAGCGGGCAGGACGTGATGGGAGCAATTTCTATGCCAAAGCAAATAACGGCCTTGACCCAGACCTGGACCGTTGGCCCTGGGAGGGCAGAGAGGGCCTCTCCAGTGGATGCCCTCAGTGCCATCCGCGAAGCAAAGCGAACCACCAGCAACCCGCAAGCTGCTGGAGCCAAGAGCGCTGGGGCGTCGTGGGCACTCACCGTTCGGTTGTTGTTGGCTCCCGCCCTTGCGTAGCGAATGAGGTACTTGAGCGGGAAGTACTGCGGGAAGGGCCAGGAACTGGGCGGCTGCCACTCCAGGAGCAGCTTCTTGCTCTCCCCAGGGATGGGGGAGACCCTCAGGTCTTCCGGGGGATCCGGCCGGACTAACAAGACACACAGAACAATCACACCCCGGAGCGTCTGGCGAGGCCGGCAGCCTGAGTCCTTCCGTGCCAGCGACGGGGACAGCCTCATTGCTTTGCCCAGCAGCGCCAGCTTAGGAGCCCCGCACAATGAGCGTCCCAGGGCTGTGCTCTTTGATATTTACCAGGGGCCCTGCTGGGGCCCCTGAGACCCCAACGTCCTCATGGTAAGGCCTGGAGCTGGAGACTGGCACCATACGGCGGGGGCAGGGGAGGTTTCCCAGGCACAGCCCCCCATGAGGGAGTCTCACCCCAGAGCGAGAGGGAGCACTTCTAAGCATGGTCCGTCCAGTCCCGGCCTGCGGTGATGAGCTTTGGGAAGTAGCACCTGCCCCTCGCACAACAGGCTGAGAGCCAACAGCTCATTGCACAAAGGCCTCCAAGCAGCCAGCCGACCCAGGGGACTTTCCATCCCAGGTGAACCAGCAAGGACCCGGCCTGTTTTGGCTGGGATTTCCCACGGAACCCAAGGGGGGGTGGGTCTGTCCCGTAGGTCTCCTTTGAGATTCCCAGCCTCCAATCCCAATCCAGCCAGTGCCACTGGTATCTGAAACGCGACTGTCAGATTCACTGAAATAGCTTCTCTTTCTCTGGTGCCCCACACTCCACTAGGTAACCCTTCACCCTGGCCCCATTACCTGGGTCACCAAGTGCAGGGAAAGCACAACAGTGGAGGTGGCATGGAACCCAGGAGTCCTGACTCCCACTCCCGCTGCCCTAACCAAGAGAGGTTAAGTGATGGGCTCAGGGTCAGGCTGCAAATCACTGGTAGCTCTGAGAACAGAACCCAGGAGTCCTGACTCCCAGGGCCCAGCTCTAACCATGGTGCCATGCACCCTTATGCCCTGGAGCCCTGCCCCCCAAGCCCCCGGGGATCCCTGCCCTACTCTACCCATGGTGGCGTATCCCGAGGGGCCGTGAACTCTTACTGATCTGCTCCACGATGAAGGGGAAGAGGTTCATCGTTGCGCCCAGCGGGTTCACGGCCGTCACGTTCAGCACATAGGGGGTGATGGAAAACATCTGGATGTCGCTGATGGAGCAGCTGCTGGCCCCGGCCCCTGGCTGGACACACTTGTTCTCCTTGGCCCCCAGGCCATGCCTGCAGTGTGGACGGACGCAGTTCAGCGCCCTGCTGTGGAGACGCTGCTCTCTGTCCAGTGGGCTCCTGTTGCTCATAGAGGGTCTCAATCCTCTGCCCACAGACATACCCCGTGGGCTCACCAGGGCAAGCTGGGAGTCTGCGCTCGCCTCTCACCCCAGCTGATAAGTGACGCCCCAAGAGTCGACTGATTGCACCTGGGGACTGAACTTGGGGTGCACCTAGAGGTCACCTTTCTCCCTCCCTCACCTCCTTGTCCCCAGCTGGCCCCTGAAGGATTTTACCTGTACGTGGTGATGAAATAAGTCTCCAGGCGCGGTTCAGACTTCAGCTTCCAAGTACAGTTGACAGTCTCGGGGTAACTGACAGCCCAGCACTCAATGGCAGGCTTCTCGGGGGGCGCTGCAGGAGGGGGAGGGACAGACAGTCACACAGACATCGCAGCGGGAAGATCAACTACATCCAGGGCAGCTCAGTCCTGGAGCAACACACGTCACCCACCTCACCCAGCCTGGCACTCTGTCCCTGGCAGGGCCCCACTGATCAGCCTGCCCCAGCCTTCGCTAACAGAAGCTGCTCTTTTAGCTCAGTTAGCAGAGGCACGTGCATCTAGAGCCCGAGGTCCCAGGTTCGATTCCCCCACTCCTGACAGCCTGTAACACAGCAGCTGTGGGTGCAGGGGCAGAATGAGAGACCCCCCCCTCCATGGAAAGGAATAGCTCACTCACAGCCCACCCGCAGCCGAATCCTGCTCAGGGTCTTCCCAGTGCCCGGGTGGTGGCAGCTGTATTCCCCCTCCTGGGCCAGGCTGGCGTTCCGCAGCAAGAGCTGGTCCTTGTCTCCTCCCGCTGCGTCCTCAGACATGGCCACCTTGGTGCCATTCACTCTCCATTCCGCCCTGGCGGCCCCCACGGGTCCGTCGCAGCGAAGAATCAGGTCGGTGCCGAGCGCGCCGTGGTGGACGTGGCAAAGGCCTAGAATGCAAGGACCAGTTGTCACAGGGTGCCCGGCATGTTAACCGGAGCTCGGGCAAGCAGTGGGTGCTGCTTTGGGGCGGGGGTAAAAAGCCCACAGAGAAGTGAGGTGCTCAAATCCCATTACAATGTAGGGGAATTCAGAAGGGAGCAGGAGATCTGGTCTGATCCTCTGGGTATCACAGGCCAGAGAATTTAACCTAGTTACCCCCATCATGAGCCCGGTAACTTGTCTGGACAAAGCATCTCTTCCAGAAAGGCCACCAGAGTTGATCTGACGACATCGAGAGATGCAGAATCCACCGCATCCCGTTAGTTAATCAGCCTCTCTGTTAGAGCTGGGGCCCCAGTTCTCACTAGAATGTGGCTGGCCTCTGCTCCCAGCCGCTGGGTCTTGTCCTGCTTTCCGCCGCTAGGTTGACTTGCCTAACTCCCTCAGCTGCTTTTGAAATCCTCACCCCAGGATTGTGACCCAGTGGCCAGGACACCAAACTGAGGAGCCAGGACTCCTGGGTTCTCTTTTTGCCTCTGCCACTGACTTCATAGTAAATGACTGGCCCAGCAGGGGGAAGTTCCCAAGACAGGTGGTGCTGCCTGGTGTGATCCTGGCTACATGGGGCCCCGACTCACTAGCTTGCAAAGCAATGTGACCCCCCCCAAAGGAGGCAGCCTCCCCTCCTCCCCGCCCTTCTCATTGTTAACCTAACGCGTCCAGCATCAGTCCCACTCCTGGGGTTATCCCCTTGCTAGGGGCTGCCCACCCGCCAGAATCAGGCACAAGCCGATCACCAGCTGGGGTCAGGAGAAATTCACCTCCCCCCCGCCCCCCGCCCCGATGAGTCAGGCACTCGGGGGAAGAGGGTTTGCTGCTGTCTCCGTTGCATGCGTCATTGGCTGGGTCCGAGTCAGGCGACTGGGGGAGATGGCGCATCGGAGTGCAAGGGACCATCTGCTCGGCAGATCCTGGCACCACAGAACCAACCCCGCAGCCCAGGGGCAGGAGAAATACACAAAGCCTTGCCGGGGGCCACTGGGAACCGGCCCTTCCTCCTCGTACCCTCCTCTCCCTCGCTCCCAGCCGTGCTGCTGCAGGGGGCGGACCAGGCCGGCAGGACCAAGGCGACAATCACCATCCACTTCATCTCCCAGCGGGCACCGGTCGGCAGCACGGGCGCCTGGAGAAAAAGCCGTCAGGAGTGGAGCAAAATCAGGGCCTGAAAGTGGGTGTGGCTGGGAACGGACGATGTCTTCCCGAGAGGGGCTCGACCCTGGGGGGTTGGTACAAGAGATTGATGTCATTTATGGAGAGGGTTTGGGTTGCACGAAGGCAGCATTGTATAGTGGTTAGAAGAAAGGCCCTGGGGTCTATGCCCAGCAATTGGGCAAGTCCCTTCCCCCTTCTGTGCCTCAGTTTCCGCTCCCCCTCTTTGTCTATTTAGGCTGTGAACTCTTCAGGGCAGGGCTCCTCTCTCTCACTGGGTGCCCTTCAGGGCAGGGCCCTGCTCCGGGTTGGGCCTCCTGCTTGCTACCGGCGTACGGCTAAACAACAATCCTGCGGTGAGGAAAAGCATCCTGCCAGCCAAGCGTGGCAGATCTGATGCTGGGGACGAGGCCCCCAGCTCGAATCCTGCGCCAAACGGCACATGCTGGCGGTTGTGCTCCAGGGGAGGGAATCCATCCGTCAGGCCGCCCCACCCGGCTTCCACTGGGGTCGGGCCCCAGCACCTCCACAGGAAGCTGCTGAATTTGTGCGAGCCCCATGCTCGGTGGCTGCTGCTTTGCTAACAGAGCGGGTCCCCAACAGGCCTCCCCTGGGGTGAAGCAGGTGTGTACTGCGGCAAGCCCTTTAGCCCAGCTGGGCTTCCCCCCACCGGAGGGCCCTGCAGCGTCTCCTGGGGAAGAAGAGAGGCTGGGCTGGGAGGAAACTACCCTGGGTCTCCTTCCATGGGGATCTGGAGACCCCAGTCACAGAGGGGACTTCGGACCATGCGCTTCCCCACCCCTGGCTTAACGCAGACTGAGCCCTAGACCTGCAATTTAACCCTTTCCAGATGACGTTGGCCAGCGCCCAAGGGGTTAACGGGTCCAAGGGGAGGGTGTGGTGCCAGCAAGAAGGAAACAGCACCAAGCAGGAGCTAGAGTCATGCATGCAGGGCAGGCGTCTCCGCTGGGGTTTCCCAGGCTGGGTGAGTGGTTGTGGCTTTGTGGCCGAGAGGGGGCCCTGCGGTAAATGCCGCTCTTTGGCAGAGGTATGAAGAGCCTGCCGCTCTCTGCTAGGGGCCAGGATCAGGACACACCAGGCCAGCACGTGGGCCCCACAGTGAGGTCGGGTTGTTTTACTGGCAGCCCAGCAAGGCAGGGACAGAAAAGGGGATTTTTTTGGCTGATACCGTCTTCTCATGGCGAAACCACTTTTGGAGGCAGCCTGGCCTACTGGTTAGAGCACTGGCCCCAGGGGGACCTGGGTTCTATTCCTAGCTCTGACCCTGGTCTGCAGGGAGACCTTGGGCAAGTCACGTCCCTGCTCCGTGCCTCAGTTTCCCCCTCTGTACAATAGGGGTGATGACAATGACCACTGAGGTTTGAGCTCTGCTACTGGAAAATGCTAGATAAGAGCCAGGGCTCAGCATTAATGTTCCCCTGCGGCCCCGGAGCTCTGTCGTTTAGCGGGGTGAATTCAGAGCTAGGGGCTCTGGGGGACAATCCTGCCTCTCTGCTAGGCAGGTCTCGTGTGGACAGCAGCTCCCGGAGCAGCTGTTCTGTTCTCTGGTCCAGCCTCCACAGCCCCTTCTCCTAGACAGCCCTGCCGCCGCTACCCCTGCTCTGCCTGGGCACTTACCCCGCGGTGAGCCAACATGTCTGAAAGCCTCCCCCCGAGTCAGGGATTTTAGCTTCCCCGGCAGGTAGGGTTACAGCCCGGGGCCCCAAGGCACCGGGTAAGTGAAGGGGCACATAAGTAGAGATAGGAATTGAACCCAGATCTTCCCGAGACCCAGTCCCATGCCCTGGCCACTAGACCACGCTTCCTACCCCAGTCAGGAGGGCAAGTGGCAGGGGGGATTTTGTCCTGCCTGGCACTGAGCTGAGGACCCAGCCCACATCTATGAAATCGCAGCAGTTTTCAGTCCCTGCCAGATCCAAACAGCTGGTGACCTATTTCAGGTTTCAGAGTAACAGCCGTGTTAGTCTGTATTCGCAAAAAGAAAAGGAGGACTTGTGGCACCTCAGAGACTAACCAATTTATTTGAGCATAAGCTTTCATGAGCTACAGCTCACTTCATCGGTGACCTAGATTCTTACCTGGACATTCAGGGTGTGTGTGGGGGGATCTGTCACTGGCCACCGCCCCCAAGCAACTCCACCACTGCGCTCGAGGGCGGACAGCAGCTCTGAGCAGGGCTAGATGCCAGGACGGTGAGTTACCCACCCCTCTCCCGAGCGCAGAGGAGGGCGTGAACGGCAGCGAATGTCATGGTTTCACCCCGCAATGCTTCACGCCAGCCGCCCGGGCAACAAACAGCCCCCACCTGCCACCAACGCCCAGAGGAAACCAGAGACTCACCTGATGTGCACAAATCGGCGTCCTGATGCCGCGCCGAACTGGAGGCAACTGGAGTCACCTCGGCTCGGGAAGCAAAATCCCCGTCTGACCTCAGCCCAGCCGCTGCTCACTTCCTCGCACACAACGCGCTCAGGAAATGCACCAGCCGTTCCCTCCACGGTTCCCGGAGACAACTCGGAACAAACCACAAAGCCCACAAGTCCCCGCCCTGGCCCAGGCGGGGTTTTGGTGGCTGGGGTACGTGGGCCCAGGTCTCTCTCGGAGATGCGGGGGCAGCTGCGGGGGGTGTGTGTGTGATGTTTAGCTGGTCTTTGCCCTGCTACCGCGGGGGAAAGCGTTTTTAAACAAGGGTTTCAGAAAAAGGCAGGGACCGGGTTATTCAGAGGCCTGTTGCTGGGACAAGGTTGGATCCTGCCCCTCAGGAGCCAGTGGGAATTATTGCCCTGAAACAAGCGGGAGTGGGGTTGTATGCACCGTAAGGTGGGGTTCGTGAGTCCAGCCCCCCAGCATGGGCAAAGCTGTACTCGGGGCAGACCCACCCCAGGGGCCTGGATGTGTCTCGGGACAGCGCAGCCATTTGCAGCCAATAGGATTTTTGCTCAACTTTGCTTTTTTTAACTAAGTTGTTTTTAACTCCCAGGTGTGTCTGGGGGCAGCCCCTTCCCAGGTGACCCTCCCCCCCAAAATGGCTAGTCCTGGAGGAAACCATGAGCCCCCAAAATCCCCTTCTGCTCCCGAGTTCTTGCCCAACCAGCTCTCCTTCATCAAAGCCTGTCCCTGGAGTCTCCCCATACTTGCTTATCTGCCTGCTAGCACTGGGCTCCCCCACCTCGGCGGGGTTGGTCCCCAGCTGAGAGCTCCCTTGGAGCAGAATGGGGCCCAATCCCCTGCTGGGAGTGCATCCCCTGGGCTGATGTCACCGGGATCAATCCCAAAGTTTCCCAAATGTTGCCATTTCGTGGGGTGCT